>NC_090939.1:206324166-206634999 GCF_040938575.1 Ambystoma mexicanum
ATGCCGTACTTCTCACCATGGCGGAATGGTACTTTCCGCCGTGCTTGATGGCGTTAAGTACATGTCCGCTAGGGTCGGAATTTGCGTACCCTTGCGCCATGGTGCTAATTACGGTTTGGCATGGCGCGCGCGCGCGTACTTGGTGCAGTTAGCGTTGGCGTTCACTACGGTGTCGCTAATGGCATCGTACTTTACGGTGACGGGTCATAGTCACACCGAGCGCTATTCGATGGCGGTATTGCATTTCCGCCATCGTTTTTCGATTTCCACCAGGGTCGTAATGAGGGCCAGTGTATTCTCTGGAACCACAGCTTTTTGGATTTTTCTGAACTCGTTTGCCAGTTCAGGTCTTCCTGCTTCTCTTCTCTCAAATCGTTCATCTATTTTCGCTCATATGTTATATTTCTTCCTGAGACATTCATCTGGTTATTATTAAAGGGATATTCAAGAAAATGGTTTGTCCTATACTCCTACCTCCCAAGAAGGACAAGATGCTCACATTTGTGGGCTTGATTCTGCTTACAAATAAAGTTTCCTTTATCACCACGCATGCAGTCAAATGGATATCAGAGAACTCGCTCAGACTGGCGAGTCCATTCTGGGTTATTGAATATCAAGAGGACACCTTACTCTGCCATCATCAACATCATAACCATGTTTGCAAACTAATGGGTACCAGAGACCTTGTTCAGAATGGCAAGTTCAAACAGGGCTAATGAATCTCGGGTGGGGGCGAGAGGGGTGGAGGGGTAATCTTACTAAGCCATCATCATCGTTAAAACCAGGCTTGTAAACAAACATATACCTGGGCACTTGCTCAGACAGGTGCATCCACTCCAGGTAAATAAATCTCACGGTGGACACCTTACTCAGCCCTCATCATCATTACTATGCTTGGAATCAAATGGATACCCAAGCATTTGTTCAGAATGGCAAGTCCATTCAGGGCTACTGAGTCTCAGCAGGGACACCCTAATGATGTCCCATAAACAACACAATCAGGTTACCTATAGTGGAATGAACTATGGTCCGAAGCTCTTTGTTTATATATGTTTATGCCATATTAATCTTTATAGAAAATGGTATGGTGAATCATCTGCCTTTTTCCAAATGGGAATCAATAATGATCTGTACTGATTCCTGGCAACATGGCTACTCCTCAATTCATCTGAATGTTAATCAATTACCAAACCCTCCACAATGAATTAACTCATTAAAAATGAGTGCCTCGTTTATCGTTCACTCCTCATTCACTGTGAACGATGTGCAGCATTAATTACTAGTACATAGCAGTTCTAATCTGTGGATGCTTGATCAATTTTCCCTGTAATTCATAAACAGATGTAAAATATACACCACTTACTTGCCCCACCCATCCTATCATACAGCAATCTCTCTCTCTCTTTCGCTCTCCTCCCGGGACATGATACAGACACCGAGCACCCAATTTATTCTAGTTAAACAGAGAAGTATCAAATGTATAATTATTTATCAGGCCTTTGTATACACTTTCTATGAAAACATCAGGTAAGTATTGCTACTACATTACTATCAAATACATGTATACTTTCACCATGGGGTTGGTGTTCTGAATAGATCCTCTAGACCTTATCTTTGAGACAGTTAAGTAACAGTTAGCATAATCTTAAGCAATACTTTCAATAACTGCATGTGGTAATGTAAGCAAAGAGTTAGAAAACAGTAGATAAAAACAGATTAACACAGCTCAATAATGGTTCCATGTCTTTTCATCGAAAATGTTTCATCTAAACATTTTTCCATCAAATATTTTCTAACGAAAAAACGTTCATCAAATGCATTTTTTGTTTTTTGTGGGGGGGTCACCCTGCCCAAACCCCCATTTAGGACCCTTAATAACCCACCCCAAACATTTTGCAAACAAAATGAACCCTTTCCCCACACAAAAATGCAATTGCTGAAAATGTTTTCTTTAGAAAATATTTGGTGGAAAATGTTTAGATGAAACATTTTTCGATGAAAAGACTGGATACCGTAAATAATCACGTAGAGAAATATAAATCAAAGTATGTTGAGTTCACGGTTTGGCCACAAATGACTCTGACACTCCAGTGAACTGTTAACTTATTTACTTAAGTTTAGGTACACCAAATACAGTTCTTAGAGTCAGGTAAGTAAAAGGGGACATAGGACACCCACCGGCATCCTCTCTCAGGGCTTACATCCTTGCAACTAACAAACCTGGAACTCACTCATAGATAAACATTCTAAGCCCTGCATTCCATCTCAAGATTCTAGTCACTTGCACCAGATAAATGCAAAGTTAATCACAACACATCTTTCCCCTATAGGGACAACAACAAGAACAGTAAAGTATCGGTGGCAAGATCAATATTTCATCAAAAGATTTGTCCAGTAAAGTCCCACCTGAAAAACAAAAGATTATTCAAAGCATTTCATATATAACCACAACCAACTCCAAAAGGTTTAGACCCTGTCACCACTTCAAAATCTATTAACATTAACATCAATGTCCATCTGTGGATTAAAATTAAAAGTCCACCTGTGGAGAGAACATATTAATATGCCTACATAGGACAGCTAATGATGAACACTGTTATCAACTTAATAACTCTAATGAAGATTTAATAAACACTCAAAACCTTAATATCTTATTTCACTCACACATCACCGCATACATGTCTACCAACATATGCCAAAACAATGGCACCAAAGTCTAGGAACAACATTTCCCTTGTAAACTGTTATCTCAACACCTTTGGCACCACACCCTAGGAACCACCCGTTCCCTTACAAACTGTGCCCACACTATTCATGCAACATATAAACACTATAACGTTGACCTTATACCTGAGTCAACAACCACACCATTCCCCACACACATACCATATAGGACAACTGAGCATTGAACATGGTAACCAAGTAAAAGAAATGCCCCATCAATGTCCAAAATTCAAGCCTGCAGGGCCCATACTGATAATGGGCCTCATTCCGAGTATGGCGGTAAGGGATAGCGGCCACCGCTAACGAGAGCGGTGGCGGTAATCCCTTACCGCCATACTCCGAGTTCCCTTAGCGCCATGGTGCTTTTAACACCTGCTTTTAGCAGGCGTTAAATACCATGGCGCTAAGGGACCTTGATGTTAATTACGCCACCGTAATTTACGGTGGCGTAATTGACGCCTTCCCCACTCCCATTATGCCCTATGGGGCAAGAATGGGAATGGGGAAGGGTAAATGGGGATTGGGGAATTACCGCCCCGCCAACCTCGGAATGGGGCGGTAATTCCGCCAACCACCAAGGCGCTGCCGGTCCGGGTACGGCGTCAACCAAGGCGTTAATAGCGCCATTGGTTAGCGCCGTACTCGGAATGAGGCCCAATGTGTCTGTGGGAAAATGTATGGTTAAAGAACCATTTCCCAAAAACACTTGCTTTGACACTCATCCAAACATCACACGTGTGTCAAAGCAAAAACTAAACAGTGCGCACCAACTTTTAAGCCTTAATATCCACATGTTGAAAGATTTTTTTTTTTTAAACATTCTTGTTAGACATTCTATATCCTTAACACTATAGTAGTTTTCCCTACTCATTCACTTCACTAAAGTGCCTTATCCAACAGAGGCCTGACATTCAGCCATGGTAAGCTGTGTAGCAGTTCAGTGCACATTAAAACTAAATGCAGGATTGCTTTCTAACATCGTTTGCAAAAATCTATTAACATCAAAAGTCCATCCATGCATAAAAATGTCAAAAGTCCTCCTGTGGAGAGAAATATGTTAAACTACATAACTCAATTAAAGAGAGAGACATGTACCTACAACATCACTCTAATAAACTAATATATATCAGCTCTAGTATCTCAACTCTAATCGCCAGCACCTCTGCATTCTCTCCTACTTCACCATTGCATAGAGAGTAACGGAGGAACACAGAGCTCCCATCCCCATCAAACTTCATAACTGAGTCAGGCCTCCCGCTGCAGCACTCATGCCGAACTCCAGGACTCCACTCAAGCCAACCGCAGCAACCTTCGGTTCCAGTCAAAGGTAAGCGCTGACATCGGATAACTTTGTCAGTGATCTCAGCTGCCTTCACTATGACCAATAGCTTGTAGCCTTGGCGCAACAGATGTTTGCACAGTCCATGGGCCCCAGGCCCCTCCTAGATCCATTAACAACTTCCAACTCTTCTGAATGTTTGTACAGTCTCAATTCTCTTAAATGCTTTATGAGAGACTGCCACCTTGAACCATGCCAATGAATGAATGAACTTTGCTGCTCCAATGAACTTCACAGCTCCTTCTAATAACCATAAGTCTCACAGAGCCCACTGCACTTTACAGCAGACCGTTGTACCTTTCAACACTAGAACTTCTTGTCCCCACTGCCCTTTGCAGCACACCCTTGTCACTGAAGTGCCTCTTCACTCCCTATGCAGTGCCTCTTCACTGCCCCGTGCAGCACTTCACTGCCCTCGCAGCGCCTCACCTCTTCACTGCACCATGCAGCACTTCACAGCCTCTGCAGCGACCACTCACTGCCTCTTGCAGCGCCTCTTGACTGCCTCTTGCAGCACCTCTTAACTGCATCTTGCAGTGCCTCACTGCCCTTGCAGAATCTCTTCACTGCCTCATGCAGCACCTCTTCACTGCCTCATGCAGCACCTCTTTACTGCCTAACGCAGCACCTCACTGCCCCTGCAGCGCATCTTCACTGCCTGTCGCAGCACCTCACTGCCCTTGCAGCACTTCTTCATGCAGCGCCTCACTGCCTCTGTAGCATCTTACTGCCCCTAGCAGCGCTTCACTGTCTCTGCAGCGCATCTTCACTGCCTGTTGCAGCGCCTAACTGCCCTCGCAGCACCTCTTCATGCAGCGCCTCCCTGCCTCTGCAACATCTCATTGCCCATTGTAGTGCCTCACTGCCCTGGCAGAACCTCTCCACTGCCTCATGCAGCACCTTTACATCCATAGCTGCTCTGTTATTCCAGTGCCTTCGTAGCGCCTATGTCTGGGCCTTTCTTGCCCCCTCTGCCTCTGTAGCACCTCTGTCTGGACCTCAATTGCCCTCACTGCACTTGCAGTGCCTCACAGCCATCCAGCGCTCTTACCTGAGAGAGGATCACTTCTCAGAGGGGGGGGGGCGGTGGGTGTCTCCCTTTGGTGCTGTCCCCCCAGCACAGCCAGATCCCATCCTCGTCGCCAGTGTTGAGTTCAGGGTTTGGCCACAAATGACTCTGACACTCCAGTGAACTGTTAACTTATTTACTTAAGTTTAGGTACACCAAATACAGTTCTTAGAGTCAGGTAAGTAAAAGGGGACATAGGACACCCACCGGCATCCTCTCTCAGGGCTTACATCCTTGCAACTAACAAACCTGGAACTCACTCATAGATAAACATTCTAAGCCCTGCATTCCATCTCAAGATTCTAGTCACTTGCACCAGATGAATGCAAAGTTAATCACAACACAGTACTTATGAGCAATTCTAGAATTAAATCCCTGACCCTTTTTATTTATTTATTTTGTATTTAATTGTTTGCTTGTTAGGCGCTTATACAATAATAAAATACTGTTTCAAAGCGCCCAAAGGGCAGGGAGGGAGCCATGGTGGGAAATACATTACAACACAATATTGAGAGAAGATGGGGAAGAGGGAGAGGGATGAACCTAATATGTCTTGTGAGTATTCAGAACGTGAAAGTGCAGAAAGGAAGAGGGAAGAGGACTGGGCCGCAGGAGGTGTAAGTGCGAGTCTCCAGAGCGGAGGGTGTGCAGATGCAAGTGCTGTGGAAGACAGGTACTGGGAAGAATTAGTGTGGGAGGTCAATGCCCCGAAGATGCATAAGGGCCAAGGGCACCAATTCAGAACCTGTGGGATTAGCAGAGCAGAGAAGGAGGGAAGGAGGAGAAAAAGAGGAATGTCTTAAGGAGCTTCCGGAATTTGAGAAGATCCTGCTCAAGGCAGGAGCATGCAGAGGAAAGTGATCGCCTCCCTGCCCTCTGTTTAGCAAAACGCTTTACACACAAAGAGTTGGTGCCAGAGGAGCGAAGTGGTCTAGAGGGAGAGTATTTGGTGAGATAAAGTTGATGATAGTGTGGTCCCCAGGCCCAGACAGCCGTGTTGATGACGGAGAGGGATATAAATTTAATCCGTGCAGCAACCGGGAACCAGTGAATACATTTTAGTGCAGGAGAGAAATGCGGTCCCTGGGCTTAAGGTCAGGGATACGTCTCTCTGCCCTATTCTGGATAAGCTGGAGGGGTCCCAGAGTGGAAGAAGGAAGATTCAGGAGGAGGCTGTTACAATAGTCAAGTCTAGAGAGAACCACGGCTTGAGTCACATTGAGCACCTGAGGGAAAGTGAGAAAAGGTTGGATTCCTTTGAGAAGGAAGAGCTGATAGTTGGACTTCTTGGCAATGTCCTGAGTGTGAGGTAGGAAGGAAAGAGAGGAGTTGAAGATGACTCCAAGTTTTCTGGCTTCACTTGAAAGGCGCAGAAGAAGAAACCAAGAAGGGAAGAAGGCAGGAGCAGGGTTCCCAATGGGAAGGATCTCAGTTTTACAAGCCTTGAGGCAGAATAGGCAGTCAAGGATGATGGATGGTGCAAGAGGGTCAGCAGAGAATCTGAAGAATATGTGTTTGTTGTCTGCATAACACTGGAAGTTGGAGTAGAAAGAGGAGATGACGCGCGCAAGGGGAGCAAGGTAGATATTAAGCCAGGAGGATAGTATAGAGCCCTGTGGGACACCACAGGTGGAGATGGAGTTAGGAGAGGAGAAGGGGCCCAGGATGACTTGAGAAGAGAGGTTAGTGAGGAAAGAGGACAGCCAATCCAGTGCCTGTATCAAATGCAGATGAGAGATCGACAAGGATAAGGACAGCTGGGGAGTTTGAGTCCAGGGATGCAAACAGTTCTTCACTGGTGTTTAGAAGAGCAGTTTCGGTGCCTCTGGATGCTCAGAATCCAGATTGATGGTTGTGGAGGCATCCAACAAGTTCAGTCTGAGAGTTATCACAGGTGTTTAGTAGAGCAGTTAATAAGTCCAGACCTGAGATGAAGTGGGACCAGTCCCCAAAAGTCACCAGTACCACATGTTATACTGTTTAGGTGGTTTACTATTGAATTTGTGCAATGGTAGTAGCTGCGATTAAGTGTTCCAGAAATTAGGAAAAGTTTCTCTCCCAGTGCCACCTTGTTAGGGCAGGCCCAGAGGGGGATCTTGAACAGACCACCTCTGATCTTAGTCAGGCAAGTGAGAGATAGTGCTAAGACTTTACGTCCATGTAACTCAATGCAAGGGGGAAGGAATAGATAGGGTCACTGATGCAGAGATAATTTTTGGTGTCAGGTTTGGGTCCAGCTAGTACGTCCGTTCAGGCTCTGGTGAAACATTTATGACTACTGAGCAGCTGTACACCTTCGGCATGAAGAGATGCAGACCTCCATAGGACAGGTGACCTTAGGAGGCCTCCAGGACATGAAGAAGGTGGCATTCTGTGGTATTCTGTGGGAAACACCACAATCAGGCTGCAACAGGCGATCTTCAGTTGGCAAACAAAGGATTAGGCCCTGCATATCTTCTGTTGAGACTGGAAGGCTTAAAGAGCTGAAGGAGGTGTCTTGTAGCACAGTTTGAAGATCCTCCAAGTTCCAATGATGCTCTCAGAATGGAGAAGGCTGCAGCAAGGTAGCCCTGGAGAGAACTGGTCAGTCCACAGGGTGGTTCAGGGAGAGTTCTGAAGGCTCAAAGGCACAGATCCTCTGGGGTCAGAACTAGCTATTCCCACTGGTCATGGGGTTTAAAAACACAGACTAGGCCCTTCTTGAGATCAGGACAGAGAAGCAGTTCTTCACTGGAACTTGGCTTCAGTCAATGGTGTTCAGCTGCAATGGTTGTCCTTGGGTGTTCAGAAGGATGCACTTCTTCGTAGGGGTCTTGGCTCCAGATATGATCTCTCGAATTGCTGCAGGAGGCCTCCTTCAATGCAGGATTCAGACTGGAGTTGCCCGAGGTCCACCAATGGTGAGGATCTGCACCATTCAAACTGGCAGTGGCTATCCAATCATGGATAGCTACTGGACAAACATTCTTCCAAGAAACAGACATTTTGTGACAAGGATGTGGATGGTAACCAGACAGCCCTAGCCTCCACATCCAGGACACCCACAGATTGCCACTTTGGCCAGGAAATCAGAAGCTGTTATGCCAATTCTGGACCTGCGAGGGCAGGCAGAAGGCCAAAGTACTAAATGGCCAATGGACAGGCAAAAATAATCTAGTGGCACAACTCTGATATTGGAAGCCGTACAGTGTCATTGCATATGACCTGTAGGAATGTCTCCATCACTCCCATGGCATACTGAACATACGGGTACGGGAGAGGTGCACAGATAGCCTGTGCAGGGGCTGCTGGGGTTCTGGCAGGCCTTACAAGTGAGGGAGAATAATTCATAATGGATTTTTAGCATACATTTGCTTTTTTGTTTCTTTTATTCTGTTTATTCTCATACATTTTATTTTGAGTTTGTAAATTCTAATAAAAAGACTATAATTATATTCATTATTTGTCTATTTATTTATTTTATTTATTTATAGAAAACCCAGAAAAGCAATGCATTTTTGGAACAAAAATGCATACAAAATTTAACACTGATAACAGAGTGGAGGAAATGGGTTCTTGACAATGGGGTGAGAGAATGTGACTTGAAGAACAGATGTTGCAGGAATGGTGGAGGGAGTGCTAAATTAAGGATAGAGGGTGACAGAAAGGTACTGTTGGGTTGTCCGTGAGAGTAAGGAGAGAGGGAAGCAGGGTGATGGAGTACTGTAGAGCAGGGGCGTTGCTAGGGGGGGGGCTAAGGGGGCTATAGCCCCTGATCTTTTGGTTGTAGCCCCGGATAGAATCTCAGGAGCTACAGCCAAAATACTAGATAGCCCCCAGTCCCAACAGTTCCGACATCAGCATAGCCCCAGGTCTTTTCCAGACCTAGCAACTCCCCTGCTGTAGAGTACTAGGAAACAGGTTCGTAAGAAAGGAGGAGGGCTTTGAGGTTGGATTTAAATAGTGGTGGAGTTGGAGAAGTATGGAGAGGGAGAGGAAAAGAATTCCAGAGCAGGGGAGTGAGGAGAGGGAGAGAGTGGACATGAGAGAGAGTGCAGTGGGCTTGATTAGTGGCAAGGACTGAGCCGAGGAGGATTGTAACGAGAATTGGGAAGAGTAGGGCGTGAGATGAGCAGCTAGCTAGGGTGGGGCATGTCCAGGGATAGATTTGCCATCTTCAGGGAGCTTGAAACACCCACGCCCGCCCCCCAGAACTTCACCAAAGACAAGGCCTGGTGTGATGCTATACAAACAGCCATGAAAAATAAATTGAACCTGCTCCAAAACAAAATACTAGCCACTAAGCAAGCCCTACCCAACACACACACCCCTGCCCCACCACCAGCCCCGGACCCCCCCCAACCCTTCTCATTCAAACCCATTCTAGAAAAAGACATCACCAACATAATGAGGAACATCAAACCCTCCAACTGCAAAGGTGATGCATGCCCAGCCACCATTATCAAAGACTGCTCTGAAGCGCTAGCTCCCTTCCTTACAGCCTTTGTAAACGCCTCCTTTGCTACTGGGAAAGTCCCTGCCTCCCTCAAGGAAGCCTGGGTCCGCCCTCTCTTAAAAAAGCCAACTCTCGACCCCACATCCCCCAACAACTATAGACCTATCACCACTGTCCCTTTCCTCCTCAAAATACTGGACAAAGCAGCCTACCTGCAGGTTCAACACTTCATTGAGGAGAACAAACTCCTAGGACTCCGCCAATCAGGCTTCCGCCCCAGACACGGGACTGAAACCGCCCTACTTGACCTGAAAAACCAAATGGACGATGCCAGAGACATGGCCAAACCAGCACTTCTCTTACTTCTTGACCTATCCGCGGCCTTCGACCTCGTGGATCATGACGTCCTATGCCACCACCTCTCCTCTACTGCCAAATTCTCCCCTGAAGCCACAGCATGGATCACTTCCTTCCTACAAGGCAGAACCATGCAAGTATTCTCGGACTCAGCATCCGCATCTCCAACTACCATTCTCTGCGGTGTGCCCCAAGGCTCCTGCCTCTCACCCACCCTCTACAACATCTTCACACGACCACTCTTTCTCATCCTCGACGCCATGGGCATTTCATACACTAACTACGCCGACGACACACAGATCCTCCTAACCCTCACGGGTAACTATGACACTGACTCCATGACCCTCAACAACCTCTACAACACCATCCAAGCCTGGATGGCAGACAATGGACTATGCCTCAACTCCGACAAGACTGAACTCCTTTTGGTAGGCTCACCCGACACACTGAAAAATCTAGACTCCCAATTCAGCCACTTCACCATAGACTCTATCAAAATACCTGTCTCAGAATCAGTCAAAACCCTTGGAGTCTACTTGGACTCCAACCTATCCATGGATAAACAAGTCAACGCTATAGCCTCTGCAGCTGCATACCATGCCAAACTTATCAACGCAGTCAGGCCCTTTCTCTCCAAAGAGAACTGCACTAACATAGCCAGAGCCATCACTGGATCCAGGCTTGAATATTGCAATGTACTCTTTCTAGGCACCTCCAACAGAAACCTAGAGAGGTTGCAAATCATTCAGAATAGTGCTCTCCGGGCAGCCCAAGGCATTGCCAAAAGGGAACACATCTTGGAGGCCAGAAAGCTAGCACACTGGCTCCCAATAAAAGAACGAATCATCTTCAAGACACTGACACTGACCCACAAGTGCATTCACCTCACTGCCCCTGACTACCTCTCCCAGAGGATCCACCCCGTCTCTTCTACGAGGCCAACCAGATCACCATATACTAACATGCTCTCTGTGCCATTAGTAAAAAAAGTCAGAGCGGGCGGATCCAGCTTCCCATATCTCGCACCCACGCACTGGAACGCCCTACCTCCCACAATCAGAGGCAAGTCCTCCCTCAGCACCTTCCGCAAAACCTTGAAAACAATCAAATTCACATAAGATGCGTTGCACTAGTCGAATACATCTCATATATTCCTAATGCATAAACTGTACTGTAATGACATACTGTACCAACCAAAATGTCAGCTCTATGCTTTGTCGAACTCATACTGTACCTATGAATGACTATATGCCTGTAACTAAGATTTTTGCAAGTAACAGTGCCTCAATGCCTGTGGGTTACTTGCGCGCTATATAAATATAAATAAATAAAATAAATAAATACTTAGCTCTTTGTTTTATAGATAGCCAGACAATCTGCGAATGGCAGAGGAGGTAGAGGTAAACCGATAAAGGTTGTAAAATGTTCAGACCTGGAAGAGGAGGACTTTGTCCAGAGGTGAAAAAACATACTTGGGAAGGCCATAGAGGAGACTGGCACAGTAGTCAGATCTAGAAAGGACTAAGGAAGAGATTAGCTGTTCAGCAGTTCCCTCTGTTCTCATCCTACTTGATCTCTCCTCTTACTTTGACACGGTCAACCATACCATCCTGCTCAACCGTCTCTGGGATAACTTGGGCATCACCGATCAGGCTCTGGCCTGGCTGACCTCTTTCCTCTCTGATCGACCCTCCCAGGTCCAATTTGGGTCCTTTCTATCATCTATCTTCCTCTCCACCTTTGGTGTTCCCCAGGGTCTAACTTCTCGCCCTGGCTTTTCAACCAATACCTGGCAACTCTCGCCCGGTGCATTGCCATATTCTGCTCAAACTTCCAGTGCTAAGCAGATGACACTCAACACATTTTCAGGCTGCCCTCGGCCACCTCCTCCACCTCTCTCATCACTGATTGCCTAACTTCCATTCAAGATTGGTGTGCTGCCAACGATCTTTGTCTTAATGCCAGCAAGACAGGGATCCTCCTCATTGGCATACCATCACCTTCCTTTCCCCTCACTGTCTGGCCGGCCTCCCTTGGCCCTCCTCCTCTGCCCACCTGCGAGGCCAAGAACCTTGGTGTCACCTTTGATTCCACACTCTCCATCTCCGCCCACATCGCTGATGTATCAAAAAAGTCAAACTTCCTACTGCACCTCTTCAGAGGTATTCTTCCTTTCCTCTCATTCCCCCAGAAGCTCACTGTCTCCCAAGTTCTGGTTCTCTCTAAGTTGGACTATTGCAACAGCCTCTTTCTTAAACTACCTGCCTCTACTCTCCGCCCTTTACAACTTATCCAGAACAGGACTGCGAGACTTGTCCTTGGCCTCAAGCCCTGGGATCGTATCTCTCCAGCTCTGAAATCTCTCCATTGGCTCCCAGTGGATGCAAGGATTAAATTCAAAGCCCTCTGCATTGTCCACAAGGCTTTCTGGGGCCTGGGTCCAACATACCTTCAGCTATCCCTCTGCAAATACCTCCCATCTCGAGCACTCCGCTCCTCTACCTCTAACTCCCTCAGGGTCAGTCGTTTCTCAAAGAAACAAGCTGGGGGTAGATCTCTGTCTTCGGCTGGGGCCTCCCTCTGGAACAGCCTCCCTGTCACTCTAAAACTTGAGGAGAACCATCTCCGGTTCCGGAAGCACCTCAAAACCTTCCTCTTTGCTTCTGCCTTCTCCTCTCCTCTCCCCTGTTGATTCTACTCTCCCTCGGCACCATGCACCTGGCCACCCTCTGTCCTCCAGGCCCAGGTACCTGCTCATCTTGCCACCCTCACACACTGCCTCCGGGACACCCCCTGCACCGGGGTCTGTATCTATACCCATACAGCCCTCCCCTTTTCTTCCTGCACTTTCAGACCTACCCGGCCTGCTGCCATAAACCCAGCACTTGCCACTTGCTGGCAGCACTCCCATTGTTTGTTGCCTTTTTTAAAATTATTTTATTATTGTTTTTGTTTTTTCCTTCTCACTCCGCACTCTCCGTTTGTTTCCCCTTCCATACACTTCTCCCCCTTCACCCTCTACCCTGCACTTGCACGTTCTCAATGTCACTGGACCTAGTAAGATGGTTGTTTTTGTTCTCCCCTGTTCCCCTTCCCTTGCCTTGTCGCGCTCTGAAACACTTGTGTATGAGCGCGATAGAAATAAAATATCAATATCAATAACACTATTGAAAGAAGAAGATGGCGGATTTACCTGACATTGAGGAGGTTGAATCTGACTGCAGTGGCAGATTTGGAGATGGAGAGCGAGAAGTTGTGTGATGGGTCGAAGATGACACCAAGGTTATGAACGGAAGCAGAGTAATGAAGGTAGTCAGGAGAGAACAGAAGATGAGGAGAGGAAGAGATAGTCTGTTTGGCTGGGAAGTACAGAACTTAAATCTTAGTGAAGTTGAGCATGAGCGAGTGAGACACCATCCAATTCAGGTCATCGGACAAGGAGGGAAAGGAGAAGAACTGAGTGCTGTAAATGCTGCTTTTAGAGATGCAGTGCAGCTTAGGAGACCTCAGTTATGGAGCTGGAGGTATGCTAACAATTATGCCAGCATAGCATTAGTTGGCTGCCGTTAACATTGCTGGCATTGCTTTCTGGGGCCTGGGAACTGGGTGCTGTTAAGTGGTCTAGATTCTTGGACTACAAGGAAATTTGAATTTGGTGTACAGTTATATGGAAAGTTACTGACATGCAATGATGGTGGTGTGTAACCCCAGGTTTTTGCCATGGACTGGACTCTTCTCAAAGATTCTGGGTCAGATGATCGTTATGGCAGGTAAATCTGCATTGGCAATTCTCTAATACAAAGATGGAGAGCGGACTTAGTGAGACTGGGCCCCGGAGCGAGATGCTTTTCCATGCTGCATCAAGGCCGTCTTTTGATTTAAGTTTTAATTTCCTTTTTATCACTGTATTGAACCATTCAAAAATCAGGGCCTTGGGAGTAGGTTCAGGTTGCTGCTGGAAAGTTAGAAGGGGATATGTGGACTGTTTGTTGTGTTTCCTATTTTGCTGCAATTAATTGAACTGTCTCTTTCCATTGCTTTTCTTGAACATATTTAGCTTGGGCTACATTTTCTCTGACAATCGGGACAAATTAGTTTGTTATTTTCTATTTTCTGATAATTGTTAGTTTTTGTGAATAATGTCACACTTGTGCTGGTTTAGCAGCACTCCCAACCAATCAGTATACAGCACAGGCAATTAAACCTTCTCTTGTCACTCACAAAAGAAGCAGATCATTGTTTTTCATTTGCACAAAGCCCTCTAGAAAGAGGAAGAACATTTTGAGAGACAAAAAGGTGTGTAGTCTCAGCAAAGGAAGGTATAAAAAGGACACTTTTTAATTGTACTGACATTGTAAATTGTCACTTTTTAATATTTTACTATGTTTATTTCTAATTATAACTTTCAGTATGCATTGTATCACACTACGAATGTTACACCTGTCTTACCTAGCAAAGTTCACTGGACCTCATTATGGGTTTGAATGCAATGGTAAAAAGTGGTGGTTATGGAATTACAGCCACTTTGACCACAGCGCCACATTACAGGCAATGTAGAATTGGTGGTAATTCCTCTGGTGCTAATTCAATTGGAGGAATTAGTGCCAGAGGGGTTATCACCAGAAAACAGTGGTGATTCCTCCAGTGCTAATTCCTCCATAGGAATTGGCACCAAAAAAAGAAACTGTTATTTACACAGTATTACACAGTGAAATACCCACAAAATAGCACCAAAAACCGGTGGTAATTCCTCCAAAACGTCAGTGCAGTTACCTGTCCCTACGAGGCGGATGTAAATACATCTAAGTGATACAAATGAGCCAAAGCAGCAGCCAAATGCACACCCAAAATTGTGTTTTTAAGTCCCACACCATCCCCAAATCCACTTCCAAGCGTCATGCAGCTCCATAGCAGATGTAAAATGCAAACCTTTAATTTAAATAGGTACACAACCAGGCCCACCCACTATCTGTACCCGCAAACCAATGCATGTGCTATAGCCTTCCCTATTTGCGTGAAGTCTTACCTCATACATAGGTTTCTTATGGTGAGGGCTGGAGTTTCCGGCAAGAGCACCAAACTGGCTGCTGGGGATAGATCCCTGTGGGGGTTTGGCTCAGATGGAGCTGGAACAAGTCCTGCCCCCACGGTATGCTGCAGCATGAGGGTAGTGGCTCTTGGCATGGTCTCATTAGTTGTGAAGAATAACTCAGCCAACTCCCACACTCACCTCCCAACTACAGTGATGGCATCAGTGTCATCTGTTATTCTCTGGATCTGCCCCTTTTGTTGTGAGTCAGTCTGCACCCTAAATCCCATGGGTCTATGTGCGCACGCTACCAGCATACTTTACTTTACTTTTATTAATTTGTAGCGTGTTCACAGAGACCCATGGGCTTTAGGGCGCAGACTGACTCACAACAAAAAAACACTATACTTATAGTTTGGTGGTCCGGAAAGGGTGCTGGTACGTTGCTACCGGCACCTTTATTTCGGGACTGACAAACTCATAATGAGGGCCATTGTCTCATGTGTGCACCAAGATATTAGCACTCAAGAGAAACCCGTGTTAATTCATACAACCAAGCAACGGCAGAAATCCCAAAGGCTTGATAGGTGTTGAACTCACATGGTTGGATCTAAACCCACATCTAAACCCTTTTCTGTTTTTGAAATTTGTTGGACTACACTATTATTCAGCCCAAGGCAGAGCTGTGGGGGAAATATTTGGAATTGAAAATGGTATGTACTCCCCTAGCACACTGCTGCATTTCAACATTGAGTAGGTACTGCAAACTACATTGTTAAAACGCTGTTTTTGCCCATGCGAGGTGAGGCTTTAGGCTTTACTGCTCATGTCCTTTGCGATGAAGGCTCGATGCCTAGTGTGTAGCCATCCTCGCATTCACTTTTGACGTGTTTCTCTTTTGGCATACGTAAGCATGTTTTAGGCTCCCACTTTCTTGGGAAAAGCAGCTTTAGCAGATGGAAGTTATCATACTGTAAGCATGCTCACCTGTCTCAGACCATGTACGAATATTTGATGAGTATTTTCAGCTCAACTAAATGATTAACTTTATACTGCTCTTCCTGATAACACTGTCTCCATGCGTGAGAATGCAACTGGAATCAACGACTTGTATGCTGGAGCTTTGTTCCCCGCTTGCAACATTGTTTCAGTATGATTCCACGCACTTTCTGGACCTCCTTTTCCAGGGCGCACCTCCCACCTCCCAGTAGAACCAGAGGGTCCAGGATAGACAATTTCATCAGAGGGGAGAGCTGGTCGGAGTGCCCCTAGGACTCAGCGAAGGTGGCCAGAGCAGATGCAGAAGAAGAGCTGACCGAAAATCATGGTTTGGTGAACACAGGTAATTGCACAGGTAATTTTGTATAAGTATTGTTTGAAACAGGTTTTGGTAAATGTTCGTCTCTGGTTAAAGAATCCTGAAAACTGTTGTGAATATCCAAGGATACAGGAAGGAAGGTACCCTGCCTGCAGAACTGTGAATCTTGATAAGAAAAAGTAAAAGCAGTTGGACAACGCAGCTCTGAATAAAAAGTAAAAAGCAGCGCATCCATGCTCCCTTCAGATTTAAGAGGCCATGAGACTGCTGCACCGGTCAGAGTAGAGTAGAGTAGTAAAGATCAGGGACTAGGATGGATGTGTTGTGTTTGAGTGTGAAGAAAATATTTTGGATTAGAGACCCCTGGTTGTCTTGTCTAACCCATACCTTGATACTTGAAACCCTAAATGCGCAATTCAGTTGTGACCCTGCTGTATATTTCACACTCTCTTCTATCCTAGTACGCGAGCTGTAATAGGCTTTGTTTCTACCGATTACGTGTTTTGTCTTTGACTCTCACCTACCCAAGTCTGTGAAACAAGCTGAAATAGCGCTCTGCACTGTGGGAAGCATAACAGGGGATATATGCTGTCCAATAACCAGCAGTCATTCGAATCTGACCATCACCTGCGGGTGTCACTTAAATTTCTGTACAGGGGATGAACGGAGGTCAGGTGGTGAAAGAAACTACTAAAGCCAAACGTATGGCGTTGAAGATCCAGAGTTTACAACATTCCCAGGGAAGGAGAGGGTTCCGCCCCACGCCAAGAAGGAGAGGAGCATCCCAATCACATGAACCAGGACAAACTGTTGAGAGATATTACTCGAACATGTACAGTGATCAGTGTAATTCCTGCAAAGAGTGAGGACACTGGAAAGGTGAACATCCACATAGGCCTCAGTGTGACGGTCGAGGTGGACCAGCAACCACGCAAAGCAGAATTATTAGATTGCAGCCTCCACTGACCTGACACCACTCCAGACTGCTGTTTAGGTAGGATTACAAAGGGGTCTCTGAACTTGTTGCAACACTCATACCGATAGATGCTACAACTCTGTATGTTGATTGCGTCATTGCTGGTCAAATGATTTCATGTTTGATTGATAGGGGAGCATCATGCTCCACACTAAAAGCCTCTGAGTTTCCACAAATGATGCATTCTGATGAAATTGTTAATGCTGTAGGTATAGGGGTACACCAAAACCCCATCCTTTGTCTGCCACACTTATCGTCATGTGAGGAACCGAGAATGAGACATGGACACAGAGGACTCATGCTTGTGGTTAGACTTTTATTAAATGATAAAGGGGTTGGAACATGCCTCTCTGTACCTAATCTAGGAGGTATTTCCCTACCACAACCAAATCTAAGGGTATATCCTGTGTTAAGATGCCCAAAGCAAAATGTGTCTTTGTCCAAAATCCTATCCTAGCCCTCACATTACATAAGTAACTCTAAGGTATTAAGGGTACTGTCTTTGTCTTTAAAAGTGTACAAATGTTAAAGTTCGACATAAAAAGGTATAACTTCAACAAAAGATCCAAATAAATAGTGTTCACAATTCCAGGGAATGGCTTCCTTCCCTAGGTTTCTCTCCACAAAAACAAAAGTTCAAAAGAATAGTCAAGTTCTCTAAAGCCCAAGAGGATAATCCCCTCCTCTCGGTGTTGCAATCCAATCCAGGGGAAATTACTCCCTTCCCCAAGTCTTTTCCACATTCAATGCAATTCAAAATCCTAAGGGCATGAATCTTCATTGGGGTCCTCTTTTTTTTTTTTTTTAGAAACAACAGATGCAATTCAAAATGCTAAGGGCATGAATCATCCTTGGGATTCTCTTTTTCAAGGAATCACAACTTGGTTGCGGGTCCCAGATTTGCAAAACACCTGGTTACTCCCCTACCAGCTTTTCTCACATATTTCCTTTACACAAGCACCTGGTATATTCTCCTGCCGAGTTTTCTCATGTATATGCAATGCAAAATCTTAAAGGTATGAGTCTTCCTTGGGATTTCTCTATGCAAGATGACACTCAATGCAAAATTCTAATGGTATTAGTCTTCCTTTGGAATTTATCTTTTCACACAAATTAGGACGCGGGTCCCAGACTCACAAGACACATGATATACTTCCCTGCCAGGCCCTTTTCTAAAGTTTTGTATGGGTGCAAATCACATATTCGCAGTGTGACTGGCATACTCTCCTGCCAGGACATTTACATTCAGCTTCTTTACTTTCGGTTCGGCTCCCAGACTCATCCAGTTTGTTAGGCCACAGCCTTTTCTATGTTCTTCGCATGTATTGGGTCCACGACCCTCTGCTTGTTAGTTCATGGCTTTCTTTCCACTGGTGAAAGCCTTTAACTTTCTCGGCCAACTCCTTTATTGCTTCTCGGCTGCGTGGCTTTCACCGTGAAGTGCCCCAGTGTCTTACCTCCTCCCGCTAGGCTCACTGATCTGCTGTGGTCGCTTCGGCATGCTTCGTTCTGCTCGGCTGCTGCTGCTTACTGACGGATGGGTGGAGCACCCGGTATCCTCTTCGCGGCTCATGTGATTCTTGCTTTGCGCTATCTCCGGCCTCATGTTGCCTGAACTCTGGTTCTCCGGCATACAGGGAACAATGGTTCCCGCAGTCCTCCACGTTCGGTTACCACTTTCCTGGCTGTCCGCTCTGTGTCTTGCCTCGCCTGTAACACAGCTCTACCCGGGCCTTCTCTATACCTGACGGGAGGAGCAAGCCCCTGCCAACTTCTTTCTATCTTCCTTCAGCTGTCGGGTTTTCAAATATTTTGGCATTGTACACTTCTCTCCAATGACTAGAGCGCAGTGTTGGCTTCCGTGTTCTAGGGATCCTCACAACTCCATTCCTGTTCTTCGTCCCAGTATTTTTAAAGGATTCATTTACAGGGTATTCTTTGGCCCTCATTACAACTCAGGCGTTAAGGGTTTAACGGCGCAGTCGGCGCCGTTAACCCTTAAATCCTGATTACAAGTGTCCCTTTGCGGGTTGGTGTTTAACGCCTGCTTTTAGCAGGCGTTAAAAATCCAACCCGCAAAGGGACTTTGGAGCTAATTACGGCATCGTACTTTACCGTGCCGTAATTAGCACCTTCCCCATTCCCATTATGCCCTATGGGGGCAAAAATGGGAATGGGGAAGGGCAAATGGTGAATGGGGAATTACCGCCCCACTCACCTTGGAATGGGGCGGTAATTCCGCCATCCACCATGGCAGAATCGTAAACTTAGCGGTATGGACCATGGTGCTAATAGCACCATGGTCCTCCGCCAAGGTTGTAATGAGGGCCATTGTCAGTTACAGAGTTTTGAAGGAAGCTGGCAACAAGTTTTTCGCTTTGAAGGGGATTATCACAATATGCAATTAAGGCATGAGGAATGGAGGGGATATCCCTAAAAGGGAAGGGGGATACCATGTTTCAGCTGATGATGTCGCGTCATCTCCCTGAGGGTCGCCTCCTCCCATGTAGTCCTCAAATATCCACCCCCATGGTCAAGATCAGGTAACAGCTGCCGTCCCCTGGCCACATGGGGAGAGGCTGTCCTCGGAAGAGGAATGATGACATCATCCGGTTCATCATAGTCACGATAGGTCCCTTTTCTGATCAATACACATTCTTGCTGAGTCCCTGTTCTCCTGTGAATTTGTTTGTGTTAGATCTATTGTGTAAACTAAGTTGCTCTATTCACTGTTCCCCCTGATGGTGTATACCTTGATATTCCCGCTCACAAAGATCACAGGGTGCTGGCAGAATGACAGGAAATTACACATTCGAAACCTGAAGACCGTCCCGACACTCCCTGCTCATAACAGTGACTGTTGGACCAAGTCCCGACCAAATTATGGTAATCTCATGTAAATGACGCTGTTTGCATGGTCAATGCTGAACCATTCAAAATTACTCTAAATCCTGCTAAGCCCCTGCCATTTGTATCTCAGTATCCTATTTCCTGACAGGCTGGAGAAGTCAGTCACCCTGTAATAAAATCCCATCAACAACGTATTATTTAACCAATTCTTAGTCCCTGCAATACTCAGTTAGTGCCCGCAAAGAAGCCTGATAAAGAGGCTTATCATTTTTTTCAGGACCTATGTGCAGTCAATGCAGCCGTGCTCCTGGCTTTTTCTGTTGTACCTAACCGAACTAACATTCTGTCATGCATTCCATAAACAGCCAAGTATTTCACAGTTGTAGATCTGTCTTCAGCATGTTTCTCCATACCTATACATCCTGACAGCCAGTATCTGTTCGCAATCACACATAAATCCACGCAGCATACGTTCACCCATCTTCCAATGGGATATGTAGAGAGCCCTACCCTATTTTCCCAAATTTCAAAGTGAGATCTTGATTCAGTTCAGTTCAGAGGAGGGTCGACGCTGGTGCAGTACGTAGACAATCGTCTCCTAGCCTCTCCTACATGGAAGCATGGTAGGAAGACTCTCTCATTCTGTTGACAGCGCTTGGTGAAAAGGGTCACAAGACATCTAAAGACAATGTACAATTTTGCCTGCCTTGTGTGCGATACCTGGGCCATGAGATTTCAGCTGGGGAAAGACATATATCCCAACATCGGATTACAGCGATCCAGAAAATCCCCAAGCCCCAGACTAGAAAGCAGATGAGGGGGTTCCATTGGGTAGGTCAGTTACTGCAGACAGGGGGGCCCAGGATATGTAACCATAGTCAAGCCCCTCCCATGGCCTCAGGATGCTGAATATGCCTTTGTCACCATTAAGCAGGCACTAGCAACGGCTCCGGCTTTAGGTTTGATGTATTATAGTAAGCACTTTGTGCTTTACTGCACCGGGAACAACAGGTTTCCTCAAGCTGTGTTGACCAGATACACAGTGACAAGCATCGGCCCATATCCTACCACAGTGTAGCTTTAAATCCAGTTGCCACGGGACTCTGAGCTTGACTGCAAGATGTCTCTGCTGTTGCTTTGTTGATAGAAACGACTGACTCACTGGTACAAGGTCATCCTGTCACGATTGCAGTTCGCCATGCCGTATTGTCATTATTGCTATAAGGGAAGACACAACATGTATCTAACTCCTGTCTCATCCGATATGAAAACTTACTAATTTCTGCTGCTAATCTAACCATGAATCGATGTTCAGTTTTGCATACTGCTTCTTTGGTGCCAACCCCACAGAACTGGGAACTGCATGACTGTCAGGCAGTTGTAGAGACGCTTATGTCCCCCTATGCTGATTGATCAGATATTCCCATTTTGAACCCCGATCTGATCCTTATAATGGATGGCTCTTGCATGTCTCTGTGTCCCGGAAACCGGGGAATTGGTCTCTGGTTATTCTGTATGTACCCCGATTGCCGTCCCAGAAGCATATCCATTACCCATGGCCAAATCTGCACAGTTCGCTAAACTCATGGCTCACACCCATGCCTGTGATTTGGCTTGGGATAGATTGCCTACGATCTATACCAAATCGAGGTATGCTCAAAGGGTTGTGCACAACTTTGGTGTCCTTTGGAAGCAACGTGGGTATCTAACATCCACAGGCAACCCAATATTGAATGGAAAATATGTCTTAGCTTTATTGAATGCATTGTTACTTCTCATAGCTGTAGCTATTGTTAAATATAACGGCCATGATCCCTCCCAGTCATTCACAGCCCAAGGAAATACACTAGCAGATGGTGCAGCTTATTCAGCAGCCTTAAACAGGCCCCTGGCACCTAATGAAATTCTTGTTTGCGTTGCAGTCCCACGGTCACCGGGACTGCAACACAAAAATCCCTTTCCAGTCTGGCAATCCTCCAAGACCAATCCCCTGAATTTGAAAAGGTGACCTGGACCCAACATTACTGTAAATTGGGAGTGGTGCTCCCCAGACGGCAATCTCTGCTCTATTCACTTTGTCCCTGTAACTCATGTATGTTTCTGTTGTGCTCCTTTATGCAGGGTCTCAATTGATCTCCCCTCCTGACGAAGGCGGTCTAATCAGTACATCCCTGAAACGTTTCCTTTTTGTTGGGATTTTTTCTTTACATTTATGCTAACTTGTGTATATCTTGATGCCTGCTAGATGTAGACCCTGTAATATTCTGACCATTAGTGAGAGAAATAGTCATTCCACTATTTACTTTTAGAGTAGTTGAACTCTGTTAGAATGGCTCACTATGCAGGATCATGTCTGTTTTGCCTTTTTGCACAGTTTAAGTTTTTTGGATTGGCACTTAAAGCACTTTTTGCGATTGTTGCACTTGGTTAGGTAGTGTCAGACCTCTAATATTCACAACTGGCTATGAATTTTTAGAGGCTGCTGTCTGTTTCTTAACCCTGTAATGTGTGTATATGTTTTATCTTTGCTATATGTTTTGTATACATTTTACATGTCATATGCATAACCATTGAGATTAAATTGTTTCCAAATTGATCATTGGATGATGTATTAAGTACATATACATTTGTGTGTTTCACTACATGAGTAGGCACCATGTTGAGAGCAAGGATTGCCTCAGAAATTACACATCGAAAAGTGTGCTATAATAAATTTGAAATTGTTATAAATACTTTGCTCTGCTAGGAACACTTTTATGACGCCATTACAGTGGCAAACAAATTATTGGTAGAATGTATACCCCAATTTGAACTGTGCATTAGCAAAGAAATGGACTGAGGCACCTATTCTGCTGGTCAAGACATTAAAGAAGTGTTCAAAGCTTTCGGGATAGCTCAACAGTTCCATTGCGCTTATCGGCCCCAGTCCAGTGCTCATGTAGAATGCTGCAATGAGGACCTTAAGCTAAGGCTGTCTAATGTGTATGAAGAGACAGGGACGAAATGGCCCCAAGCCCTGCCCCTGGCTCTGTTTGCCATGTGTAGAATGGGAACTGATATGATAGGTTATTTATAACCTGCTTAATACCCAGAGGTTTCTAAGCGCGGACCCGGGGATCGAACCTGTGTTGCTCTGTGTCGTCTTGCTTCCAAGGCGAGCACATTGACCCTGAGCTATCCTCCCGAGACTGCACCCCCCAGCAGTCCCCCACACCCAAAGTTTTCCTTTAGAGGATGACACTTTACTCAAAGACTGTTGCATGTTGATTAAAACTGTTTGATCTCTCCACACTCAGGTCCATTAAACCCCGCCGGAACCAGCTACTGCGCTCTGCATTTTGCATCATGAATCATCAACATATTGAGGAGTGAATTGCCTCCATACATTTTTGCACACAATACAATTTTCATATTCTCTCCTTGACCCTCTTTCTGTGAAATTAATGCCAAGATAGTTATAGATAATTTCAAGACCATGCATAGCCCCATGGTGATTCTGATTTCTTTACAATCTTAGTCCGGTCAAGAGCACTGTATTATCGGCGTAGAGCAAAATGGTAATTTCCAGATCTGCTGCCACCAGTAGCAAGATGTTGCCCACTCGGATTATCTGATCTACATCAGCTAGAAAGAGGAGAAATCTCAAGGCAGAATTAGTGTATCTGTGCCTTTCCTCTCTTGATATCAGAAATGCCTCTGACAGTATGCCTCTCAGACAAGACCTCATTTTTGCCCTTGTTTTCACATATAGTTTTTGGATTATTTTGGCCAGTTGTTCGTGGAGACCTAGTTTTCTCAGCTTAAGCCACCAACACCCTCTTCACAGAATCAACAGCTTGCTTCGGGTCTAAAAAGCATGCGTAAATGCACCTCCCTTTGACTCTGTACATATTTACTTATTAATCAAGATAATATGAAAACCAGTCCACTGTATGTCTAGGTTTCCGAAAGCCTCATGTAGAGGGTGTAACATCTTGTTTTCCTCTGTCCATGTTTTCGGATTTCTTAAAATCCATCTATCGCAGAAGTTGCTCTCCCGATCTAAGATAGTAATTGCTCTGTAGATATGGGTCCCTTTTATTAACCCTCTTGTGCTCAGGCAAAATGTCCCATAATTCGTTAATGATAGAATAGGAAATGTGACAAGCTATTATTTCTAATATTGGACGCCACCATTTTGAAGCATCTCTAAAATGATTAGTTTCCACACTATTTGGCCAGCCGCATTGTTCCTTTGTAGCTCCTCAACCTCCAAACATCCTCCATCAGCGCCGTTTGGATCCCTGAAAAGGGGCTTCCCCCATTACCACTTTGACTCTACCCTACCATTATTTTCGAGGAGCACTTAAATACTTGTGAAAAAGGGGTCTTCTCATGTAGCTGCCTATGTGATTACTGATGCATGTTTAGACGTGCTTTCCAAGAAACCCTTTGCTACCAAGAGCCAGAGATCCCGTCATTCTGGTCACTGCAATGCTTAAGAGACTGTCCCACAGTTTAATTTTGTGCACCTTTTATTTCCTTTTCAAAAGCATTTAAACGTGTTCCCTTGTGCTATTTTTTTTGCAGCATCCTTCCAGGGGCATAGGCAGGGTAGTCCCACCCAAAATCTGTAAATGCTCACTCAGCAGCTTCAAGCCCCACTTGTTAGACAATCCTGGCTATGCCTCTGCATCTTTCAAACATGCTTGTGTCCGCATAGATTTGGCACCTTTTTGTAGTCTTGTCTGGGCTTTTATGTACTCCTCACCCCACTGCTCTAATCATAAACATACACTGGTGGGAGTGACGGTTGAGTGGTTGAATCCTACAGTGATTTACTTCGTGGTGGCGCTGAGGGCCAAGAGTGAAAGGTCCCTGTTCACATAATGTTTTACACTGGAACCTTTCAACAGCTGAACCGTGCGTATTAAAAAATACAAGTGTCTTTATAATCACATTATTAAATTAGTTGTGCTCGTGTCTAGTTCTGCTTCTTTGGTTACTTGTCCCAGCCTGAATGTGTTGAATATTTAAGTGACTCAGACAAGCGCTCCATAATTTGTTAGTGCTGAGTTTTTGCAGTGTAAGCATAAGTCAGATAACTCTGGCATATTTTTCCTAAGAGTGCGCATTAATTGCAATGCCGAGCCCCAGGCTGTATTGAGCAACGGGGTGCCTTACATACACGCTTCTATTTCAAAACGCCCCACCTCAGAGGACGCTCAAGCAAACCGCAGCTTCACCACAGAACACAAAGTGCTTCTGAACGAACACGGCCGTTGGTTGCCAAACAGCAATAAACACGTTTCCCAAGCAAGCCCCTGACTGGATGTGACCAGAATTCTGAGCAGTGCTGCCAATGCTTCGCTTTTCCCGCGCGCACTCGCTCTCTCCATTCATTTACTGGGGCTGAGCTTTCTCGGAATCCCTCCAACCCCTGAAGGCTCATACAATGAGCTACAAAAAGTGTGATACACGCTAGCTGTCACTGAGACTCTCGGGAGCCGTTTCTAGGCATTAATGGGGCATTAATGTAAGCACTCCTCGTGAAAATGGAGGGCGGAATGATTGATAACCGAAGAATGTGCTAGCGGGAGAGACCATTTGCGAATTTCCCGCAGCATTGAGAAACACCCTTCCGTTTTTCTAAGTAGGCTCACTGACCCCCCCTTGATTACGTTTGGATTGTGGCAAAACATGGAAGCAATTTTGTGTTCTCATTTACCTTGCATGGATTGGACCCAAAAACGTCGTATTTTGCGCTTTAGTCCATCAACTAATGTCATCATGTAAACCACAAAGAAGCAATTTTTCAGTTTGGGAATTTCTGAAAGGTGTGTGTGTCTGATATGTGTTCACTGTGCCTTCACAGGTTCGAACCGCGTTAGTGCTGAGTCGGCTCTGCTCTAAAATGGCCCTAGGCTCATGATCTGCAGCCGCTGAGGTGCTGCAGCAATGCTTTGTTTTTGGGACATTTGTGACACGATATAATTCTGATGGCAACACAAACGACCACGCACATTGCAGTGCCCCGAAGGCCAAAAAGATCAGTGTGTGCCCGCACTGAAGGGCGGAAAATGTCGGTGAAGTATTCGGTAAATTGCTCCAAATACAAATTTATGTTCCGACCTATAATATATATATATATATATATATATAAATATATATATATATATATATATATATATATATATAGTCATTGAAGTCAATGGTTCTTAGGATTTTCGTTAACTATGGGGCGACACCCCTCTCCCTTATGTCTAATTGTATCCCTTACACTGTACGATACCCAGCTCATTTTCAGGCTACCCTCGGCCTCCTCCTCTCCTTCCCTCATCTCCGACTGTCTGTCTGCTATCCAGGAATGGTGTGCCGCCAATGACCTCTGCCTCAATGCCAGTAAGACTGAGATTCTACTCATCGGCACACCCACTCCCTCCTTCCCTGCAGCTCTCTGGCCGGCCTCCCTTGGCCCCCTTCCTGCCCCTACCTGCAAGGCTAAAAACCTCGGGGTCATCTTCGACTCCACACTCTCCTTCTCTCCTCATATATCTGACGTCTCTAAGAAGTCACACTACCAGCTGCACCTCCTCAGAGGTATTCTTCCCTTCCTCTCCTTCCCCCAGAAGCTCACTGTCTCCCGAGCCCTGGTTCTCTCTAGGCTGGACTACTGTAACAGCCTCTATCTTAATCTGCCTGCCTCCACTCTCCGCCCTCTGCAACTTATCCAGAACAGAACTGCGAGACTTGTCCTTGGCCTCAAGCCCAGGGACCGTATCTCTCCAGGACTGAAATCTCTTCACTGGCTCCCAGTGGCTGCGAGGATTAAGTTCAAAACCCTCTGCATTGTCCACAAGGCCTTCTGGGGCCTGGGACCTAAATACCTTCAACTCTCTCTTCCTAAATATCTTCCTTCACGAGCCCTTCGCTCATCCGTCTCCAACTCCCTCATGGTCAGCCGCTTCTCGAAGCAACGAGCTGGGGGTAGATCTCTCTCCGCAGCAGGGGCCTCCCTCTGGAACAGCCTTCCTGCCTCCCTGAAACTTGAGGAGAACCATCTCCGGTTCCGGAAGCACCTCAAAACCTTCCTCTTCGCTTCTGCCTTCTCTCTCCCTCTCCCCTGCTAATCCTGCTTAACTCCCCACTGAATTCAGCACTAAACCTGCATCTGGGCCACTCTCAGCAACCTCGGTCCAGGGCCCAGCCACTCTCCACTTGCACTGCCTCCCTGGCTCCCCCTGCACTGTGGGACTGTCACTGTATCCCTACAGCCCCCTTCCCAGCACTTGCTCTGCACTTACCTCGCACTTGCCACCAGCTGGCCCTTTTTATTTATTATTTATTATTTATTATTTTTTACGCTACTTACCTTGTACTGCACTTCCCCCCCACCTCCTCCCCCTGCACTTCCTCCTTTTCCCCTTACCTCTGCACTTGCGCGATCTGAATGACACCTGGCCTAGTAGGATCGTTTGTCTGTCTTCTCCTTGTTTCCCTCCCTCCCTGCCTCGTCGCGCCTTGAAACACTTGTGTATAGGCGCGTTACAAATACCATATCATATCATATCATATTCTCTTGTTTTATAGTGCTCTATTTCACAGCTCATTTTGCACCATATAAAACTTCACAAACCAGATTTAACCTTGCACACCTGAACCAAATCTGCCCCACTGATGATGGCTGAGGCATGAAAGCATGCTTAGAGGATCACTGGACTGTGGGCCAGACTGTAGCTGGGCTCCAGAGTGCACCCCTCATCACCCCTCTTTTTGAAGAAAACATGTGAATAGTCTCAGGTTCCAACGTGTAGTGCCACACTGTTGGTAATACGCCCCACTGAGGGTAAATATTAAGTAAGGGGGGAAAGTGGAGAGCGTGCAAGAGTGCTGGGGGGAGAGGAAGTTGGGGGAAGAGGGTCCCTGGGCTATGCGAATGCTAAAGGGGGGGGACAGGTGGACAAGTGCCAGGGGAATGCAGAGTGCAGGGGAGTGAGGGTCCACAAGCAAGAGCTAGGTGGGTCTGAAAGGGCTCAAGGTGGTGCAGGCGGCAAAAATGACGCGTTTCGCAACTACTCGTTGCTTGGTCACATATATAAATACGTGTCCAGTGACAATTACCGTCCCCTTATAAGATATATATCCTTCTAATGGTAACCCTATCACTTTATCATCGTGTTATACGGTGCTCTGATATTTCACAGCTAGGTTTGCAATGAGGAAAAGCCAACATATACAAACATATTTACACCTACATAGACACCTACACACAGGTGTAACTTCCTGCAAGCATCTATGATTTAGAATGCATGCGTTCATGGACGGCGCTCTTCATATTAGAAGGTGGAACATGTCTCAACTAATGCATTGCAGACTCAATGTGCACTTGCACTCTTGGCACAGCTGATCATTGAATATTTAATCAGATTGCAACGGTGATGCCATGGTTCCCACACCCTTGGCATGAGCCAAATTCATATACACCTGAGCAATGAACATCCACAAAGAGTGGTTTTTATACAGTGAGTAAAACATATGCACCCCAACACCTGCAATTAAAATGAGAAGACTCTCTTCACATAATAGCTCTGTACATGTAGGTGGACAGGATGCGCTGCATTGATACACATCCAATGCCCTGCAGCCCCACAGGTACGCAGCCACTGGGAAAAGCATCTGACATTGTATTTTAATTGGGCTTAATTTACACCCACAGTCCCCTGTAATTGGTAAATGTCTTGCATCACAGCAAGCTCTGGGGTGTTGTGCAATGGTTCAAGACGGCTACGATCATGTGCACCTCAAATAAAGGTTACTAATTGTTACAGGCACCTACATGGAGGACCACAAGTTATGTTATGTTGATTTATACCGCACACTGCTACCACCCAGGGGGAGTCTCCAGGCACTGATGTGACTCTGCAAGAAAGAGCAACAATTGCAGGTAATGGGGTGTCATGCATCATGACCAAGGGAAGAAGCCTGTGGAAATCACATATTTGATTAAATCCAATGGATACTGGTTGCATATGTAAATGGCATTCTCATAAATGGACTGGTATTTACTATTCAGTGGATCAACAAGCCCAGCCCTACTCTGGTTTGGTGGTAATATGAGAGGGTAATGGCCGCTTAAGTGTGTGCATGCTGTGATTGGACCAGAAAATAACTACTCAGTTTACTGACTCAACCAGAGATGCACAGTTAGGCTGTTTGGTGGTCCTACCATGACAAATCAAAGTAAACCAAGCAGCACGCCAACCATGACCGCATAAATGAGTGGGTTGTCCATGAAATAACCAAAAAAAGACCTAATTAGAAAACACCAAATTTTGTTTGGTCGAAAAACTAAAATTACTTTTGGATCCACCCCACCTTTTTAAAAAATGCATGGGGAGACTCCCTGCCCCCAACTTCCTCCTACCTTAACTTATATCCCTACCCCACCCCCAACACATTTTTTATTAAAATGTACAAACATTTCGAAAAAACTTCGACTAAAATAATTCAGTCATTTCTACTTAGGTATTTTGGAATTCTATGGGTACCAAATGAATGGACGTGTGATGGCACAACTAATTGAAACAAATATTGTTAGTGCTCAGGGTGTGTGTAGTACCTGGTAAATTCCAGAGGCTTGGGAAGTGGATATCCAGGAAGAGTGCTTTAACTGTACCATAGTACTACTTTTATTTTGTTATTTTATTTGTATCATGTCAGTTTATTTAAATTATGTTATGCTAATAAACTTCTATGCTGTCTAAAATCACTACAGTAGTGGTTTCAGAGCGTCCAGGCTTCTCTGAGAAGCTTACAACACAATTTCATTAAAGTGCCAACCGCTAGTGTAAGCTCGCGTTCCAAGCCGCCTGACGGCCGGCTCCCCATGCTGCCATCTTCCCCCAACCATCCCCCTTTTTAATTTTTAATCCCCCCAATTTACCTTATTGCAGCTGAGGCAGCACTCGCCGCTGCAGCCGCACCTTCCTCTCTGATCATGACGGCCGCCATGGACAGGGTAGAAGGGCTCTGTACTGAGCCCCACTTCACTTTCCATGGCAGCCTTGTTGGTAAATGTTTTTCCTTCCTACAACGGGACGCCACCCGTGTCCCGCAGTAGGAAGGAAAAACCTTTTCTTTTAGCACTCCGGGTTGCCGCTTTCGTAACCCAGGGTGCTAATGGCTTTAACACCCGATTCGGCCCGCCGGATGGGGTGTTAATGGCCTGAGGTTCCCTTTGAATGCACTAGCTAGGCTCAGGCTTTTAACTCGGCCCCCAATCCTACCTTGGGTTTTAACGCCACATTATGCATCTTTGAAGGAACCTTTGATCATTGATGTTTTACGGGCTCTGTTGAGCTGGTGTATTTGGATTGGATTCCAGTCTAAGAGATTGTTGATGTGAATATAGGTCATAAAGTTTGGTATGGTATTGTTTATTTATATAGTGCCTACACACAGGCAAGTGTTTCAAAGCGCTCAAGGAGGTTGGGAACATGGGGAAAAAACAACAGTCGCTCAGAACCCTTGACATTCTGAGACGATAATAGTCTGCACAAGCAGAGTTAGTGCATAAAAATACATTTAACAGTTTGTGATACAGCAAATGGGCCTGACAGCGATTCTGCAGTTTTACCAGTGCAATTAAGGGGTGAAGACAAGGGAGAACAGACAGACAATCTTCAGGCATGGTGCGTACAGATCGTGCAAGTGCACAGACGGTCACAGGGAGGGGGTGGTCCAAGTGCACCTGGTCGGTGGAGACTGGGTAAGTGCAGAGAGAGCCCTCTCTTGGGTTATTTCTCAAGTGCAGTGAGTGTGGGTGGGGTGTATGGCCCTGAGGAAAGTGAGAAAGTAGTGCAATCTAATTACATTTCCCTCTTTACAGGGTTCAAGGTTATCTTCTCACCATTACCTTATTAATTTGAGGGAACCACTCACCGTCTTATTACATTTTCCCTCTTGCCAATTCATTGTTTGAAATGGGCGTTGTTTAAACATTGCAAAAGAGGTGGCCTTTACTCACCTACCGCTTGGTAAAGCTCTAAAGATTCTCCTATTCCCTCTTCTCTCCTAACTATAACATGTTCCCTTTGCTACCCACCTGGTAAAGTGCTCTGCTGTCACCCATTCCCACAAACATGTTCATTCACGTCACCCTTCCCGTTCTCCAGTAATGGCCACTCCTCTTGCCACTCACCTAGTTAATTAAATGTTTCTCTCCTGATCATGCACTCCCGCTTCCTGGGTGGAATGCCTAATCAGATCGATGAGCTGCTCTGTTCCCTGTTTCCTCAATGCCGCCCCTTAGATAACGCACTGTTTTCAAAGCCCCTTGTTAATACAGTCATCTACTTCCTTCAACCTCTGGTCAGAGACATCTTTTTGGAAGGGCAAAAGGGGCTCGCATCCCAGGCCACAGCCTTAGGGGGAAGCCAACATGACTGCCTGATTCAAAGAAGTCAGTGCCCATTTTTTACCAAAAATGCCTGGACATTTGATGGTGCGCTGCTGAAGTTATAAACCTAGTGCCTGAATGTAGATGTCCTCTCAATACTCTTTTTAGACAGTAACTAGAAAAATGCATTCTTTTATTAAAGTACAAAACAGTTTCTTAAACTAAACACCCAAATGGTGAAAACAATGAAAACACTACAATGTTCCCTTTCTGTAGTTAACATTCATGTCTCAATCAAACTCGTCTTTTATTCGTACTGAAAAAACAAATTATCAACAGTGAAACATATACATACATTTCAATTATTTTACACAATTCTTCAATGCGCAAATACACTTTTAAAGTCATTAAACTAATTTGCCTGTTTCATATGCTTCATGATTTTTTCAATGGTCCATCGAAAGTTACATTTCACAATTCTTAAGGTTTGTTCACCTCCCTCCTCAACACCAACATGTTTCAAATTTGAGGGAATTTAGCCTAACGTGGGAGTGGCGAAATCGCAAATCCCGGCACAGAAGTCCTCGAAAGCCTTTTTATTTCAAATAGTTCCATGGGTTTGTGAATACAATGATCATAACACCAACACTTTGTGCTGGTGCAGGGTAAATATTAAAATAATGCAAGTGTGCAACTGAGTATTGCTTGCACTGGTGCAAAAACTGCTCTGTGCCGCCGTAGTTTCTTTAACAGGGACATTCAGAAGAAGAGAAATTGTGAAATAATTGCATTTTTATAGCTCACACAAGCTGCAATGCATGGGATGATGGAAAGTGAAAGCAGATAGTGAGTTTGCTAAGGAAAAGAATGTACTTTCATAGACATAGACAAAAGAGTTACAATAATTGTAAAAATTCTCACAATTTTTATTTTCATTGACTTAAAACACTGCAGATACCTTTCAAACTTCAGTTCCTACCTATTTATTTAATAATGAATTTTCTGTCATTTCACATAGGATAACACCCTACACTGAGTAAGCAATGTGTCCCTTAATGCAGGGTCAAATACTAAGCACAATACCGTGGGCATTTCATGTTAGGCTTGTGCAAGGACAGGGGAATTGCAGGTCACTAGGCTTTATTGGAAAAGGCCTTACATTGGGTGTATCTTTCGATGGGACATTCCTTCCAATCATTCCAATGAAGGGCCCATGCGATTCTTCTTTAAGACTTTTATCATGAGGATAGTTACGTGTAAGCCAGTTCTGAGAAACATAGCAAGCTCTGGTTAAATACCCAATTTAGCGTTAGAGTTAGATGACAAAGGTATATGTTTACAATACAAGGCAGCCTGCAATACTGGCCCATAAATAATGTTCTTATTACAGTCTAGATGTGACATCAATACTGACCTGTACTTTTAAAAAGACATCAGTACTGTTCTATAATCAGTTATTATACGTACAGTTACTACTGTGTGAGCCAGCACAAAGCAGAATTCCAGCTGTCACTGCAGCACTTAATTAAAGCCTGACCAGCATTTCAAATTCTTTCCTTGTAAACTAGTTCTCTGTGACATTAACTGGTAAGGAACTGTTCATGGGATTATGTTTATTGTGTGCACTTCTAGGATGTAACACATGAGAACAAGAATCTATCAGCATGTTATTGCTTTTTTTGAAGCACATTTTTTTTTATTTTGTATCATCTCTTGTAGGGAAACAAATCTAAGGATATGAAGGCTTGGGATTTACTGTACATTATTTTTGGATTTGGACTGATTTTGATTAATAATGATTTTATTTATCAGATTCGTTATTTGATGTATTAGTCAGGAGGAAGCCCGATGGGCGAAACGCATGGCCATGATGTCGGTTATCTGAAAACCTTTATGTTTATGTGCAATGAAAACAGTGTGGCTTTTTAAAAAATTAAAATAGAAAACATCAATTGTGGTACAATACTCAGTATTTTATCCTTATTATCTATGACTAATAATAATTTAGCAACCTCCTTTGAACATTATTGCAAGGAAATGGTGTCCTATGACGCATAGCTTAAGGACTTCCGTTTCCTTATTTTAAAGCACAAAATGAAAACGTTTTTAGATGTCTTTTATTAAACTGCAATACATTAGAAGCTGTATATTAGTTGTTAATGTTTAATCCAAACACATGCTACATTGATCTGATCTATCAGCAACTAGAAGATCTCCTGCATTACATTAAGCAAGTGGTCAGGCCTTAATGGGATGAAAGAGTATGGCCATCTAGCATAAGGAATAAAATATCCCCTGGCATTTCTAAAAAAGCTTTTTTGCAAATCAGCTCCGAGTTCCATGACCTTTTAAAGGAACTCCACCTCTATCTCATTCCTCTTGTTGGTCTTGGAACTCCCTGGTAGCCTGCAGTAGTCATATAATGTTGGCTAGTAGGTACTTTTTGCCATATAGTATGACCTGGGATATGGAAATATTTCTGATGTTATCTCAAATCGTGGTCCTCATATTGCTGGAAGAAAGGGGAATGTCTCTCCAAGCAATAACTCTGAGAAAGGATACCTGTCCACCGATTCAGCAATGAATATTTCTCGGGCGCAAGTAGAACAATTGAACTTCCCATTTAGGAAATCTTTGTTCAACCTATGTATGTGTACCCACTACAAGATCCACATAACAATGGCATGACATATTTCATACAATTATGATGCCAAGACTTGCAACACATACAGAAAGACTGACTTCATTTAAACCTTGCCAATTCTCAGATTTCCATTAAAATGTCCCTATCACTGAGTCTATCTTGCACTGAGCCACAGTACGCCTTGGTTTGGCAGTCCCACTATTACTATTATTTAGTCTTTGATATCAAGTGCATTCTCAGACAACAAAAGCCTCCATGCTACAAGGGGTCATTTGTACATATCTCAAATCCAGCATGCACCCATCCCCTACAATTTACAATATTCTATATTAAACTTGCCCTCAATGTGCTCTTTTATGAGCACTAACCAAAAATCAGTTCAACACCCACATAAAAACAAACATATCAGTTGAGGCAAGCAGTAAGGTCTTTGGCTTCAAACTGGCCTATAGAGATGGAGAAAATATCACTGCCTTCGCCTGTTGTGCCCTATAACCATTGCAACTGAACTATTTAGAATTTGAGTGGGAGGCTTAGCCTGCCTGTGGGACATGCCAAATTTCAAGCAATTCTTGCGGGAGCCCAGTCACTGTGCACACCAATCACAGACCACTCAATCAAATATCAACAGCAGGTGACATCAGCAATGTAGCTCACACGTTAGCTTGTATTTCAGCTACTCTCCAGGAATCCCCAGTTTGTACGAAATTCAGTATATACTGGGGAAGTGCAACACTACGGTTGTTTGTCTTTTTCATCTTCCCCTGCCCAGCAAGACCATGAAATAGACTACAGCATAACTACATTGTTGATCAGTTCTGCAGTACAAACATCATACACTTGAGCAGAGGGAGGAAGCATTTGAGAAGGACCTGACCCTTGCCCCAATCAGGCAGTTCCTCAAAGATCGGTCGCCCCCAGTCAAATCAATTGAGGACAAGCTCAAAGTAGCATTGGATTTATTCATTGACTACGTAATGACGTCGGGCTATAAAATAATTGTGTCAAGTAGAACTCATAAAAGATCAGAAGAAGTAGTCCTCGCCTACCTAGAGAGACCAAAGATGACTAGGTGAACACACCTCCTTCGCACAGATTTGAAAAATGTGTGTGCAAATGCTACATCAACAATAACAACTTCATGACAGTTATTGTGGTCTACTATCCAGCAGGCGCCAATCCCACCTTTTCCCAGGAGTGGTCAGAGCTACTGGCTGGTATACAAGACACCTCGAACGAAATCCTTGTAATTGGGGATATTAACCTTTGGCTCGACCAACGAGATAATCCAAATTCCAAACTATTCACACAAAACATCAAGTCTCTGGGTTTCAAACCCTGGATGAACAAGCTTATAGGTGGTACTGGCCAACTCTCTTGCAAGGGCCTTTCAAGGTGAAATTGGCAAATTTCAGGACAGCATTGTTCACCAGAAATGATCCGATGGAGCAGCCACCAAAAAATCATAGCTATCCATCCATGTTTATGACATTCAACTCATTACAACTGCAGAGCTGACTAATATCACTAAGAAACTAAAGGCCTTCATTGAATAAGCAGAACGAGGTAATGTAAAGTTGTCTTATATTCACTTCTGCCAATAATGTTGCCCTCTCTGTGCGTGGCTCCGTAAGAAAGGAGGGCAGGGTGTGGTAGTCAGATAGCATAGTCCTTCCTATCACGGTGTCCAAGGTGAGGAGTCTTGGAGTCATCCTCTCATCCTCTCTTTCAATTAAAGACCAGGTGTCCGCCAACTGTAAAGCGGGTCATTTTCATCTGAAAATTCTCAGAAAGGTCCTCCCTATGATCCCTGCAACGCTGCATCCGCCAGTGGTAGCTGCCTTGGTATTGAGAAGACTTGACTACTGCAATGCTCTTTATCTGGCTCAGCCCAAAGGCACCATCCAGCGATTGCAGCGCCTTCAGAACCTAGCTGCCAGGGTGGCCACGGGGACCCCGTTTGGAGTGCACATTTCCCCTGTGCTTCGCACCCTTCATTGGCTCCACGTTATGCAGCGGATAAGGTTCAAGGCCTTGTGCATTGTGCATAGAGCATTACACGGGCTGGGGGTTGAATACCTTCAAGCTAAATTCACCCGCTATTTCCCTGTCCGACATCTTTGCTCTGCCGAGGTCGGTCATTTGGTCATTCCCAAGTTCCACAGATCTCGTATTGGAGGTCGTGCATTTTCAGTCGCTCCTGCCCATATGTGGAACGATCTCCCTAGGACAGTCAAAACCTTGTCTAACCATTTACATTTCAGGAAAGCACTTTAAAACCATCTTGTTATAGCGCATGCTTTTTTTCCTTGATCTATTCCTCTATCTCCGCCCTGTCTAGTGCCAAGATACCTTCAGGTGAATGCTGCGCTTTACAAGTTACCCTAGCATAACATAACATAACATAGCAGGAAAGCAGATGCAGAAAACTTTGTGTTGATGGATGCAGGTCGGAAGTATCCGTTACCTGTGAGTCGATATGAAAATCTCTATATTGTTTGTGGTTGGTACCGACTGGGCAGATTAGTCATATGAGCAGCCCCTGGATTGGGTAGTGCAAACATTAACAGCATGGTTGCTGATAGAAGATGGATAGGGTCTGAATCTGTTAATTACACTAGACCTAGGAGGTTGTCTGTAGGAATGTGGTAGGAGTAAGGATGCAAGATTTTAGTAATAAGGAGATAGTTGACAGATGAAGGGGTGAAGAGTCGGGCTGAGGGCGTTACCACTTCCTGGCTCATGGTGGTAGATTTCACTGAGATTAAAGGTGCAGATCAGTGCCACACAAGAAAACGCTTGTCATGAACTAGCTCAAGTTTCTGGTGCACAGGTTTTAGTCAGTTGCTATTATTTTACTTTTTTTGTTATTGGTTGAAAAGCCACGTCTTGAGTTGTGTCCTGAAAGTCAGGCTGTTCTCCTGAATTTGGGGTAGGGTTTTTCACAGTTTCGTGGCCAGAACCGAGAAAGAGGATGTGCAATCCGCCCTGATAAAGGAAAACAAAGCTAACCTGATGGAACCATTGACCACATTTTGTAAAGTATCACTAACACCAGGAAGAATCATGATGTCTCTGAAGGCTGTCACTATACCACCCCTTCCTAAAAAGTTGAGTTCAAATTCAGAGATACCTGAAAATGTAAGACCCATATCTAACATTCCTTTTATAGATGAAGTCCTGGGAAAGATAACTACCATCCAGTTGGTCCTCCAGAGTGAAGAGAACTTACTACTTTATGAAAACCAATCTAGTTTTCGTTCAAACAGAAGTATGGAAACACAAGCCCTTCTCATGAAACCGGTACCGTTGTATCCAGACCGGCAAGCTCGTACCTTGGATTGGATCACCAACTACCTTGAAAACTCCCCCTGAGGGTTAAAATGGAAGACTTCCACTCAACAATTTTTCCCTTGATGTTATGTGTCCCCCAAGGCTCCATCTCACCCCAATGGCTATTTAATGCACACATTACACCCAAATCAGTATTTATTAAAATCATATCAAAATGGCCAATTATATGTGAATGATTCAGAGATACTAGTGAACCTGGAAATTGATAACAACAATCAGCATATGACCAAACTCCTCCAGGAAATCCCTGGATTGGACCATAGATGATATTTCTTCCTTGACGTCTCCCAAACAGAGATTACCTTTAAAATCCCAACCCTGGCAACACTACCTTTCCAATGGCTACCCCTCATGGGTATGGGACGCACCCTGTCAGACCAGGTAAATAATCTAAGTATCATTTTCTCATAAAATCACACATCCAGCTCCAGTTTTGAAATGACACAGAACATTGAGGTGACTAGAGCCCTTGTCATCTCTTGCTGAGACTATTCTAATAGTCTCTAAGATAATAATAAAAACGAAACCACCTGTAGCATTGTAGCATACCAAAAATAAAGCAGTTAGGCTTATTTTGCCACTCAAGCCAGGTCACCATATGTCACCAGGCCTGAACAACCTGAACTGGTTCAATGTTGCAAAAGCATAACACACAAAATCAACTTTATTACTTTCCAAATCCTCCATAACATTGCTGCTAAATACTTGGATTCATGCCTAAGCATATATGTACCTGCAGGACCACTAAAATGATCTCAGGTTAACAACCTAATGACATCCATGTTCCAAGGAGAACAGATCACAACTGCCAGCGTCATGACATTTCACAAAAAGGTCTTCTCAAGGGAAGGAACAACAGAAGCTATAGTAATGGATGATGGCATCCATTTAATATCACAAGAAAGGAAGATTTACTTTCAGGACACAAGTGTCTGGCAACAGACCGTGGCTCTCTACCACCCTGAAGCCAGCGGCCTGGCCAAGAAGTTTAATACAATTTTGTAGGACAGTGGAGAAACTGCATTATTCAATGGGTAAGAAGTGAAAATGAGGTTTGAGTGACCTACATAAATACACCACATACTCTTACCGAAGTCACCCTCTTTGATTTAATGAGAGGGAGGAAGACCTTTTTGTACACCACACCATGGTGGGTGGTCATGGAGACAGGAATCAACCTTAAAGCAGACATAGACCTCGCAACCATATGCTGAACGGTGTCAGAGAAACAGGAAATGGTAAAAGCTGCTTGTGATATTAGTAAGACTGACAGAACCCCTTATTTTAAGGGAAGGTAAACAAGATTTCCTTGCTGGGTTCAGAAACATATGCCCAGTCAGTAAACCTGTGAGGTTAGAATGTGTTCTAGACAATGCAGATCATAGCATAGAAAGAAAATCCTAGACCGTAGAGAGAGTTGCTCCTTGACCTCAGGAAAGCACTTGATGAATACATATGGCAGGGGCTGCTTGACCCCAGCTCTACACAACCTAAAACATGATGAAGGAAACCCAGTGTTCTAACACAGCCATCACGATTAGACGAACAGCTGAGCCTGACAGAGTAGATCAGTTTACTCAGCCCAAGGCAGGGAATCGGAACCCAGTCTGATTAGTATTGAGAGAATGGGTTGGGTTGGGAGCAGGAAGGTCCTGTTGAGGCAAATGGCTGAGTGTGGGTAGCTTGGGGGGCAGGACCCCCTCTGTGGCAAGTAAAATGAAGACATAGGCACACTGCTCCTACATGCCTGTCAGTTACTGGGACTGAGTAGTTGTGAAATAAGTTCTCTTGTTTGAGATTAAGGGAAGATGTGTTATATGCTTGACTCACTCATTCTTTATCTTGAACTCTCTTTCTCCTGTTACTACAATGCTGAGTAGGATTCTGTGTTTGTGGTGCGCAAGTTGCTGATGCTCTGACTGGAATAGGTGAACAGCTCTCTGCCTCCATTAAAGTTACCATGCTCCTCCTTGTGTTCCAGAGCATTCCTTTAAACTTACAACTCTGCCTGTTTCCCTCTACTCACAGACTATGGTCCAGAAACCCCTGGCGGGGGCACAATACACCACTATTTGGACAGGCCTAGGCTCTCTGGGACTACTAGGATAGTGATTTTGCACTATACAAAAGTTTATAACATAAAAAAGCATCTATAGTTCTGTACCAAGTCGACAAATATAGCTCCCTTTGGGAGTTCAGAGTGAGCATGAAGCTCCTACTCTAAAGCCTTGCACTATACATTCCATTTATCCTTTTTTGGAGTCCATACAAGTAAACGAATAGGCTAATTTTGGTGCATCTCTTCATTTTCCTCACTCTGGCTCTTCTAGTCTCTAACTGCTTCTCTTCTTCTTTCCTAGGTCAACTTCCAAGTCGGTGCCCCTCTTGTATGTTTTGATTTTCATTCTTTCTGGAGCACAGGACTCAGTTTCCTGAAACCCTATCCTTACCTTCTTTATCAATAATCCATAACAATCTCCTTCCTAAATGAGCCTCTCCGCCCTTGCCTTCGTCCACCTTCTCACTCTCTCTCCCCCCTCCGATATCACCGCAGTTTCATTTCCAAGCTCTCCAGTTTTCTCTCTTGTGACTACCATATCCTCCACTGCACTTTCCTTCAGCGTCCTCCTGACATTCCACCGCCCTGTGGCATTAGTGTTCTCTTCCTCCTCCCAATCTCTTACAGCTCTTTACTCGTCTACTTTCCCAATATCTTCTCTGATAACATTTCAGCACCCTCCTCTTAGCTCTGGCTAACATTATTGGAGCTCTGCCAACCTCCTTCTAACTACCTTGTTCAACCTTATATGTGTTCCTTCTACTACCCAACTCCTTCTCCCACCTTCTTTCAATATCCTTATCACCACCTTGACTAACCTCATCCTCCTCACTTCTTTGACCCCCTTCCTTCTCAGAACATCTCATCCATTCCTGGATATTTCCTCTAGCCCTCCTTCTGGTACTCTCTTCTTTCTTGCCTCTTCCAGGAGCCATGATTCCCCCCTCCCCCCTAATTCCCTTCCACCTACAGCCTCCCCTCTGCCTGTTTCTACCCCATGACCTTGGTGGTACTCTCACCACATTCTAATGCCCACCCTGACTAAGCACTTTGCAGTTTATATTGAGAGTTGATTCCTCTACCTGGGCTACAGGTCTTCTAACTGAGTGCACCTGTGTGTAATAATTGGTTGTACTTCTGTTTGGCTTACTCGCAGGGCTTGTCTGAGTAGAGGTGTGAAAACCACAGGCCCATGGTGTATCACAGGGCTATGATATGATATATGATAGTTTATTGATATAGCACCTATACACAATGTGTTTCAAAGCACTTCAAGGCAAGGGAGGGAAGAAGGTAAAATACAATGACATTCTTACAGGCCATGAACAGTAAGGATATGAAATTAACTATCCTACTCAGCCTGACGATATTTCAGATGTGCAAAAGCTAAGACACAGATAGGGAAGGGAGGGGGAGAGTGGGAAAGAAATGGAAACAGACAGGCGACTACCGTACTAGGCCTGACAACATTTCTGGTAGAGCCAGAGAAAACAAAAGGTGAAGGAGAGGGGTGCAGAAAGGGAGGGGAGGAACAAAACAGGCGACTATCGTACTAGGCCTGATGACTTTTCAGATAGTGCTGGAGGGGGCGGAAGGGAGTAAGTAAGGAGAGGGGGAGGAGACAGACGAGGTTGCTATCATACTAGATCCAGAGACAATTCTCATAGAGTAAGTGCATAGAAGAAAGTAAGGGGAGGAGGGAAGGAGATAGGAAAAGGAAGAAGGGAGAGGAGGAGAGAACAGAGCAGAATGAGTCTTCATAATACTCATTCACGATTTTGCCTCTGACGTGCACATTATGAGCACTGGCAAGCGGCTGAACTTGCAAGGTGCTCTGCTGCCAGGCATCTGCAGATTTTGGGCTTCTCTGGAGACTCCTCAGTTAGAATCCATATTGTTTCACACTCTCCTGCTTGTCACCCAGGGTAGCTAGGATACATGATAGTGACATACTCGGAACCCAAACATTGCTGTACCAAAAAATGTGGCGCAATCCTTAAAGGGGTAACCTCTGCAATGCCGGACCGTCTGTGTTCATCTACTGCCACTGAGGTGTTTTTTTGGGTGGTCCAGGGCCCGCCACTATGCAACACCACCACAGGCCCAGCATTGCATGCGGCTGCAGGTAGCAGGCCCCTGTGGACTCCCTGTAACGTGCCCCCTTGGATAGTCTGGGGACGTTGTCACTGTTGCCAGCCAGCCGTTAAAGCAGTAAAGACCTGTCTAGATAAAAATATGTTGCCTCTATTGGTTGATCAATGTTGCTATTGGATTAGCTCTACTATTGTGACTCATAGTATGTCAGGTAGAGATTGGAAACTATGGGAGCAAACGTGGCAACAATGCGGGTGTGGTTAGTTTGCCAAAAACGTGGTTCTTAAATAAGATAACATGTGTTTTGTTAGGGAAGTCTCGACTAACTTTACAAGGAAATCAGGCTAAACTGTTTGTAGTGCTATCCAGTTATTTAAAGGCCGCCTTATCACCTCCAAAGCGGCTGCCTTTAGGAGATGTGTATATAATTACTTGATTCCAACAGACGTTGCAATCTAGGGTTAAACTGAGACCCTTGACCTGCAGCGTTTTTAAGAACGTGTCAACGTTGGTGAAGGACAGCTGAGATGTCAGAGCTGGACTAATCTACCCATATCTCTCTGAAAATTATTCAGAAACAAGAAATTCTTACTGAGACGATAGATACACCTCATATAGAGGTAGATGAACATGACGACGCACGTGGGTTGCCTTCTCAGATACCTCTAGTACCGATTCAGCACAAGAAGATACTTCAGGCCCGAGAAGTGCCCAACCATCTAGGAGTACACCTACAACTGGCGCAGTCGATACAGGGATTCCAACTACCCTGTATTTCCCAATCAGGGATCGCCAGGGATTTTCTAAACATGCAGGGAAGGCATATCAATGATGAAAATTATGGATGAAGAAGTAATATTTCTAATAAATAATTATCTCCATCAGAAATATACATTTTACAAAAAGGCCTCTCTTTCGTACCTACCAATCCAACAGATTGGTATGAAGCTAAGGTTGTAATTAGACAATTCCCTCGCAAAGTGGGACACCTGAAAGGGATGCTATGAATAATACTGGACTAAGACCTAAGTCGTCATTCACTCCATCTGAAAACCAACTTCCCAATGAAATCCTGACATTTGAAAAATGTATTTTAAAAGATTGATCTAATTTGTCTAAACAACCAAAAAAGTCAGACAACCTTTCTGATGCAAAAAGATTGGCATTAAACAAACTGAGTAACAACAGAGAGCTGGTAATTAAACCAGCAGACAACAGAAGAGGGATAGTGCTCATGAACAGATAACAATATGAGAACATGGTTTATGATCTACTAATTGATGACAAAACTACAACATTCTAAAATATAGGGCCTCATTACACGTTGTGCGGTAAGGGATTAACGTTACCGGTAAGGGAATACCAGTATCGTTAAATCCCCATTAAATTACGACCCGGAATACCGCCATTAGCGCCACCGCTAAGTACGGTGCCACTAATAGCGGCTAGGTCGCGGGCGCGCAACTCTTCATCCCGTAAATAACGCCATGCCGCTAATAGCACACAATCACAAGTCATGCGGACATGCAAATAGCGCCATGTAAAAGCCCCAAAATCCCCTTACCGGCATGGCGCTAATACCGGCATCGCGAACCATCCGTTAATAGAACTGAGCAGGTGAACACAATCAGCACAGGTGGAGGCAATGGAGACTGTGGCAGCACAAAAGGAGCACACCACACCCCTTCCCACACCCCTCCCCACACCAAGATGGTCCCAATACTAGCAGCATTACATGGCCTGTAGGACATGATTGCAGTGCAGCAGCAACAACAACAGGCAGCACAGAGGAGACGCAGGAGGAGGAGGAGGGCAAGACAGGCACAGCAAGCACCACCACGGCACCTAGACATACCACAGAGGCAGCCACCAATCCCCAGGATCAGAGCCAGTCCATTTAACCTAACCCCAGAGCAGATACACACCCTGTACCGTCTGGACCGGGATACCATCATCAGCATCGTGGACATGGTACATGACGACTTTGTGAGTCTCATAGACATCAGAACTGCCCTCCCCCTGCTACTGAAGGTGGTGACTGTGCCACAGGCACCTACCAGCATACAGTGGGGCAGATGCATGGTATCTCACAACCAGTATTCTCACGCACGCTGAACCAGGTACTCGATGCCCTCCTGAAGCATGCACCATTCATGCCACGGACTGGCCAGGAGATTGCAAACACAAAAGTTGGCTTCTATTCACTGGCAGGCATCCCAAGTTGCATTGGGGCCATCGACTGTACCCATGTGGAATTGGTTCTCCCACATCACAATGAAGTAGTCTACCGAAACAGGAAGCAATTCCACTCCATCAATGTCCAAATGGTATGTGACGCTAACAAGATAATCACACATTGTTGTGCCCGATTTCCCGGATCAACCCAGGATTCCATGGTCCTGTGGAACACAACCACACCACGCTACATGGAACGTCAAGCCAGATAACATTCATGGGTACTTGGTGAGTAGCAGGGCAAGCACATGGCAGTGTGATTGGGGGGGAGAGATCCATACTCCAACTGGGTGTGATTGGGGGGGGGGAGAGATCCATACTCCAACTGGGTGTGATTGGGGGGGTATAGATACATACTCCAACTGGGTGTGATTGGGGGGGGGGGTAGAGAGCCATACTCCAACTGGGTGTAGGCTGTCGTCCATAGTACAAATGGACATACAGATGTACACCAATGTCTATCAGGGAAGGCCGCACAGTACCTGAGAAGAACCGACATGCAATTAGAAGCTCCACAACATTGAGAACAATCCAGGCCAATGAATATCACACATCCATCCACGTCCACATTGCACATCATGCCACACCACGAAATACACAAATCAGCAACATGGCGTCAAGATGGTAATACAGTATTAGCGCAGCACAACATCAATACAGTAATGTGCCCTTGAATGCATGCAAAGGGATCACCCCTAGCCATAGCATTGAACCACACACCTATAGCACCATTGAATTGAAGGTACACAGCATGGCAACATCAATGTCGGAATGGCAGAACACTAGCAGTGTGGTACCAAATAGGCCTGGGCTCAGGAACACCCAAGACAAGGCCTCACCCAGGACATGTCAACTGCTGTCGAAGGCATGAATGGTGCATGTCCAATTGCAGGGTCTAGCACACCCTTGCACATTGCAGTCACACAGATCGTCTGCATGCATGCTGGTAGTCGTGGATTTCAATCTGAATGCAAAGTATATTTGTGTGACATGTACATGTCGGTCCAGAGGTGAACAGTAACAGGTCTCCATTCTGCCCCCCATATAGGCGATGCCGTCTATCCCCTGAAGAGGTGGCTCCTTACCCCTGTACGGAACCCACAGAACCGGCATGAATAGGACTACAATCGTGTACATACCCGTACCCGTGTTGTTATTGAGCAGACATTTGGGCTTTTGAAGACACGGTTTAGGTGCATAAGCAGGTCGGGTGGCACTCTCCTGTACGGCCATGAGAAGGTGGCCAAGATCACCATGGCATGTGTCATGCTGCACAATATGTGTATCAGACGGAATGTGCCACTGCCCCCTGACGTTCAAATGCAACCACCTGATGAGAATGATGATGGTGATGAGGACGGAGGTGACAGGGCTGCAGGTCGTGCAAGAGGCGATGGCCAGGAGGTACGTGATGTGAGACAGCATCTGATCAACCAGATATTCTGAGTTACATGGTTTCGCCCTGTACGATGGATATGGGTAGTAATGCACTGGTGTCTGTGTTGAAGCGCTCAATCTACCCTGACACCAATAAAGTAAACATACACAATGAAGAAGTCCAAGCCTGTGTTTTGAATAGTAACCAGTGTATTAAGGATTCTTAAGAAGTATATGTGCATGTCCCCAAACATCCCACCACCCTTTCCCCCTACCCCCACAACAGTCCCATAACACCCTTCCCCCATCCTCCCCAACAGTCCCATAACACCCTTCCCCCCTCCCCCCAACAGTCCCAAAACACCCTCCCCCCTCAACCCCCAACAGTCCCAAAACACCCTTCCCCTCTCCCCCCACAACAGTCCCTTATGTGTCTGGCACAATGTTGTTGTGCAGCTGCACACGTGGTGGGTTGACCCTGCAGTCCCTATTCCCCATTGCCACCACCAGCATGAGGAGGCTGGCTTGACGTGCGCCTGGTGGTGCGCATGGAGCGGCGGAGGGGGCTTGTCTGCCTCGAACTGGTGGATGAAGATGATGTGGCTGTCAGTCCCGGTGGTGGTGGTGGGAACTGGCGGTCCATTGCGTCCGCTATCCGCGTGAGGACCTGCCTGAGTTGGCTAATCTCCCCACACAGCCTGTTGGTGCAGGCTTCAACTGCCTCCCTTGAGTGCCTGGCAGTCTCTGTTATCTCCCCCCTGAGACGGGCAGCCTCTTCGACATGCTGCCCAACCAGCACAGTTATCTCCTGTTGGCGCTGCCTGATGCTGGCCAGGTCAGGGTCAATGTGGCGTTCCCGTGGTGTGGCTGCTGCGCCTTCCTCTGCAAGCAGGACATCTGGTGAAGCCACCGGTGGGCTACTGAACCCTCCTATGTTGTCCTCGCCAAACTGGCCATTGACACTGGACCCAGGTGTCTGCTGTGGATTTGCCTCAGGAGTTCCAGGGGAGGTTGGGTGTGCATGCACATGGGAAAATCTATCACCTCACCCACATCTGAGAGCGGCGCTGTGGCTGCCGCCTCACCTGTGGAACTTGTTGCAGCAGAGGGTGGTCCCTCCGTGGCTGGATTCTGTGGTGGGGGGTTCACTTCAGAAAGTGGGGCAGTTGTTGCTGGTGTGGACAGCGCCATGGCAGCAGTGGTGCTCCGCCGATATTTGGCACTTGGGATGGGAACTCTTCTCCCTTTGCCCCTTGATGATGTGGGGGTGTCCCCTGTGTCCTGTGCCCTTGATTTTTTCATGGCAGGGGGTTCCAGAGTTGCAGTGCCAGGTTCATCACTGTCTGTATGTGAGCCTGTCGTGGACAAAGAGGGGGGTGGCATTGGTGACGGTTCTATGTACTTCATGCACAATACATTATTCTAGCTGTTGTGAGCATTGGGACTTCATTGGTAGGGATGCAGGTGATGTGTTTGTTGAGTGGGTCATTCATGCATGGTTGTGTGTGTGTTTGGGTTTGACACTGACATGGCCAGGGTTGTATGCATGTATGGATGTTTGCACATCCATGAGGTGATTATGGGCTCACATTTGGGGGGAGCTGAACATTCACAGTGCAACTTTCATGTGTACACTCACCTCCATCGGATGTAGTTGCCACACCATGCTCCATGGTCCAGACTCCCTCAATCGATTCTACTCCAATCATGTTGGCGCAGGTCTCTTCCCACTACTTTAATTTTATCGGCGAATCAGATCCACCGGCTGTGGCTATGTTGTGGTTCGCAGACAGGATGCTTCTGACCCTGAGGCGGAGATCATGCCACCTCTTTCTGCACTCCCGGACAGTGCGGGTGGTGGTGCCCACTGCACTCACTTTCAGGGCAACCTCTGCCCAGATTGCCTTCTTGCGGATAAGGGTCTCCCAACGCATGTCGCTCGCAAATACCACGTCAGCATTCGCTGCTAGGGTGTCTGTGAGCATTGTTAGCTCCTCGGTGGAAAACCTTTCCTTGCGCTGGCGGTCAGTTGTTTTTTAATAGCCTTAGGCTTGGCAAGGGTGTCCTTGTGGCTTTCCAATAGCGAAGTACTCAAAACAGGTCCAGGGGGCAGAGGATGGCAATGGATTGTGTTTTTAAAGATGGCCGCCGTGCTCCTTCCCGTTCCTGTGCGATGACGCTATTTCCGGTTCCGCTATTTAACGGTGATCGCTAATTGCGATGGCCGTTATTAGCGGTGACCGCTATTTGCATGTTGCGGGAGGTTGGAAGTGCTATCAGCGCTTTCATCAGAGCCGCTAAGAGTCTTTTTGGGGTCTTTAGCGGCATGGCGGTAGGGTCATTACCGGCATGGCGCTATGCTCTTGTCCGCGTACTCGTAATGGTAAGCTATTAGCGGCCTCTTGCAAAGGCGGACACGTTAATAGCGCCATGCCGGTAATTTGCGATTTTTAGAAACCACTAATTTTGCCCTTACCAGTTATTGGATTACGTGAAATGAATTTTACTTCTTAAACTGTAATTCCCCCAAAATGTCCAACTTCTATGCTTTACCCAAAATTCACAAAGATATCATCAACCCTCTTGGCAGGCCGATAGTGTCAGGCTGCAGCTCCTATAACCTCTCTGCCAATTTGTGGACTCATTTTGGAAACCTCCAGTCAACAAACTAGGTCTTATTTGTGCGACACAATGGCAGCTATACATAATTCTGAAGGAATGGAGATTAATAGTGGCAATGGCCTTCTAGTGACTATGGACATTCAGTCACTTTACACAAGTATCCCACAGGAGGAGGCTATAGATTGTATCAGTCAAATATTGACGAGAAACAGAACTGAACACAAAGCACCCACAGAATTCATCATTGAGGTTATGACAATTGCTCTCCAGAGAAACTTCTTTCAATTTGATAACAAATCCTTTTTACAAACCTGTGGCAAAGCTATGAGAGCAGCATTTGCACCCAGCCTGGCAATCTTGTATATGGTAGAGTTTCAGGACAACTTTACATTTTCAAAGACCAATCCTTACTCTAATAACATCAAGATATGTAAGAGATATATTGACAATGTCTTTATAATTTGCCATGATGACGTCACAACACATGATTTATTTTTATATTGGCTTAATGCTTGTAACACCAATATTCAATTCAAGAATATGACAGTCACAAAATCAATTTCCCGGACCTCACTATTCAGAACACGGATGGTAAACTTGAATGTACTCTTTACCGTAAACACACTGACAAGAACACGCTGTTCCATTTCAAATGCTGTCATCTCCGCAGTTTAAGAGAGAATCTCACCCTAGGGCAATACCTTAGGATACAAAGAAATTGTACCTCATTGAAAGATTTTAAACCCAACACCAATGCACTGTACATCCGTTTATAACATCGAAGATACCCCCACAAACGTGTTTGTCATGCACCTAAAAAGACTGGATACATCCCAATAGAAGTACTTACTTATCTTAGTGCCAAACCTGACAACAGCCAAAGAAGACGTGCATTACCACTTTCTGTCCAAATATCTGACTGTAAGAAGATCATCAAGAAATATTGGCCACTAATACGACTTAGTCTCCCAAATGAATGAATCCCAATGTTTGCCCTTAAGAGATTGAAGAACTTGCTGGATAAATTGGTTAATTCCCAACACTCTAAAAACACTATCCCACATAGAATTTGGAATCAAGGACCTTTGACGGGTACTGCCTGCAGGTTTACCCAAAAAAATCGAACATTTTAAAATTTTGGACAGAAAGTGGGTTCTGAGAGATATGACGAATTGTAAGATTAACAAAGTAATATACTGCATTGACTGTCCTTGCAAAAAGAGATACATAGGCCTGACTATGAGATCAGCCCACACACGTACACACATCATTCCAGAATATGGTGCAGAACTCCAAATGTACCACTGGTTCGACATTTCAACAACAAAATTATTTACCTGATGATATTCTATGCTCGATAGTGGACACAGTTACTACCAACTCCAATCTAGAACACAGTTTTGTGGTATAAAGAGGCTGAATGCATCTTCCTTATGCAAACCCATATCTGATAGGACTCTATACACCTTTTTACCTATACCTCACTGAGGATATGATTTATTGTTTTTTGAAAATACTTAGCTTTTAACATATTGTAAGGAAATCATAGTGGCAACAGTAAAAACAAACACAACTGATCACAGTTCAAGGGCGTTTATTAAACTGCAAAGGTAGGCTGGAAAAACACCCAATCTAAACCTAAATCTAAGAATGGAGCAAGCTTCGACCATCAAATAAAAATAAGGCAGTCCTTGTGGAGTCTTGTTAAATAAAAGGCCCTATACGAAGAAAAACCTAATGCCAATCCTTATGCTAAATACAAAAGAAGTGTGGGATAATGTTCATAAGAAAGAAGGAAGTGTTCACAAAGAATAAGTCAGGATGCGGTGGTTGGGGTCTCCCACCCCCACGTTTTAAACACGGGACAAGATAGGATTTCTCTTTCGGATATCAGGGCCTTCGGTGGTTAAGTCTCTTTTCTACAAAAAGTCTCTTGCCACCGTGGACCGGATGAATTCAAAATAATAAACAAAGTTCAATTCTGCTTGTAGGTTTAGGTGAAGCCTTTCACCCTTGGATCCCTCTTGTCTGGTCACATATCCCTAGAAAGTTCCTTAGTGATAACAGGACTTCTGATAGCTATGTTTTCTTGCTTTCAAGGGCCTGACCGGTTCAAGGTATCTAAACAAAGATTCAATAAAAGTTATTTTCTAGTTGCACTTTGGGTGATAATTCCTCACCCTTGGGTCCCCCCTCCTTTGGGCTCAGACCCCTCTCGCATATCGTTTTCCCTCCATCGGGTTTGCTCTGCTTGCTTTCAAGTGTTGCTGGGTGTCGAGTTCACCACGGCTCTCACACACCTGTTTTCTCCTTTCACATTCACAAATCCTCGGGTGAGGGCTGCTCACCCCTTGGATCCACCTCGTTCGGGCTCAGAACCCTTTGGCATTCACAAAACTTCAGGTGACGGCTGTTCACCCCTTGGATCTCCCTTGTTCGGGCTTAGACCGCTTTGGTATTCAAAAATATTCGGGTGATGGCCATTCACCCCTTGGATCTCCCTCGTTCGGGCTCTGACTCCTTTGGTATTCACAAAGCTTAATGTCCATTTACACAGTTCGTTGTGGACATCTCTCTTCTGGGTTTACTCGTGTCATCACACTGGATTTCGTGACTTTAGATTTGCCTCTTTTCCCGGCATCCCTCTTTCAGGTTCACTCCTGCCAACTTTGTCAATTGCACATTCAACTTTTACGATGCAGGATTCACTTCCCTTAGCTTTGCAATCATATGTCAGTTAAAGACTTTCGACTGTACAGAGCATTTTACAAGACCCCCATATGACCATGTTGACCCTCTTCTCGCCTTTCCCATGGTCTTCTGGTTCTGGTAATTTAAACAATCGGGTAATCACCCAGCTTTTCTTGAGTAAGCACTTACGTGGTGCCGACTCTTCTGCTGCTGGTTGTTCCCTTTTCGATATCAATAGTTTTTTGTTATTTCACAGTTCAATTAGCTATTGGCTACTTTCATTTAAGTAAATATGACTGCCTCAGCCACTGCCTACACAGGCAAACTGATAAGAGCTTGCAGACCTATGCTATCTGCCGAAAGTTGCCTTACCCTATCGAGAACCCTTATAGGTTCCAACTTGGACTATTGCAACAGGCTATATTTAGGTGCCAATAAATTAGTAATTAATAAACTACAGAACTCGCAGAACAATGCTCTCAGAGCTGCCCTAAATATACCCTGTAACGAACATTTATCAGCAACCAGGATAAACACAAATGGCTCTCCATAAATGAAAAAATCAAACTTAAATCCTCATGCCTCACCTTCAAAGCACTGCACCATACAGCCCCCCTTATCTCACTGAAAAATCTATCTGGAGATCCTCCACACGTATCACAAGATCCACAGATATGTCCTGCCTGACAGTGCCCAGATTTAACCTAAAAAGATCTGGTGATTCCAGCTTCCTGGTCCTAGCCGCCCAATTATGGAACTCTCTTCCTGCCAACATCAGGGCCATTGAAAGATTTGACAACTTCAGAAGAAGTGCCATATCTTGGATTCTAAGAGAGAACTAAATTACTACTGCGATTGATGTATGTATTTACCCTCTGCTAACTTGTTTTCCCTTTGCCTATATGCTCTCCCCCATGGATGACAATCCACCCTCTGTATCTAGGAACTATTAATGTATTAATGTATTGACTCACATCCTGCCAATGTGCCTTTCCCTCTTCTATGTATGTATCCCTCCCTTGACAAAGTGACTGTTATACTTATGTAATCATACTTCAAAGCGCCCAGATGCCCCTGGGTCAGGCACGCTATATAAATAAAATAAACAAACAAACAAACAAACACAGTTCGGTTTCTTATCGGCTCTCCCCTCGACTCACCGGCTGTGATGAACCGCTTTGCTTTTCTTCACTCTGGAGTCAAGGTTGGTACACCGGAGACCAACATCTATCCCCGGCTTTCTTATCTGTGGAGGAGGGCCTTGTGTACCGTTGACAACTGCTGCAACACATACTCGCTATTGTACACGGTTTTACAATTCCTTCCATGAAGATTTCACAGGACTTGGTTGGAAAGGGCAAGGTTGCTTCTCTCCTTATCACCCTCTCGGTTTGTGCGGTCTTTCTCCTCCTCTTGTACTGCCGTGTTGAGTTAGCTTCCTAGACGTGCAGTCTGTCGTGCTTATATTCTGCTCTCGTTCTCCACCTTTTATCCCTGTGGGGAAGGGCAAGAGCCATCAGGTGTGTGTGTTTCTGGTCAATTGCCTGACTCTGCCTGACCCGTGTTTTGGGACAAGTCAGGTAGACGGCACTGGTGTTTGCCTGTCGTCTTTCGCCTTGTGCGAAATTCTTCGTGTAGGAAAAGGGGTGCGGGGGGGCAGAGTATTTAAGCATCCTACATAGTAGGCTGTGGAAAAGGTGTTATGGAAAGGGGGATACCGCATCTCACCAATCGGTGTCCCACCTCTACTCCCCAAGGTCCCCCAATGCAAGTGATCCTCCCTCCCTGGTCCACCCCCTTGCACTGGATCCAATAGCGATGGCCGTGTCTTGGCCACCTGGATGACAGATCTCCGCAGACTAGTATGTGAGACACCCTCGGGTTTCTCACACATATCCAGCCCAACAGTTTGTCCCTGTTGTGCAAAATACACACCACACATCTAAACCTTTGGGAATTCTGGGTGTCGACATATTGACATTGTCTGTTAGACCATCACTTCCTGCGTTACGATTACTTCTTAGTATCTGTTACTTCTTACTAGGTCTTTGGTTGTATAACATACATGCACATATATATTGCTGTTATTGACGCAATACTGCACACAACTTATGCATTTTTAGCACACAAAGTTGACAGTTAACAATGGTGTCTGTCCGCATTTTGAAAGTGATGGCATGATGTTATCATGTCCATTTATACGTTGATGATTCACACCAATGCCATGATGTCATAACATCTAATTGCACGTTGATGAAGTCACTCCAACTCTGGGAATCTTCATCTTTCACACATTCACGGCAACATAAATACTCCAGAAACAGGTAACAGTTGTAGTAACTGATTCATGACTTGGAAGAACAACTTGATACATAAAGTGGAATGTACTTGATTCCTCTGCTTTTTTCTGTTTTTCCTATTTGTGTGAATACACTCCATGCTGTTGTCCTTTCTTTAAAAAAAATGCAATATATCTGTTGCCTCATTTTAGATATGTTCCACTGAATGTTCAACATGAACTTTTTCAAGGGGAGAATTGCTCCACCTTAAGATTGTCAGCCATTAATTTGGATTGGCGAGCATCTGACAACCACTACATTTCCTGTTATATACATGGTGACCTTAGTTGACTAGTCCCCATTTTTTTTATTGAGTGTCACTTTTGCATAGAGAGTCATCTGGTCCTGTGGAAGGCGCTTCAATAACAAGGCGTGGCAGGGTCTAAGATATCAACCCTGTACCTCTGAATATTTGAGATAAGATTGCTTACAATGTAACTTTTCATTTATAATATTGAATCATTGATGCAATTGATGTGGATTCAAGAGATGTCATGTATTTACAACATTGATGTGATTTACAGACTGTGGTCTATTTGTTTTGACTGGGTATAATTTTCAGTTTTTTGTTGAACTACTTCGCTTGCTTTATTGATTTCAACTTTTCTATTTTTTTATATACACCTACATTTGTTGATTTTGTGCTTCAATATTGTGAATTTCCTGTTGCTGTTGCACATGCTGTACATATGTTGTATTTTGATATTTTCCAAGAATTGATTTGAATTTAACTCTATGACTGTTGGGAAACACTTGATACATCAAAGTTCCTCACCCATCTATCCCACTAAACCACAGATCAAGCCTAGGAGACTGACACCGTCAAGACACTGCTACAGCAAACCATTGCTGCCGGTTTGCGGCTTGCACCTTTACCCAAGATGGCTCTTAGCCGGATGGAAGTCAGGCAAGACCCAAGCCGGAAGCAGATGAAGGCTACTTCCGTAAACTAGCGTTTAACATCGCCAAAGTCAGAATGCTACGTCTGCGCAATGGCTAACATCAGAGACTATGAACAGCTACACATTACAATCATCTAGGCATTTACAGATTAGGGACAGTTAGGAAGGCTAATACCTTCATAGTCAGGTTACATTTGTATGTTATCACGTTTCTTGTTTCATGTTCTATGCTTACTTCAAACCACAGTTTCTCAAGAGTGGGGGGAGGATTCTGCGCCACCCACCTGGTCTGCCACCATCAGGTGAGATCCATGCATTTGCTCTGCACCGACTAACAGATTGTGTCTTAATACATTAAGAGGTACTTACATTGCTCATTCCTGTTCCTCTCTTAGATTCTTTCCAGTCCTCGCCAATGACTCCCCGGCCCCTCCAAGCCAAACATCAGGACCTGCAATTCAGGCAGACAGGCCAGGGGGGTACCCAGACATTGTCTGTGGTGTACTACAGGGCAGAGTGGGGATTTCCCCTTGGTGGTCTTTCTGTATTCATGCTGCAGCAACCTGAACATTGGTAACTGACTGAGGACGTCAGCCAGGTCTAGAAATGACTACTAAATACTTTGAATAGAGTCCAGTTAATTTGTGTACTCACGTTTCTTTTTAAATTACATGTTAAATGAAATGTATAAACATTTACCATCTAGGTCACCAACATTGTTTCACGTTCATTGTGAGATGTGAAATTCATGAAATATTGCAAAATTAAGAGTCCGACCGGAATGATCCTGTGAATGCACGATATATATTAATAGTAGTTTCAAAGTGGAGTTTATTTTTGTGAACCGTAGGTAATGTGTATGTTGTAAAATTATCTTGTTTGCTTTTTTTGAACAATCATCCTGCCTTATGACTGTCAAATACTTCTAAAGCTTGCTCTATTGTTGTCTCTCTCTGCTTTTGAATCTCTTCTGTAGGATTATGGTCAATTCTACTGCAATATGTAATTTTACTTAACTGACTGAGATTTCCACCTCATACTTGTACATAATCACAATCCATCCACAATTCAGTCAACACCACATGTACTTCAGAGAGTCAGCCCATCAGCCTCTCTCCTCCTTCATTCCTTCTGTACTGTAAATAGCTCTTAATGGGCCAGGTGATACCTTCCCTGGCTCCAGGAGACCCCCAATGGGGAACACCTCACACCTTGTTCATATGCCGAACCCTGACATACCATCCATACCCTTGGAAGAATGGCCCTTAAAATCTGAATGAATAAAGCATGGCGGTTTTTGCCCTGGTCCCATCATTTAACTGTGGCCCAACTAAGGAAATCCCCATGACACCAATTACTAGCAAGGGGCCAGAGAGACTGTAAACACGTGCTTAGTCCATCATATCCCCAGCCCCAAAACCACAGCCACTGAGCATTTCAGAGTGAGTTTTGAAGCATCTTCTAGCCTGCAGGAAGGTGAAATGTGTGACTGCAGTCCTCACATTTCAAGCTATCCTTCAGCTGAACCTTAACCCCTTGCCTCCCATAAGCCTTAGCAGGTTATGACTGACAGCATGTCATTATCCACCCAACAGGTTCACAGTCGACTCAGGCTGATGAGGCGGGGCCCTCCACTGCCCAGGAGACATCCAGTGCTGGCAGCACACCTGCCTCCACCCCTGCACAGGCCAGCCATGGAAGTTGCGGGGGAAAGAGCAGGAGGGAGGCACCAAGGCCATATCACACATGCCCCATGTCAGCCATGCCAAGTATGCCCAGTGGCCCGGCCACCAGCACTGCAAATGGCGCAGATGGCATTACACATGCAGCTGCAGGTGTAACACCCCCAGCAGCTGTGAATGCCACACCACAGCCCGCCCCTGTGATGATGCCTGAGGAGCAGGTTGAGCCTGACACAGGGGCTGATGGCAGTCATTCACATAAGGAGGATGGCACTGGCTTTTGGTACTCATGCTTCAGCCATGGCCGTCTCCATACTCCCCAGCCAGTGCCTCAGCATTCACTGACTGCAATCTGGCAGAGGCTGGACACCACATGGAGCGGCACAAAACCCAGAAGAGATGCAGGTGCAGCATCTGCGGATATTCATGACAGTGTACAGGGATCCTCAAAGATGATTTCCAGGTCATTGGACCACCTGTGCCAGCAGTTGTCAATGGCAAATGCTGCCATCACCTCTCTGGGCCAATGGATCAGGAGCATACAGAGGGCATGTCAGCCTTTGCCAAATCCGTGCATGCAAGCATGCTCCTCACCATGCAACACATATGGTGCCAGGATCAGAGCCTTCCACCTCCATCACCCCCATGGAGAGGTTATTGCCTAGGACCCCAGGATGGCGGTCCTTGTGCAATATGGCCCATACAATGCCCCAGCAGGCTGGCAAGGGCAAGAGACCACAAAATTGACAAGATGCGATATAACACTATTTCACTGGGAACAAGGGAGGTGGGAGGGCGTGTTTTGGGGTTTGCGGAGGTGGGTGGAAGTGGTGTTGGGGATTGGGGCGGTGGGTGGGAAGGGCTATTGGTGGTTGGGGAGGTGGGTAGTGAGTAGGAAGGGCTGTTGAATATTGGGTAGGTGAGTGATGGTAGGAAGGGCTGTTGGGGATTGGAGATGTGGATGGGACGGGCTGTTGGGGATGGCTGCTAACTACAGTTGTTAATAAAATAAAGTTCACTAGAACAAATGTGAAGACAATGCTTTTTGTGTGAAGTTGATATATTTAAAATGTGCATATCTACCAAAGTGGGATGCAAGTGAAAAGTCAGGTGTCTAGAAAAATTTTGAATTAGTTCTTGCTGTACCACACGTCTGTCCCTGGCTTCCTCTAACCCCAATGTGCGGCAGCACCGCATCTGCGTATAGTGCATCATTGTCTGCTGGGGGAGGCATGTTCAGATCAGGAGGCATGTGTACATTTTCCCCTGCGGCAGATGTAGTGCAGCATGGCACAAGCAACACATTTCTGGCCAAACTTCTCTGGCCTGTACATCAGAGCCCCTCCGGTCCGGTCCAGGCACCAGAAACGTGCCTTCATCAGGCCAAAGGTCTGCTCAATGCAAAGTCTGGTCCTGATCTGTGCCTCATTGTAGGCTACCCCCTGGAGTGTACGTGGAATGCGCACAAGTGTCATCAGCCACATGAGCTGAGGGTAACCAGAGTCACCTGCAAGAGCATAGGACACAGATGCCAGTCACAGTGCATTGAGGATGCGTAGCATGTTAGATCTCTTGTTGATAGACACTCTCTTAATGCAGATATATTTAATTATTACTACATGGTTTTCCTTCCCAGTAATTCAATGATGTGAGATATATGTGAGGGATCAGAAATGAAAGCAGGACACAAGGTTGTCATAATTTCATTCAGAGACATTTATTAACAAAAAATGGGTTGGAGAAATGCCTGTTCTAAAGAGGAATTTCCCTACCTAAAACTAAGATATGTCTCTGCCTAGATGTCATTAACTAAATAGACGTCCTTGTGTCCAAAGCGTCCTATCCTGACCGTCACACTACACAACAAAGCAATAAAAACGTGCAAAGACATTTCTTCAACTTGATATGGCCATAGAGTATTGACAACTGAAAATAAGAATAGTTCCATCAAAATGTTGTCTAAGGTGGAAGTCCTTGGATCCAGAGGGTGGACCCCTTCCCGTGGATTATTAAGGAGGATGGCAAATGTCTCTTTTACTAACAGTTCCTTTGTGGCTCATCTTGAGTCACAAGGTTCTGAAGGCAAGCGTCCCCAGATAGCACGATCCTCCCAACAATGAGAGACAATAATGGACTCTCCCAGGATGGGAATAAGGCCAGGACAAAGTGCGGGTGAGCGTAAATGGGAGTTTATCAATCAGAATAGGGCATACAAAGAACTCTGCAAACTCCGAGAGCGCTCTGTCTGACAATAGCAAAGACAGGCGTATATATTTACAAAAAACGTCATAACAATCTACATGCTATAGGGGGCACATGTTCGTGGGGATTGGGTGGCGACGACTAGCTATAGGTGCTGCTGCGATGTGGTTTGCCGTGGCTGGAGGACGTCACTGGTTACCCTCATGGGTTGGGCTGGGCCTGGCAGGTCAGCTGGGCTCCTCCGGACGGTGTTGTTGTGCCAATCGTGACCAGTGTCAGAGATGAATGTCTTTCCTGACTTTTTGCCCTAGGGCCACGCACACCGCAGTCATTCAACCTTGCAATATTATCTTCCCTGGTAAATCTTCCAATAGGTTATTCTACAGGTTAATGCAACACAGGAGGAATGCACCTAGAGTGGGGTCTGCTGGCGATTCATCAATACATGGTTACTATCGTCCTGTTGACCGGGTATCATAGGTCGCGGGGTTGGGTCTCGGGGCATGGGACAGGCGGTCCACGTTATCCCGTCTTGTTAGAAGTCATTATGGATGTGTTCCTGTAGTGTTGCCATAATATTCGGTGTCCTAATTTTACAGGGGCCATTAACCTAAGGTGAGCCGGTGGGTCGTGGACCCTAAGAAAGGACGCCTTTGGATCTGTGTGTTAAGGCCGGGGTTTACTGCTGGGTTGTAAATAATTCAGGTGGCAGGCCGTGGCCTTGGGCGCTGCGGGGGGAATGTGAATGCTTGAAGCGGCTCCAGCCGAATTGGGGGAGGTGGAGCAAGGCAGCACAGGCCTCTGCTTTTTCGTCTGGCAGGCTTCACTGGGGGGAAAAGGGAATGGCCTTGCATGTGCTCACAAATGTATTTTCCTCGTGTGTTGCAGATTTTAGGTGGAAGAGACATAAACATTCATATAATATACAATACTCATTGAGTCTTTCCAAAGCTCACGTTTTAGACATTGCTAGTGCCATCCATATGGCCAATTCGAACATATTACTTGTACACTAAGTTTTTAACAACTACAACATTTTGTTATATGCTTATACATGTGCGGTAAGTGAGGTAGTAGTAAGGTTGGTGGAGCACGCAGGAACAACCCACCAATGAGACTGACGGCAGTGGCACATAGTGGGCTTGGACACACATATGGTGCATTTTCGTGCACCCCTTACATGAGCCCTCAATATGGTTGCATTTGTCTTCCTTTGCACTCTAGCAGCATTAGTTCAGTTTTGGCACGGGACCGTGGGGTGCAGTCTTCTCGATAAAACACATAACATGAAAAACCCCCGGGACGCTTTTACCATTTACGCATAGCTACAGGGATGTGGGTGCTTCATCCCTAATGTCATATGGGCACCCATTCTGCCATTTTCATACATTTTACAGGTTTTTTAGTCAGTGAGATTGTGGAGAGAACACTTTTGTCACAGGTGGTTTGCTCATTAGAATTTAGGGACTCTGCTGCTTTTGTCAGGGGACCATTTTACAGTTCTTTTCCACCCAGGCCCTGCTGGCCGGGTGAAGCTGGGAACAGCGATACACTGCGGAAGGTGAAATGATACAGTGTTGGTATCTAACACTAGCTCATGTCCGTCTGTTCGTGGGAACGGGCTCTCAGCGGATCTGCCAGAGAGCTGTGGCCACGGGGATAATTGAGACTCTCCAAGGGTGAGGGCCGTGCTGCGGTGCACGGGGCTGAAACCATCTTTATTAGACAAAATGGTTTCCAGGGCCTAGCTAAATTCAGCAGGTTTGGTCAATGTCTTCAGCCAGTGGCCCATCCACCACCTGGGCCCTGGTGGCAGGGGGACCCCTGACGAGCCACGGACCTCACCGGGGGAGAGGATGCAGGGGAGGGGGGTCTCTTGGACCAATCCTCCCTTACAGTTCCTGTTTAGACAACACGTTCTGTACAAGTCTTTCTTTAACACAGATTTCGCCTTGGTTTAGAAAACACTGTCTTTCTTTAGTATACTTTGGAAGATTTGCAAATTGCCTGGTATACTCCCCTGCTGGGACACTTATTGAAAATCCAACTGCCTAGTGTACTGTCCTTTCAGGACTCTTTTTGTATTGCTAACTGACTGGTGTGCTCTCCTGCCAGGACTTCACTTATGGTTTTCACATGTCAGTATATTCCCCTGCCAGGACCTCTTCTTGTATAACTCAATTGCCTGGTTTCTTTCACTTGCCAGTACTCCTCATGCCTTCAATTACCTGGGGTCTTGCCTTGCCAGGATTTCTTATGCGATTCAATTGCCTGGTGTTTTGTCTTGCCAGGAATTTTTATGTGTTTCACAGTTTCTCTGTATCACCAATATTGTTTATATTACTCTTGGCTTGGTATATATATTTGCGGTAAGGTTTGTTCAAGTTTTGCCCCAAACTTGCATTTCATGCATCCATAGCTCACAGGGGATTGTACTTTGTCTTCTTGTAGTTTTAACAGTGGTATCACAACGTTTCACCTTCTAACATGGTGGTCTTATCTGCTCCGCCACACCGGTATGTGATCTTCGCATTCCTGAGCCCCCACAAGGGAGCCAACGTCTTCTCCTGCACTGCCTCTCTGAGTAATGCGTTTTCCATGTTTAAATGTCCCGCACACAGGTGATTTGGAAAAACAACTATACTGCATGTTATGCTTCAAATGCTTGTCACCTTGTTCAAACTCCTTCATCTTCCTCGTCCCAGTACTTGAGGGCTTCTGGGAGTTGAAGTCCATAGGTTTCATTGGACACATGGGGCCTCATTACGACCCTGGCGGAAATCGAAAAACGATGGCGGAAATGCAATACCGGTATCGAATAGCGCTCGGTGCGATTATGACCCGTCACCGTAAAGTACGATGCCATTAGCGACACCGTAGTGAACGCCAACGCTAACTGCACCAAGTACGCACGCGCGCGCCATGCCAAACCGTAATTAGCACCATGGCGCAAGGGTACGCGAATTCCGACCCTAGCGGACATGTACTTAACGCCATCAAGCACGGCGGAAAGTACCATTCCGCCATGGTGAGAAGTACGGCATCACGAATCAACCGTAAACGGCCCCACTGAGTGCCTGTACACCGCTCCCTGGCCACATAGTACAACTCCCCGTAGGTGCAACGAAGTCACAATGCAACCAGTGAAATGTACAAGTCACCCATGCATGCCAACGAACAAAAGAATCACAAGAGGGGCCAATGGGAGCTGCAGGGCACAGATGGCACGAATACAGAAGCCATACCAATGGACATGACCTCAGTCTCCCACCAAGAAACGCACGCAAACACAGGCACCTGTGACCAGCAATATTCCGATAATCACATCATTCCACCAATCCACCTGGCTGACCGGCATCTGTTACACAAAACCTAATCCCCCGCCCCTGAGCATGACATCATTCAAACAGTCATATTGGCAGCCCTCACCCCTGACCTCACTGGGCTTCGTAGGCAAACGCGCCCAGCACAGTACCACGCAACTATACTCCGAAGCTGGAACCCAATGCAGATCTCCTCACAATACATCGCCCCCCAAATAGGAATATGCCACATCACTTGCAAAGAAGAACGCTACACGGCCCATATCAGAATAGAAATTTAATGCACAACAAATTCACCAAGCCCATACAGCCATTAGGCCATGAACTCCAAAACACATCTCACCATTGTGGGCTGCATCCGCAATAAATGACCAGCTACTTCTTGTGTGACGCCCTGTTCCTTCATGGTACACAGGGGCTACATTCCCGTACGAAAAGGCAACATGGAAGCGCCTAGAACCGCAGGGCCGTCCCAATAGGGAGGCACTAGTCCAGCTGAAAGGCCGAAATGTTGCTCCGAGCCACTAGTACTGCGTAAGGGCATGTGGCCCATTGGCGATCGTCCCATAAGATCGTAATGCTGCTCCACTGATTAACACGAAGCAGCAGGTGTCGGGAGTAAAACCCATCTGCAGGAGTGGCATACAGATGGCAGTGGCAAAAGGGGAGGAGATACCTGTCAACCAAAAGAAAAGAAAAAGAATAGAATGGCCATCAGAACTACATTCGAACAACTCACTTCAATGATCACACTAAATCCACAGCCATATGCATGCTAGCCCACTCCAAAGGATCATCACCACCCCAAAACCACTTGCGACTCATAACTATCCATATCGAGGTGAAAACACCATCACAAACGAGTGTACCTGTGCATGCGTCTGTGAAAACAGAATCCATCAGATGGGATTGGTAACGTGCATGGACACAAGTGTCTGAAGGCGCGTCGAGACAGGGAGGGCTCAACAAGGCCAGATAGACGATGGTCCCACTATGGCAGCCCTGCATCACATAGCGCAGGTGAGGCGGACAGATTCCAAGAAGCCCTGTACATGGCAAACACCGTATCAAATCATCTGTCCATGCATCCATTCATCATACCCTCATCCCGTAATGATAACGCCTGTTTCCATACTAACATAACATGTGAGAATTCCATTGAGTCTGTGCGTTATGCAGCCTGCAAAATCCACTGTGCCCCAGCCCGTAATTCCAGTGTTGTGAAGTAACATGTATTTGGGAACGTCCGGCCTCATCATCCACTTCGCTATTGCGCATCCCAAACTATTCATAACAATCATTGCATCCTCGCCATGGCCCCTGTCCCAAGGACACTGAACAATAGAACGTTATATTTGCAGTCAGACCTGTGGGCATCTCCTCGCCGCTAGCTGAAGACCGAAAGCGCCGCCCTTCGAATTCCTCATTTGCAACATCACGTCGAAAAGGCATCTGTGGCCGCTTGAAATCACAAATTAATCCATCTAGTGCGGCTGTGTGTGAAAATGGCAACTGCCTTCACTCACAAATGGCACGCCCCGCCCGTCGGTGAACCTCGGTACAGTGATGCATGAGGGTCCACCGTTACTCGAGTACTACGTTCCACTGACCCTTCACAAGTCTGTTCGCGACTGCAAAGAATGCATGTGAAACAATGGGACCATAGCCGAATGAACATATCAACCAATGTCACACGGCCATCGGGTACTAATACATGATTGTAATAGCAAGATGCCATTCCTCGAATTGCAGCGTTGTGTGCGGGACGTGCTCGCCCAAAGGGGAGAGCAGCTTGCACAGGTGGAATGAATCACCACAGGTGGAGGCCATACAGCCTGGAAACACATAAATTGCACACCCAGTCTCCTCCCACAACCACACCCACTCCGAAATGCTACCGGCAGGACTCGCGATGTTGGCCCTGGGGGACCTGATAGCACTTCAAGTACTCCAACTCCAAGAAGAAGACGAACACCAACTACAACCGGCCGCACGGAGGAGACGCAGGAGGAGGAGGAGGGCAAGGCAGGGCCAGCAAGGGCTGCCAGCACAGCCACTACCACCACGCAGGCAGCCCGCAATCCCACGCCTCAGAGCACATCCGTTCAACCTCACTGATGAGCAGATCCACACCCTCTACCGTTTGGACCGGGACACCATAGCCGCCATTGTGGACATGACACAGGCTGACCTTGTCAGCATGATAGATAGCCCAACCGCCATCCCACCCCTACTGAAGGTGGTGTCTGTACTCCACTTCCTGGCCACAGGCACCTACCAGCACACAGTCGGACAGTTGCATGGCATTTCTCAGCCACTGTTCTCACGGACACTATTGCAAGTGCTCGATGCCCTCCTGCAGCACGCAGACGACTACATCTCTCTACCACGCTCGGAGCAGGAAATTACCAACACAAAAGTGGGATTCCATGCACTTGGCGGCATATCGGGTTGCATTGGTGCCATCGACTGCACCCATGTGGAATTGGTCGTCCCACATGCCATGGAGGCCCAGTACCGCAACCGAAAACAATTTCATTCTCTGAATGTACAAATGGTGTGTGACTCCAACAGGATCATTACACATTGTTGTGCCCGATTCCCTGGATCAACCCATGATTCTATGGTCTTGAGGAACTCAACAATACCACGCTACATGGAGCGACACGCAGGGAACAGATCCTGGCTACTCGGTGAGTCTCATTTCATGCATGATGATGTGGGGTATGTGATGCGGCAATGACCTGGCAGGAAGGGGGGGGTGCGTACGTAGCAATGGCATTCCACATAATTTGTTTATCGTCCACATACAGGTGATGCCGGATATCCACTGAAGAGATGGCTCCTCACACCAGTCCGGAACCCACGGGACCAGCATGAGGAGGACTACAACCATGCCCACTCACGTACCCGTGTAGTCATTGAACAGGCATTCGGCCTACTGAAGACCCGTTTCCGGTGCCTCAGCAGGTCTGGCGGGGCACTCCTGTACCGCCATGAGAAGGTTGCAAAGATGGTGATGGCATGTGTCATGCTACACAACATGTGCGTACGTAGAAATGTGCCCATGCCCCCTGACGCAGAACTGCAAGCACCTGAAGATGGTCATGATGAGGGTGGGGATGTGGCAGCACCTCAAGGAGTCTGCGAGGCACAGGAGGGCCGTGAAATTCGTCAGCATCTCATAGATGCATGATTCTAGCACTCACGCCTGGTGGCTGATACATGGACACGGGACTCGTGGCACTGTGTGTGTCTGGTACATGCACAATATGGACTGTACGCCTATGATGGCCTAGTACACAAAGATCATTGTCCACACATCTCATTGGTTGATCGTGCATTGTTTATGGCATATGTGATATCATGTTGAACACCCTATCGACCCGCCACCCAAGTGAGCCCAACACACCCCCTCCACCCTCCTACCTCCCCCCGAACACCAGTGTCCAAAGATGCTCATTGTCAGTGGGCAGTCGCTATTGCAAGCCCCCTCTGCGGGTATCAGGGGCACCCCTGCCTGTGGAGCGCAGGTTCCTCCCAGATCTACGTTGGGGGCTGCCCTGGACGGAACTTGCAACGGATGATGTCTCTGCCTGCTCACGTCCATGCATGTCCCTAAGGGTTTGTGAGAGCTCAGTGAGCACACGGCGCACTGCGGCAAGTTCGGCACATACGTCTTTGGACGTCGCATGCAGTTCCCCCCTGAGGCTCTCGGTGCTTCTCTCCATTTGGACTCTCAGGCTCTCGGTGCTACTCTCCATTTGGACTCTCAGGCTCTCGGTGCTACTCTCCATTTGTGCCCTAAGTGTCTCAGTTGATGTTTCTATGTCTGCCTTAGTGCCCCCACATCCATCGGCATGGTCCTTGAGGAGCGTGGCCAGTTGCTGCTGTTGCACGATTAACTGGTCGAGGGACTGTTGCCTGTGCTGTGCCATGGCCATTTGCGGTGGTGTCACAGAGGGGCTGTTCGCCTCATGTTGCCCTGCCACAGGGCTTGTGGGGGATGGCCAGTCGTCGTCTTGTGGGTGCCCCTGCGTGGTATCCTCATGGTGTACGGGATGGAACAGACAGGGGGATTGGGACAGGTCATGGATGGATCTGACTTCGACATCCCCGTCTTCTGTGTCGGAGCATGCTGCCATTAATGGGGTGTCACCTATGGTGCTGCTGCCACCAGAAGCAGTACCTTCTGTGGCATCCATTGGGGGGACCTGTGGTGGTGCTGTTGTGGGCATGCTGGCTGCTGGGGTGCCTGTTGATGTTCCCTCCTGTGTGCTGCCACTTGATATGTGCTGCTGCCGTGTCTTGATGCGTGCAGCTGAGGTGGAGGGTCTTTGGCCGTCGGTCTTGGCCCTCTTTGCAGGTGTGCTGGTAGGGGTGTCCTGGAGCTCGTCGTTTGGATCGGACCCTGTGGTGGAGTAAAGGAGGGCGAGCGTTATTAATGGGTCTGTGGGAATTGGAATGGCAATGTATCACATGCATTGGGGTGGTACCTGAGGGTGATTTGGGTCGGGGCCTTGGAGGTGCTTTCATTTGTGTGTGGAGTGAGGGTGCAGTTGTTTGGCAGCCTGCAGTTAGGGTGTGCCTGCTGCACGTGTAGTGGGTGTTTTTGGGGTTTTTACTTATTTATGTATTTATTGTGGTTTTAAAGTGCGCTATCAGGCCAATGTGTGTGGACGTTCTCCTGGCCATGTGTTGCTGTTGCGCTATGTGGACACATGTGGATCACATGATTGGACATTGTGGATTTGGCATGGTTTTATTTGGGCCACCTACCTGATTCTCCGGATGTCTGCACTCCTTTCTCCATCCCTCCAACTCCCTCTATGCTCTCCATTCCAATGGTGGAGGCACAGATTTCTTCCCAGGGGGTCAACTTGATGGGTGATTCCGATCCTCCCCCGGTGGCTGTGGCAATGTTGCGGTTGGCAGAAAGTATGCTACGGACGCGTATCCGCAGGTCGTCCCACCGCTTCCTGCATTGCTGTGGGTTGCGGGGTGCGGTCCCCACCGCACTTACCCGCTGTGCCACCAGGGCCCATATGGCCTTCTTGTTCGCAAGTGCCGTCCTGGTCATTTGCGTGGAGAAGACGGCGGCGGCATTCTCCTGGAGGGTCTTAGCTCACGGGAGAAGTGGACCTGCCGCTTGCGGTCGCACGCTTTCTTCGCTACTTTTCCCATTTTTCTTGGTTTCACTAGGGTGGATGACGGGTTGGGATGTGTCTCAGGGTGGTGTTTTTAGTGGTTGTGTGTATTTTGTGGTTTTATAGGTGTACGGCGTGTTGTTTCCCGTTCCGGGCCCATGTTTTTACTTCCGTTTCCGTATATTTACGGTCACCGTACTTTCCGGTTGGCGCTCACTGCGGTGTCCGCTGTGATGGGTGGCGGTATTGCACCTAGGGCGCCGTACGGCGGCGGTGTGGGCCGTTTTGGGGTCATTTCCGCCATCGCGGACTTTGCACTTCCACCATGCCGTGGTGCTCGTGCCCGATGGGTCGGAATGGGCCGCACTTTGCTCCATTGTGCAATGGCGGAAACGCTATTTACGCTGTGGCGGTCCGGTCAGTCACTTTCCGCCAGGGTCGTAATGAGGGCCATGGTGTTTAAATTGTTCTTTTCAATGCTTTTACATACAAGTACCACAGAAGCTAAATGTGTTGTGTTGGAGCTTTGTGTGTTTATGTCATAGGTGGGTGTTTGACCAGAAAAATATGCAGAAGAGGTTTCTTTACTTCTTCTACAGGGGAGGGGGATAACAAGCAGCTGACAATAAGCCATTAGGGTCTTGGGAATTGGAGCGTCTTCCTAATGGCAAAAGGTCTTGGGTATTAGAGGGTCTTCCTCACGGCAAAGGGGGAGATACCGCGTCTTGTCCAATGAAGACATGACATCTCCCTGGTAGTTGTCTCCGCCCATGTGAACCTCCCTCATAAAGTCACCCCCAGGGTCAGGATCAGCTAGTGGTTGCCATCCCCTGGCCACATGAAAGGAGGTCACCGCCGGGGAATGCGTGATGACTCCATTGGATTCATCACATATACTACAGGGGTACATGTGCATTGACACTGTGCACGCAGCTCACAAGCAAGTTGTGCCAGACATGACCTGTGATAATATGATATGATATGATATATGATATGATATCCTCTTTGCTTCGGCTTTCTCTCCCCCTCTCCCCTCTCCCCTGCTAAAGTCCTGGCTGTTACTGAGACTGCACTGGTTACCTGGCCACCCATCTGATCTCGGGCCCTAGCCCTGCCAGATGCACACCTGCACTGCCTCCCTGGCAACCCCTGTACCTGGGGACTGTTTTCTGTATCCCTAGAGTCCCCTCACTAGCACTTATGTCTGCACTCACCCTGCACTTGCCACCTGCTGGCCGTGTATTTAGCTTGTTATTCTATTATCCCATGCACTGCACTTCCCCCCCTCCACTTTCTTCCTCCCCCTTCCTTTGCACTTGCGCGATCTGGATGACAATTGGCCTAGTTAGATCGCTGTCTGTCTTCCCTCTGTTCCCCCTCCCTTGCCTCGTTGCGCTTTGAAACACTTGTGTATAGGCACGTTCTAAATGCCATATCATATCATATCATATCATACATGTCTTCATTGTTTGGCAGTGTTGCGTTAACATTGTGCAGTGTCTAACTGCTGCATTGTCTGTGTAGTTATGTGTGCCCTATGCATTGTGGTTCCTGTAGTCATCTGTTTGTGCAGAAGATACCTGTTGGGGCATTATGCATTGCTGTCATACTACTGCATAGTCTTGCTGGGCTTAGTCCTGTGGGTTGGTAGGTGTCATGTGCAGCATGAGAGCACAGGTCCTGAATGTACAGGGCCTTGATAGGGCATGTATTGACCAGTAGTAGTAATGCCCCACCTTCACATTGCATTGAACTTGTGCTGTGACATTGTAATGTGTCATGGTACTTGTCAGCATCCATGTCGGTTGTCCTCTGTGGATTTCCATCTACGCATGCGGAGTGCTATTATGCAGGACCATGGCATCATGGGTGGATATAGGAAAGTGTGCGCAGCAGTGTGTTATTGTCAGGTCAGCATTGCACGTAACCTGCACTTTCATGGAGTGGAACTGCTTCCTGTTCCCGTATGCCTTTTGGATGCCTGGGGGCAATCAATGCCACATGGCTGGAGTCCAGCACAGCAATTACGTTTGGCATGTGGGCTGCTGCGTAGAAACACATTTTTGTGGCATTTATCTGTGTCAGGGTAGTGGGCAGGGAGATGTGGTGGGATGCATGGCACAGGAATGCCTCCAGCACCTGCCAAAGCACAACTGAAAAAGTGGTATGGGACATACCATGCCTTATGCCCACAGTGTGCTGGAAGGTGCCATTGGCTAGAAAATGTAGCACTGACACAAGCTACAGCAGCGGAGGTAGGGCAGTTCTGATATTGATCCTGCGCCGGATGTTGTTGTGGATTGTGGATAGTACCTTTGCTATTGTCTACCTGTTCAGTCAGTATAATGAACTGGGCATCAGTCAATGCCCAGGGCGAGGGCCTGACCTGTGGAAAGGGCACACGCCTTGCATGGCGTCTACTCCTCCTAATCTCTGCAATATGTGCCCTGTGCTGTGGTTCCTGCTTCTGCAACTCAATGTACTGCTTGTCCCAGTTTGCGAACGCTGGTGGCAGCATTGTGTTGTAACGTGTGTTTGGGTCAGGTGTGGGCCTTATGTACTATTTCTGAGTGGATTGTGTGCACCTGTGACTTGATTTCATCACCTGTATGCATTTACCTCCACCTTATAGGTGGAGGTAACAGCACTGTGTTTTTGGCAGAATTACCGCCCATTTTCGGCAGTGTTTCAGCTGTATTTCAACTTGTGATGCAGCGGAAATACCGTTTTACATTTTGGTGTTAATTCTGCCAGGAGAATTAGCACTGCACTAATTCCACCTAATGTTGGTGGTAATTCTGCCAGCATTAATTCCGCTGGAGCTAATTCCGCCCAGAGAACGTGTATAGTGCCACAAGGACACCCGTTCATGCGTATGGGATCTAGTCTTGAACCAGGCTCTAATAGCTGCTTTACAGGACCTCTGGGATTCTGTTAAGTATTCAGATTAATATGCTTTGCACCTAGGAATAAAGTACCTCTAAGGAAGGCTTGTAAAGAAGGAACATGCATACGAAGTTCCACATCATTGCAGAGCCAGCCTCAGTACTAAAAACAGTAAACCTATTCCCATCAGGCCACGGTACATTTTTACCATCAAACACACTGTAATGTGCCGTGAAAATAAATGAAAAAATCCTTGCAGTCTGTGGGTTTCACAAAACTCCAGGGAGACTCAACAAAACTGTGATGGCCTACTGAATATGTTGTATTCATTTGAAAGATGAGAAAAGGTTTGCCACCGCGAGTAATGCTGCCTTTTCAACCATTGGATGATTTGGAGAAGATCACAAACAAAATCTGTGCTTAGAATATGAATGCTGCCTCTGGTATACATAAACACTTTGAGGAATTCTTTTCAACTCAGACCTCCCAAAAGGCTTAATAACAGTGGGCTATGAAGGGCAGGTAGGATAACTCAGGGGCAACGTGTTTATCTTGGAAGCAAGACAACGCATGACAGTACAGGTTTGTATCCTGGTTCTGCGTTTAGAAATCGGTCTCTGGTATTAAGCGCTGTGATGAACGTGAAGGTAACATGACTAACTTCGCAGGGAAAGTCAGTTCCCAGGTGGCTAAGGAAGGGCAGAAGCTACCTTACACCAACTCCAGGGCTGTCTATCTGCGGGAGGACCACCTGGGAAGAGAACAACCCCTGGAAGAGAAGAGTTGCCTATTAGAAAAGGAAACATACCATTCCCCTGTAGGTCAGAATAACAACTGTAATGTTACACTAGCCCCTGTGTGTATGTCATATTGTATGATAGAAGATGCAAGGGAAACTCTTGATTGTGATTATGTGTCAGGAAAAATGCACTCAGATGAAGAAGAACCACAGAGTAATGATGATAACTCCTTCAGAGGAACCCCTTACGCATACTAGTTATTTTCATCATGTGATCAATACCGGGAAAATTTAAAATGCGAGAGAACCGAGAAGAGGGAGTCTCTTGGATCCTGACGCAGTCCGGGAAGTAGCAGCGGCTCGGTGTGGAGAAGCAGACATAAGAGAACCAGAGAAACCCTTTGGTGAGGAGTCCGAGTCAGAGAGATTGCTGTCACACGGCTGGGAGCAGTGAAAGCTCCAGAGTGAGGGCAAAGCAGTGAATGGATGGAAAGGGGCTGGAGCCATCGCCACGAGAAGGAGGAGGTTCACGCTGCAGCTCTCACACAGCAGAGCATGCAGAAGTCACCAAATCTAGAGAAAGCCATAAAGGCACCAGGGTCCTTCAGTGTTTGTACCGTGAACCAGCCGCAGAAGCGAGCCTCCAAACGATAGAGATAAGTAAACAAATTAATGAACAAGCATCGTCAGTAGTCAATAGTAAGGTCAATGAAACTCTAAAGAAAGGAAACCGAGTGAATGATCAAACATTGCCAAAAGTCAATAGTGATGACATTGAAGGTTTAAACAAAAGGAAACCGAGTGAATGATTAAACATTGACAAAAGTCAATAGTGATGGCATTGAAGGTTTGAAGAGAGGAAACCGAGTGAATGATCAAGCATTATCAAAAGCAAATAGTACTGACATTAGAAGTCCACAGAAAGGAAACCGAATGAATGAACAAGTATTGTCAAAAACCAATAGTAATGACATTGAAAGTATATGGAAAGGAAGGCAAGTAAATGAACCAGCATTGTAAAAAACCAATGGTTTTAACACTAAAAAACACAGCACAGATAAATCAGGGAGTTGAGCACGCATTGGCCAAAGATCAAAACCAAAATGTAAAAAACTCAAATAAAGTTATCCAAGAGGGGAAGACAACTCTTGATAAAAGATATTTGGAATCAATTGAAAAGTGGAAAACCCAGAGAAGAGCACAGAATAGAAATTGGAGTAATCCTGTCAAGCGTCAAGAGAGGATGGTCAAGGAACCAATACTGGAGAAAAGGAAAAATACAAGAGTTCTGGGCAAGTGCTGGCAGGCGAGTGTACCAGGCACATTGAGAACAGTTAAAAAACCTGCCAGGCGAGTATACGAGGTCTTTGAAAGTGAAATTGCCTAATGAAATACCAGGAATCCTGGCTGGAGAGTACACCGCGTATTCCAAAGGAAACTGAAGATTGTTTATTATTCAATAACGAATTGGGAATCCTGGCAGAAGAGTACACCAGATATTTTGAAGGAAACTGAAGATTGATTATTGTTTTAAAAGGAACTGGGAATCCTGGCATGAGAATACACCAGGTATTCCAGAGGAAACTGAAGATTGTTTAATAAAGAACTGGGAATCCTAGCAGGAGAGTATACCAGGCATTCTAAAGGCACCTGTAACCGTTTAAGGAGAATTAGGATTCCTGGTTGGAGGGTACACCATGTTTTCTCAAAGGAAATGTACCCTAACAAGCAACTATTAGTTAGAAATTCTGAGCACTGGAACATTGTGTAAAAATCTAGGGGAAGGAAAAAGTCCTTCCTTCCTATTTTTATGGGAACTCTTGACCATATATACTTTGTTTTATCAAGTTTGGAACTTTGTGTTTGATCTACTAGGCTAAAGTCTTAAGAGGGTGGCTAAAGAAGGTTATCCATATCACGTTTTGTTATGTTTAAAGTGTGAGGGTCAGATTAGAGTTCTGGACACACAACGGAAGACTTTTTACTTTGACATCCTGACTGTTCCCTTTGTTCGTTTTATTGTCGCAGGCAGACCCCTCTTAGCTGTAGGGGAAGATAGGCATTTATCCAACCTTTCTTTTGTTAATAAAAGTTTATATAGCCACACAATCATGCTGTTGTATCCGAATCATGCTCAAGATTAACACACAACTGTTAATGCTCTTTTAAAAAACTACTGATGGTCAAAAGTTGTTATGTTCACAAACAAGATATGCGAATATATATCAATGAATACAGGATCGGTTGCTTTCTGATTCGTTTATTGATAAGAGAGTTCCCCCCGGCCTCGGCGCAGTGTCTCTCCACCCGAGAACTGAATCTCGCGTTCCGGAGACGTCGCACCGAACCCAGGGTGGGTTCTAGAATTAACAATAACATAACATCTCCCCTCCTCAACAATAAAAAAAATGAACAGTAACATAGGCAACTTGGTAAAGAACAAGAACATTAATTAATAATGTAAATACTTGAAAGGATACAGAGCATGTAATCTTCCTTGACTAGTTAGTGCTCCAGTAAAGTCACATGTTTGCTAATGATAATATATGTAATCTTCCTTGACACGTGGTATCCTTTTCCTGGTTTTCATTCGAGAGTCATCATTATCTAAGCTGTCTCTATGGCATGCCATTTTGGATGATGATGGCTCGACTTCCACCTGGACACCTCTCTTTTCCTTCCTTTCATTGTCATCCATCATCCGTTTTATTTTCTCATTGGACCTGACAATATCGTCGCATGACCACCTGCTTCCGTCTTCTAATGTCACAGACTTATTGGAACAATCTACAACTCTTTGTGGATAACGATACTTAGATTCACCTTTCATGACTCTTCTTGGTTCTCTCACTTGAATCCAATCTCCAACTTTAGTATTGCTCTCTACTGTACTTTTCTTTTTGTCATAATATTTCTTGTATTTCTCTTGTTTATCCTTCACTCTCCTAATGACCACTTGCATATCCACAATTTTAGTCTTATTTGATATTAACCAAGCTGGCCTCAACCTGTTATTGGCAACTCTTCCCCATATCATGGTGAATGGTTCTTCCTCTCTTGTAGAATGTGGCGTGAATCTATAAGTGATTATAGCTTCCTTGAGAGTTTCTCTCCATGGCATATTGTTTACGACAGCCAATTGAATGGTATCTTTAATGTAGCGATTCATTCTTTCCACTAGTCCATTCCCCATGGGATGATACAAAGCCGTGGTCTTGTGTTTGATAGCTCTCTCTTTGAGAAACTTTTGTATCTCAATCGACATGAATTGTGCGCCATTATCTGACATAAGCTCTAAAGGCTCTCCTTCCCTGTTAAAAATTTCTTCTAGAAATGTCTTGACTTTCATGGCGGACACAGATTCCTCCATAATACCGCATTCTATCCACTTTGAAGTATAGTCAACCAAAACAATAATATAAATTTTATGAGGTTCCAAAATCTCATACGGACCTGCTATATCAATAGCCAATTTCGTCCAAACAGAATTCGGTATGGAAACAGGCTGTAGGGGTGTGGCTCTGGTGATCCTCCCCTTGTCGCTAACTGCACACGCAGAGCATTCCGTAACAATACTTTCAATTTCACTCCACATGTTAGGCCACCAAAAAGTCTCTCTTACTCTCCTTTTTGTGAGGTTTCTGCCTATATGTCCTTCGTGTGCTATTTCCATTATCTTCTCTCTCAAACTCGATGGTGGAACTATTCGATCTCCACGAAATATACAGACTTCATCACAAGACATTTCATCCTTCTTATCCTGCCAAGCTGAAACTCCCCTATCTATTTCTTTCCAATCGCTTTTAATAGCTTTTCTTAACTTCACTTGTTCTTCATCCATTCCGCTGGCTTGGATCCAATCTTCCTTGGTAAAACTAGGAGGTATTTGCGCTATCACACTGTCCATCTCCACTTCTTCTTCTTTGGCCTCCTCATCTATCGAGGTACACGGCAAACGAGAAAAACAGTCAGCAACCATGTTAGTTCTGCCTGGGGTGAAGCTAACAGTCACATTGTATTGCATTATGATCAAAATCCACCTTCTGACCCGAGGAGACATCAAATGCGAATTTTTCAGACTCAGGATGTGAATCAAGGGTTTATGGTCAGTCTTGATCTCAATGGGACTCCCCCATATTAAACCTTTGAAGTGTTGTAGGATCCACATTACTGCTAAAGCTTCTTTTTCTATAGTGGAATAATTTTTCTCGGCATCTCTTAAATATCTAGAAGCAAAAGCAATTGGCACCACTAGTCCATGTTGAATTTGTTCTAATACACCTCCTAGTCCTACATTGCTGGCATCAACTGATATGATGGATTTAGCCCTACAGTCAAACATCTTCAAGGCAGGGGCTTTGTTTATCATTGTCTTGATGGTATCCAATTCACCTTTGCATTCAGCTGACCACTCAAATTTAACCCTTTTTTTCATCAAACTCCTCATTCCATTCGTTCTGTCCGTGTAATGATCAATAAATTTGGAATAATACTCCGTTAAACCCAACAAGCTTCTCAACTGGTCTTTGTTTGATGGTTCAGGCAAATTGAGTATGGTATCCACCAGACCCTCCTTGGGTCTTATTCCTTCACTATCGATACAATGGCCCAAATAGGTTACTTCACTTTTCTTTATTTTGCATTTTTCAATTTTTAATGTGAGTCCTTTCTGTTGTAATATTTGCAAAACTCCAATGAGTTTGGCATCATGATCTTCTTCCGACATAGCTGAAATCAAAATATCATCCTGAAAAAAATATACCCCACTTAAGCCCTCAAACAAAATTTGCATTAGTCTTTGAAAAACAGCAGCTGCAGATGCCAATCCAAATGGCATCCTCTTGAATTGAAAAGCACCCAGCGGAGTTATGAAGGACGTGAGATGTCTAGATTCTTCCTCTAACTCAATCTGATGATATGCAGAAGATAAATCAAGCGTGGTAAAGTATTTGGCAGGTTCCATTGTTGAGAGCATCTCACCTATGTTAGGTAAAGGGTGCCGATCAACCCATATTCTGTTGTTTAAATCCCTCAAATCAACACACATACGAATGTCCCCCTTAGGTTTTCGCACTATCACAATGGGAGACAACCATTCCGAGCTTTCAATGGGCTCAATTATATCATGAAAGCATAACCTTTCCAATTCTTTCTTCAACGGTTCTCTAGTGCCCACCGGTATATTTCTCACTTTATGGACAACTGGTATGGTTCCTTTCTTCAGAATGATGCGATGTTTGAAACCTTTGAGCATACCTATCCTGTCATTAAATATTTCAGGAAAACGTTTTACTAGGATGGCATCAGAATCGCAACATTTGTCCACAACACTCATAATGGGATTGCTCTCTCCCGGATGGATTCTAATTTTTAAGGCTGCTTGTTCCCACCAACCTACTATGGCAAAACCTTCACGAGCCACATACAACTTGCAGTAGGTTTGTTTCCCTTCAAAGGTTAATTGGACCCAGGTGTATCCTACTATGTCTATTGGAGACTTCCCATACCCTGTGGCTTTGACCTTAGTGATATACAAATCTTCAGGTTTTTTTTTTAAGACTTTCCGAAATGTATCTTCATCAACTATGGTATACGGGGAGCCAGTATCTACCATAACTTGTATGACAATTCCATCAATGGCCATTGGTACCCATGAGTCTATACGTTTTTCTTTAGAGGAAAAAGCCAGAATTTGCACTTTCTCGTCAATTTGTGTGGATATGGCCACTATATCATCCGACCTGGGATCATTTTCAACAGCACTCACACCTGAAGTGGCACGTTTAAAAGATTGGCGATAGTTTCTGTTGCCAACTCCCCGCATGACACTGCTTCCTTTCCCTCCAAAGCTTCTGCACATTTTGCCATAATGTCCTATCTGACCACATTTGAAACATTCTGCATCATTAGCTGGACAGTCCTTTTCTGGATTAGTATGCTTGTACCAACCACACTTACCACAATTGGTTAGTGATCGTGAATGCATCTCATTACTCTGTCTCGGACCTGAGTTAACATCTGATCTCACAAACTTTTTTACCATGGCTACCAGCGCTTCCTCTTCTTTATTCATTTCACTGTCTCGGATAGCTTGAATAGGCCCTCTGTCAATTACTTCTTGTTTACTTTGCACCTCTTTCATACATTTATCTCCCAGTTCAATGGATCGTGCGATCTCTAATGTTTGTTCCAAAGATGGATTTTTCGCTTGCCACAACCTCTGTTGTATTTTGGGGTCGGCAACATGAAGAACAATTTGATCTCTTAGATATTCATCGCAATCTCCAGTAAATTCACATGTAGATATGAGACCTCTCAATGTTGCAATGTACATATCAATGGATTCATTCTTGAGTTGTTTTCGGGTAAAAAATCTGTATCTTTCTAAGACTACATTGGTTTTGTTCCCAAAATGCTTTCCCAATTTTGCCAAGGCGGTTTCATACTTCCTTGAGCTAGACGTGGAATCTTCAGATCCGCCTGCGATGTCAGCATTATGAGGTAATGTTCGAAATATTCTTAACGCTTCAGCCCCTATGCAACTTAGCAACGTAGCCTCTTTTAAGTCGTCATTGAATTTAGCTCCGCCGATGGCCCTCATGTACACTTGAAAATTGTCTATCCACTGTTCCCATGGGCGAACTGGACAACCAGGCTGAGCCAAAAATTTCTCTGGTGCCATAATGTTCTGCATGTTGAGGCTTTAGGCTTGTGGATGGTTCGTATTTGTCAAGTGCAGCTGTCAATATATGTATATTGTGCCACACTTCTCTTTCCTCACATAACATTTGTCTTCATATTATAAATATTTCTTATGGTTCCGTTATTTACTTTTCTAGTGAGATTTCACCATGTTGTAATTGTCTGTAACCTTGTAATATAATCCACAATTATGTCCTCTTTTCTTGTAAATAGTTTTAGTGCTTCTGGTATATGTGTTTTATATTGTAGACTCTGTCCTGATATATTTGTCTGTATAACTGCTTAGTAGCGCGACTTAGGTATGTATCACTTCCACTCTGTTATCGTACGCATTGGGAAAGCCGTTCACCAGCTCCGTTATATTGGATGTAGTGTCCCTAAAATGGCGGCACATATAGGACGTTTTCAAGGTCCTTTACTCTATTTTTCTCTCGTACAGCAGGACGTACGTAGGAAGCTGTCCACAACACTGCAGTTGACGCCGCTTTTAAATAATGCACTACTTATTTTCACATCGGTGATTCATGAACGTTGCTGTATATATATTCCATTCAACAATGAGACACTGTTACCTTCAGATAGACGGCAGTTGCGTTTGTTTCCTTTGGTCACGGTGTGATTAATGCAGGTTCAGCCATCCGTTCCGCGGTTTCTTTACTTCACGGGAACTCTCTTGATGGAACGGGCTGGCCCCTCGTCGCCACTTGTTATGTTCACAAACAAGGTATGCGAATATATATCAATGAATACAGGATCGGTTGCTTTCTGATTCGTTTATTGATAAGAGAGTTCCCCTCGGCCTCGGCGCAGCGCCTCTCCACCCGAGAACTGAATCTCGCGTTCCGGAGACGTCGCACCGAACCCAGGGTGGGTTCTAGAATTAACAATAACATAACAAAAGTCTAAGATTAGTATAGGCAGATTTCAAATCAGATTTAACCCATAATTCCCAGAAATATAAGTAACCATATAACTGCAGAACTGTGGAGAGGTAACAACTACACCATAGTTACTAATTGGGTTCATGGCTAGTTAAACTGCATTCACAGATGCCAGCGGGATCTTCTCACCAGAAAGGCCACCATGCAGCTCTGATGTTGCATGCTTTAACACAGCACACCAGAACATGCTGTTAATTCTGCTGCATTAATTGGACTATTTGATAGCCATTTCAGCAACTACCCTAGAGAGGATACAAGACTTTCATAAAGACCATTTTTTATAGTCAGGGTCTCTTGAAGCATTATATAAGATTCATGAATGTCACCATTGCTCTTCAACATGTATATGTATATCTATCTATCAATACAGGTGATCCAACAACACCACTTCTTGCAATTTCTAATGAATGCTGGTGGCAAACACATCAGCCTACAGCTAGAAAATAATGAAGGAGCCAAGCTAACATCAGGAGTTGAACGGACCATTCATAAATCATTTGTGGGTCCTGCTTGTGGCAAGCATGTAAGAAAAGGTTGGGGGGGGTGAATGAGTAGTGTAAATTGGTTATTGTGAAAGTTGCATGACATTTGTAGTTGCATGGTATGCTTCTGTGTGTGTGTTTGAATGTCAATTTCCACGTAGTCATATAGTCCTGTTTGTAGAGGATGTGATAATATAAACACATCTGTCACGCCATCCAGTTTGTATTTCTCCACAGACTTCACTGTGCTGTCAACGGTTCTATGTTCATTCTTTGCCCGTTTTAGCTGAAATAAATCGTGGATTTTTTTTATTTGGGGGGAGTCCCCCCAATCCCCCTCCACTATTATCTATCCCTATAGACCACCTCACCCTATCCCTTATATGCCCTCCCCTCCACCCCCAATATTTTTTGATTTTTTTTGGCAAAAAGATTTCAGCAAAAAGTGCAGCCAAAAATAAACGGGGGTTGACTGAACATCATACCATTGTCAACACCCCCTTCAATGGGGAGTTCGCTACATACCAATGCAAAACACAGTCCTAGCTGGGACAAATGATACATTGTTGTGAGTTGCCACACTTATAGTACTTGCTCTTCTTGTTCAGTTTGGTATTCCTCTACAAAGTAACCGTATAAAGTGGGCATCATATTTCATATATGATTTATTTTCATAGGTCAAATTTAGTCAAGTGTCTTGGTAAACACAATTTAATATTTTATAGCAAAATCCCTTAGTTTAGCATACAATTTTAAAGATCATATAATATTTTAAATTGCCACAAAAATACAAAGAAACACACATCCTTAAGACTTCAAAATGGCAATATGATCTGAGGAAGTGATCTTCCTCACATACCTCCATCCAGGAAAAGGTCAATGTTCTTGGTAATCCCAATTACATTCAAAGTCTTTATGTGAAACACATTACTGTAGTCATATTCAAAATCAATAAACACACCCCTGTGTGTACATTGAGTTTACAACAGACATAGACATCAGGTACTTTAGATTCTTCTACCATCTGTAAATTAGTTACTTAATGTGCTTTCTAAGTGACAACAAGTGTTTCAGAAAAGTGGTTATACATTTATTCATGACCTCTGGTGAGCTTCATCTGGGCAACTCCTATGTCGTTAGTTTCCTAATTTACACAATCATCTCCCATCCTATTTATACATGTGAGAAAACAAACACATCAAACATATCAAACACCCATACATAGATCAAAAGCCATAAGAACAGTATTGAACATATGTAAACAGGGAAACAAAAAGAAAAACAAAGATTATTTTAAATATCAATGACTATACTCAGTAACCTCAATCATTAACTGATGTGACAATTGCTATATTGATTATCTATAGTTAGTTCATCCATAGGTATTACTGTGAATATTCTTATTTGCTAGAAAAGGTTCCCTCAAAGTTAAGATAATTGCTATAAGTACATGTTACTCATACTTTACCCCAACTCATTAAGCAGCCATATCTCCTCTTCTTTGATTTACAAATGCTCTCAAATTTCTTTTTAAAATAACTGTCGATGTACCGTGATATTCAATTTGTCAAGTCAGTTCCAATCAGTTAACATCTTCATTAATCCTTTAACAGTCCAGCATTTATAAACACTGTGAATGCTGAAAGGTAAATAATCATACCTAATTTTAGATTTCAACTTGATATAATCTAAATAATAGCACCCTTGTGCAGTCCATTTAGTTACTGATTCAAATTCCACCTCCTTGCTACTTGTATGTAGGATGCTGAAAGTAACCATCAACGATGAGTCACCTGTTAGAATAACAGAATGCTAATATTGGGGATTCAAACAGTCCAACTGAACTCATATGTTTTTACGTGTGTCTATTGTTCCATGCAGTCCCACTTACCTATGTATTGGTAGATGTGCTGTGTGGGGTGTAGGCTGTCCCAGGTCCTTGAGCCTGTAAGATACCTGGGGCACCATTGTGGCCTCTATTTAAATACAGTAGCTACAACTAACAATTAAAACATACTGCCTTAGTTTTCTTTGCCTAACATAGCCGCCATCTTGATTTATCCCATACCTGTTTACTTGTGTGTTAAGTCTAAAATAATATCCTAGTTGCTTAGTAATTTTACAATAATGTTCCAACATCTGAGAACCCTTCTAATAACCTGTATACTTTTATTTTGGCTCCAAAAATGTGTCCTGTATATTTTCTATTCACACTTTCCTTTACATCAGCTGAGAACCTTCACAACATTGTAAATACATCTCCTTCATAATTAGCGGATCTCCCCCTCTATTCCGATAAAATCCCAAAACGTCAACATGACCACATTATGGTAAATCACAATACCTCAGACTGAAAGTTGTACTAATCCCAGTCTCATATATTGCATAGTTTATGACAAATGACTGTAATTCATGATCTGAATTTAATCCAAACTTACATGTTCTAAAGAAAAAGATAAGTTTCTGTCTTAGTACTTTTAGCCATCTCCACCTCTAGTGTTCACATACATTTTTTCAATTCCACAAAATCTTAGTTGGCCCATAGATCTGTTTCCATGTGCTTTTCCCCAATGCACAGATTGATGGTACTACCTATATATACTTTTTTGTACAAATGCAAGTGATAGCATATATCACCAAACTTTTTTTTTCACACACAAAACACTTCGCGTAAACCACTATTTTTCGTGGGGTTGTCTATTATTTTAGTGACATTCAATGTGTAACCTCAGCAACTTTCTCTTTATGGATCGTCCTCACCTCATGTGTGGGCTTCTGTCCTTAGGAATGGCGTGGTGTTATCACCTGTCCACCTGAGGATGGATGGTGTAGGGATCTTGTCCCTGGTGATGCGACGTTTAAGCTACCAAACACACAGTTATTGATGGTGGTTGCTGTGGGACAGTGTCTCAAAACACTAGGGCCACATTTCTAAAAGGAACTGTTTTCCATGGGTAACGGACCCATTATTCTTTAATTGACCGTCATGGAAGTGTGTGGGCCCCAAGATGTAGATCACTTGCTTGGTTTAAAAATATATATATAAACAATCACATAAACATACACATATGCAAAGGATTCTAATCGACCAGTGAATCATAAAACCTCTTATATTGAGGGCTCCTAATTGGTTTTTTGGGTTCTGGACTCAGTTGTCCAGTCCTAAAATCGTTTCTTAATAAGCTGGTTTGTAAATCATGACCACTTTGTTCAGTTCGGGTGTAGGAGTCCACAAATTACAACGTTTTTGGAGAATCCTTTTTCCCTTAAGGGACCATGGTTAGGACGTCATTTCACAAAACTCTCATGTGTGGCTCTAATGACCACCACATTTGGCCCCTGTGTTCTCTGGAAGAATGTGGGTCTCTCAAAAACAATGTTAGTTTTGGGACAGATTGTAGCAGATTGATGGCATTAAGACACTAATCCACATCACCTGCACCTTACTCTTCCCGCTCAGGCAGACCATCGTAAATGCTGTGCCCTTTGCTTCCCAAGTTATTTAGTAGGATAGCCTCCTTCCTGACTGCAGAGAATTACTCACTTCCATTGGCCACTTAGTATGTGTCAAACATTCATTTCCATCTGTTCAAGAATAGTATGGTTGAGGGACTAATTCAGCTAGGAAATGAGGTGCTGGGTGCATACTGGCAAGAGCTATTTTGCGGTGTTGTGCGAAGTGTTTTCACTTTTAGGGCTGCACTGGGTCTGTTTTGTTGTGAAGCTGGCAATGTTATTTAGTTTAGGTTCTCTAGTGCTCTATGCCAATCTATGCGTTGGTGATGAATATGATTTATCAATTGTGACTTGTCTGTTTTTATTACACTTTATTCTCTTTATATTCAAGAGGGCTAAAGCATCCCTTATTTTTTGGCGCTCCGTTGTACTATCTAGAGTGTTGACACTAGGTTCGAATTTACAGTTTCGTCCAGATGCCCGAAATGATCTTAGGTGTTGCTTGGCAACTTCAGTGAATCTGCAGAGCACAGTCTACTGCTCTATCAAGATGGCCACCAGAAGCCATTTCGCATTTGCAGGTTTTCTTCCTCCAGTGCTTTCTCCGAGGCCACTGCTTTCAGATCCAGGCACCTCGCCTGCTCGTTCCTCGCTGGGTGAGTGGGGAGTCATACCTGCACCAGGTGGTCCCCAACGAGGTCCCAATGGGCAGAGAAGGGGGATGGTGGATGGCGCTCACACCCCAACTCCACACCCATCACCAGTGCTGCAAAGTCGCAGAGAAGAGCAGTACAGAGACAGCAGATAAGTTCCTCTCTTTACTTACCATCCACCCTGCTGCACTACCTCTCTCCAACTGCAGCTCACTCCACATTCCAACTCCAGGGTCCACCAGTATTTCCTCCTCCACCAACCATCCGTAACCCAACACACGTTTGCAGCTCAATTGGACACTAATTTGGTCTTAATTATAGTCAGGTTCAGGCAGATCTTCAAAATACCAATATTGAAATTGCCTTGGTCCAGATTAGAGTGAGGCCTTGTTCCTATGAGCACTGAGCCCCTGGAGCAGTCCTGGACTGAGAATACCCAAGGGGATAGATTGTGGCCACTAATGTAACTGGTATTGTGTGCTGAGGCATGGGTTTATACTGAGCTGTTGTTTGCTTACTCTAGTGAGTGGAGAATTCATGTTGATCTCGGACTGGGAGGTTCGGCAGCAGCTGCAGCATTTGGGACAGGACTGGCTTGGCAGTGGCTCACCAGCGAGTGCTCCAGTGGGATTTTCCGAGTGACATTTTGATGTCGCAGCTGCCACTGCCAGGGGAAAGTGCAGTAAGGAACTTGCACGTGAGGGGCAGGACCTTAACAGAAGGAGCTATCTATGCACTGACAGACACCTTTACCTTAAAGTGTCTGCCACAGCAGGGGGTGTAGGCCCTAAACAGCTCCCCTCGTTTCTGTGTGAAGTGCCGATATAAACTTGTGTCAGCTGATAACAGGGCAACCCAAAGCTGGTTGGGGTTCCGGGGGGAACATGAGAATGGCATACTGTTACTGTGATCAAGCTCTAAGGTGGATATTCTAAACCAACATAATCAGTGCTCCTTTATTCTTTGCAATACCAAACAAGGTTCACTTCATAAGAAGCAGCTCTGAGTGGCGTGATTTCGATATATTCACTCTGCTGGTCCTGCAAGGTGATGTACCTCCCACAAGTCTTAAATTACAGCTTCTGCCAGGGACTTACAGAGGCCAAGGCAGTCCTCCACTGACTGTAAGTAAAACTTAGGTCGGATAAGAGTTGGTTGTTTACCTTAACAGATCATTGTAGAAGAATATCCCCATTGTTCCCTAAGTGGGAGTCGGGATTTTGCGACGTCTCTTGCGCTTATCAAACTGCTGGCCGTCCCACTGCCTGGACTGAGAATCAGATATTTTTCCTCTATCAAAAATGGCCAGTGGTGCATCTGTAGGGCAGTCTCAACGTGCAGTTTAATCAGCCTTGGTGGCGGTGCACTATCCTGCTTCAGCAGGACTTAGTGGGCTCACAGGACCGTGAGATATCTTGTTCCAACTTGATTGCAGAGGCGGCTACAGGAATGCCTTCCAGCTCAGCTTCATAGGTCCTGTTGTCCCTCAGCCATTTTTCAGCTGCGCAGTGGAGACTCGATCTTTACGATGCACTAAGAGTTACCAGGCACTATTAATCACCACAAATACACAGGCCGCCCTGCTTCTGGATTGGGCGCTGCCTGTGCACACTTTGGGCGCAGCCACAACTTTTGCAAAATCCTGACAGCAGTTACTGTGATGCTCATTAACTCATACATCACTCAAGGTCCTGAAGAAAGAGGGCATACCAACATGTGCCACTGAAACCGGTCGGCCAATACCCCCTTGGGTTTCCCTTAAATAATGCGACAGCTCTTGTTGAATTGAAGATATGCACACTATTATAGTACATATTTTTAGAACCAAACTGCATTTTTAAACAGTGCAAGTTCATAGAACGGGACGATTAAAGGAATTGTAATCCTTGCTAGAACTAAGTACATTGGGCACATCACTTGTGTGCTTGTGTGTGCTTTTGTTCTTTTTTAAATAGCTTTAGTGGTCGTTCTACTCGGGTAACAAAAGCCAACATAATGGGCAAGTTGGATATACCCTTTACCTGCAGCTCAGATCCAGAATCAGCACTGCTCCTTCCAGAATGCTAATGACGTCATCAGAGGTGAGACTATTCTGTGGAGATGTTAGAGAATACATTACCTCGGGGTCAAATTCACATACAGTCTTTGCAGTACACTTCTTCTTCAAAGCACCTGAGTGGCTTCATCAGACCATACTTTGGACTCAGCCCTTTTTCGCAAGAGTTGGAAATTGTATAACGCGAAAGGCATCTGCCATACTTGTGACAGTAATGTTGGCCCTAGATACTTGCTGGCTTTGGGTATCCGGCAAAACGCATAGCTAATTGATGTCCTGCGATCTAAGACCGTTTTGGAGTATTATCAGACAGAGATCAAGTAGTGTTGGGTTCATCAGGGGTCTCAAAAGCATGCCTGTGCAATCCTTTTTTGGTATGGAGGTTTAAAATACCTGCTCTGTATATTTATGGTACTGCAGGTAAATTCCAGAATAATTTTGCATTTTCTAAGCAAGCTCATGAAGTGGCTTAATCCAAGAGTAGGCCATGTCAGAGGTGAACGTTGTTTGTGACAAAAGACAAGAGAGTGAGACGGATAGAATTGATGCAAAGAATTTGCTTTGTCTGGTGGTCGATGTAAAATACTTCATTCAACAGTAAGGCCACCCACCTCAGAGCTACCTCACCGAGGGGTGGGTAGAGAATCTTTCAGGCTGCAAAGCAATGTTGTAAGAAACAATGTGCCCAAAGATCAGCACTGCAAGGCCCCCAGTTGCCATGAATGGCCAGTTCTTTCGATAGGGCTCAGTGGGTGACCCTGAGGACACTTCAAGGTTAGGGTAGCTATTGGTATGCAGGCTGCCTGCTGAGGATACATCTCTGAGGCTGCTGCCTGAGCAGTCGTCGTGCCATGCAAGCACTCCTTTGAGGATTTCTGGTTGTTGTGGAGATAGATTGGGCCCCTCTTAGGTGGCTGCTGCGCTCCTCTGGGAGTAGTCTTCAAATACACCACTCCTTTCGAACCCCCCTGAGCTGCAGTTACCCAGTTAGGGTAACAGGTGGAAGTTGGGTGAAACCCAGACAGCTTTGGGAAAACAGCTCAGTTTACCTGCTCTTTCAACAGCCTCTGGCGTAACAGGGGCCCCCGCAGCCCCCGCGGTGCGGGGGGGCCCGCCAGCACATGTCCTGAGAGGGGCCCCCACTTGTAGAAATTATTATTATTATTTTTTGCCAAAAAAAACATTTTTTTTTTCTTTTTGAATTCCCTCTGCATTTATAAAGAAATTATTTCTGTAACAGAAATAATTTCTTTATGAAGTCAGAGTGACTTAAAAAAGAAACGATGGGCCTCATTACGGGTTTGGCGGCAACCGTGCCATTGCTACCAGCAGGTTGCCGCCAGACCCGTAATGATTTACCTGCGCCCGACTTCCCGGTAACACCAGGGGATTACAACCCCGGCGGTCTGGAAAGTCAGGCGCCGGCAAATGGTAAGGCCCCATTTCCATAAAGTCCTATTGGACTCTATGGGAATGGGGACCATAGAAGCACCGGCATCGTTAATAACGGTGCCAGTGCTTCCATGAACACTATGCAGGTGGGTGCCATTCTGCCCGGCAGGTCTGACCTGCTGGGCAGGACGGCAACAGCCCGCAGAGCTGTAATATGCCGGCCCGGAAACAACAGTGCCGGTGAGCTTACCAGCACTGTTGTTTAGAGTCCGGCATAGTTGTAATGAGGCCCAATTTCTTTTTTAAGTGTTAGGGCTCCCCTCAACCCCATGATGTGTGCGGGTGTGAGTGTATGTTGAAAGGGTTCACACTTAAATGTATAGGTGGCTGCCTGTGCGAGTGTATGGTGAAAGGGTGCACACTTTAATATACGGGTGGCTGCCTGGGTGTGCCTGTATGGTGAAAGGGTGCACACTTAAATGTATAGGTGGCTGCCTGTGTGAGTGTATGGTGAAAGGGTGCACACTTAAATGTATGGGTGGCTGCCTGGGTGTGCCCGTATGGTGAAAGGGTGCACACTTAAATGTATGGATGGCTGCCTGGGTGTGTCAGTATGGTGAAAGAATGCACAATTAAATGTATGGATGGCTGGGTGTGTGTGTGTGTGTATGGTGAATGGTGTGTGTGCTTGCATTCAGGGGCGCAACAAAACCTACATTTCGGGGGCTAACCCTTCAAATGTTGGCAGGGGTGCCAACTTCACGGGCGGTGGGTGAGGGGCAAACTTATTTGTTTGGTTCATCTAATTTCTTTATGCATTTTTATGAGACTATTCTAGTGCAGCTTCAATGTTAAAAGCAGTTAACTCTCTCCTTTAAGGTTTAAAGCACCCACTTATGGACTGCTGTGAGAATGAGTGGTCTCCTGTTCCCTCTCTACCCTTCCAATCACTCCCCTGGCATGCAAGTATTAAACCCACATCACGATTTCAATTGCCTAAAAAAATTGGCATTTGAATGCAGGTACTAACAGTGAATTGCTTTATGTTAGTAATTGGTGGGTTCTTGTTAACAGAGAATCCCAGGTGCCGTTTAACATCTGTGTCCTTTTCTGTCTGGCAACTGCTCTGAAGGTCAGCCAGGTCTGGTCAACATAGCCCAACATTTCAGGGGGGGAGAGGGGAGTGCTGAATCCCAGTCAACTCAATGGTGTTGCACCAATACTTGTGTTTAATGCCTGGATTACTTATTGGTAATCTTCATTACTCCTAGCCCTATTCTTCCTCGTCCCAGTGTGTATGAGACAGTACTTGTGTATAAGGCACTCTGCCTCATACACAAGTACTGGGATGAGGTAGAGGTACATGGAAGTAATGCTTGATTTAGCTACCTGTAATCTTCATTACTCCTAGTCCCACTCTTCCTCATCCCAGTACTTACCTATGAGGCAAGGAGCCTCAACCGTAAGCTCTGGGGCAAGGAAGAGGGACGTGGAGGTAATTCTGGGCCAAGGATCTGAATTTGGAGGTTGGAGTGGGAGGGAGAGGGGATGTGTGGGGGGGCAGGATTATACGACAATGTATAATGGCTGTCCATGTCCAGGCTAAGCAGGCATGATATGTGGTATTAGTGGCTAGAGAGGCATTTTGGTGCAGCCAGTCTAGTCATTCCTCAGTTTGGTATGACTTTTTTTTAATGGGGCATTTATGATAAAGCAGTCCTGCTAAGTGAATTACCTGGCTAGACTGCTATTTGGGTGCTGCCAGTCAGCCGTTTCTTACTGCAGCATTGTATATTTTTCTGGGCATCTGTGATCAAATGATATGATATAAGTCATTTATAACGCACCTGCACACAAGTGTTTCAAGGCGTGACAAGACAAGGGATGGAAGATAGAGGGAGGACAAGACAAACAATCTTACTAGGCCTTGTGTCATTCAGATCGTGCAAGTGCGATAACGAGAAGCGCAAGGGGAAAGGGACAGGGAAGTGCAAGGGAGAGGGGAGGGGAAAAACAGGGCAGCAATGCTCTGAGTAAGTGCTGCCAGGGCAGCACAGCTCTGGGTAGTGCAAGGAGAACAAGGGACTGTAGGGTTACAGTTACAGCCCCTAGGTGCATGGTAGGACCAGAGGCAGTGCAAGGGTGACTGATCAAGAAAGAGTCTCGACTCAGTGAGACTCTGAGGGTAGCCAAGCAACCAGTTGGTACAGCAGACAGGTAGGTCAGGTAGGCCAGCAGGGGAGGGAAAGAGAGAAAGCAAAGGAGAAGAGGAAAGTTTTGAGCTGCTTCCAGAACTTCAGGTGGTCTGCTAAAGCTTGAGAGGGGCAGGGAGGCTATTACAGAGGGAGGCACCTGTAGAGGAGAGAGATCTACCCCCCCACTCTCTTCCTGGAGAAGCGTCTAACCCTTAGAGATTTGTAGGTAGCTGAGCGAAGGGCTTGAGAAGGCAGATATTAAGAGAGCGTTGGATCTAGTGCGAACTTGATACTTGCAGCAACTTGGAGCCAGTGGAGAGATTTCAGGACTGGAGAGATACGATCCCTGTGCTTGAGGCCAAGGATAAGTCTTGCAGTCCTTTTCTGGTTTAGTTGCAGGGGCTGGATAGTAGAGGAAGGCAGATTGAGAAAGAGGCTGTTGCAGTAGTCCAGCCTAGAGAGAACCAGGGCTCTGCAGACAGTGAGCTTCTGGGGGGAAGTGAGAAAGGGAAGAGTCCCTTTGAGGAGGAGGAGCTGGTAGTGGGACTTCTTGGCAACGTCTGAGATGTGAGAAGAGAAAGAGAGTGGAGTCAAAGATGACACCAGTGTTGTTTGCCTCACAGGAAGGCGAAGGAAGAGGGCCCAAGACGGGCGGCCAGAGTGAGAGAGGGAAAGCAGAGGCAGGAGTCCAAATGAGAAGGATCTCCATCTTACTGACATTAAGGCAGAGATAGTTGGAGGCACACCAATCCTGAATCGCGGATAGACAGTCCGGAATGAGCGAGAGATGAGGAGTCTGAGTGGAGCCTGAAGGAAAGCGGAGTGTCATCCGCATAACACTGAAAGTTAGAGGGGCATGTAGAGATCAGGTGGGTCAAAGGGGCCACATAGAGGTTGAAAAACCAGAGTGAGAGGATGGAGCGGGGAGAATGGGACCAAGTTGGACCTGGGAGGGGCAGTCCAAGAGGAAGGAGGTCAGCCACTCAAGGGCCTGATCCGTGATGCCCAGGTTCTCATGGAGTCGATTGATCAGGATTGATCAGGATGGCATGGTTGACTGTGTCAAAAGCACAGGAAAGATCAAGGAGGATGAGGACATAAGGAATGTTGGAATCAAGGTTAGAGAGCAGAACTTCATAGGTGTTCAGGACAGCTTCTGTGTCTCTGGCACTAAATCCAGACTGATGGTCATGAAGACAACCAACAGATTCCGTGTGGAGAGTAAGGTGGGAGATGGCCAGATTTTTCAACAGTTTGCCCAGGAAAGGGGTGATGGAGATTGGGCGATAGTTTGCCGGGCAGGCAGGATTGGCAGAAAGCTTCTTGAGGAGTGGGTGCATAAGGGAGTGCTTAACGGGAGAGGGAAAGAGTGATTACAGAAATCGGTCAAGCCTGGAGCCAGGGTGTCAATATGGTTCTTGATGGTTCTGGTGGAGCAGGAGAGCACCTGTTTGGATGACACTTTCATAGATCGGACTTGTCTAGATCCCTCGTCAGGTGTTGTCAGAGAGAAAGAGGAGAAAGGAGGAAGAGAGGTAGAGATGGCCAAAGGGGGGCCGAGCGAGGAAGAGGGAGAGGAAGAGGAGATGGGGGACAGGATGTCCTGAGTTTTAGCGTAGAAGTGAGATGACAGATCCATACAACGGGCCTGGGAGGGGACAGGAGATGTAAAGACCTCAACAGGATTGACCAGTTCTTTTCAGATTTTAACGAGTTTGGCCGTGTTGTTAGAGGTCAGAGAGACACAGGCTTGAATGTGTGTACTATTCTTGATGAGTGTTATTGCTTCGACTGCCATTTTGGTGCAACCAGTCTAGATATGTCTAAATGTGGCCTGGCAAGCTTTACTATATTGTTATTACATGTCGACACTGGTCTACCTTGTGCAGCCAGTTGGACATGTTTTCATTGTGGCATGGCATTTTTAATAGCAAAGCTTTAATGTTCCTGTGCTCTGTTGGTAACTTGCATCTATTGGATTGGTGTTACCCTACAAAACAATTGGAAACACTTTGGCTTTTTAGCCAATTTTTCTCAGACAGTGTGCTGTATGTTGTATTAAAACACATATGTATATCTTTCTCCGAGTGCAGTGTACGGCATATCCGTTCAGCAGCACGTTTGTGCGTATTGCGCAAGTGTGATAATCTAGGCTGGCCCAGAGTGTGGCGTGATCCTTGATTTGTTGCTGAGTTGGGGGGCCCCCTCAGCATGGCTCGCAGGGGGGCCCCCACATCTTGTGTTACGCCACTGTCAACAGCACTGAGCAGACTTCAGGCCCAAAGCCACAGGACAGTCTTCGGGCCCAGAATGGAGCGAGTGAATTAATTTGCTCTAAGAATGGACCCATGCGACCAGAAACTCTCCTCAGCAAAATGACATTTAATCTCATCATGTAATCTCAGCAGTCACTTTTTCTCTGGTGTGATAGGGAGTTGCAAAAATAGCATGCACTGAACACAAAATGGTACTTCCTATCCAGAAAACCTACTCCAGCACAGTGTAATAAATAGAGTAATTATGGCCATGTGCATCCATCTAACCTGTGGAGTAGGGATTGATTGTGAAGACCTACATATACCTTGGAATACCTTTACCTGTTGGAAATACCCCGCCATCTCGGCCTACTCAATACAGCCCCACAGAGGATGCAGAACCCTAATGTGGTGCCAAAACTCCAACATCTTAGATGGGTGGCGAATCTCTGCATTATCCAAACACTTCGCACAGTAGCTCTCTTGAGTTGCTTCTCCGGCACCAGCGTCCGGACTCTTAATCCTCTTGGCACACGTGCTGACCTCCATCAAGAGTCACCTCTTGCATTAGCTAGCTGAACTGTCCCAGTTGACCGACCAACTCTGGTACCTTACATGTACAGAACCTTGTGACGTGGCCTCCTTGAAGTCCTCACTCAACTCGAGGAAATCAAGCTGAACAGACCTCTGCTGCCAACGGACATGCAGATGAGAACCACTAACCCAACGCGGCCCACAATAGAGCCTTCTGCTGCAACTTTGCAGATGCTGGTAATTGGAGACCACAGCCTCCGTTGCCATTGTTATGCTATATGGCTAATACTGCGTTAACAGGCGCAGTTGGTTACCACCCTCATGATGCCTCAATACACTGTCCTGCTGCCCTCAGCTGATGCAGCCGACCTCTGGATCTTGTAGAGTTAGCACTCTGGATCGCTACCCACCGCAACCGACAGCTGGTGCTGCCACCTGCAGAGTTGCTAAGTCAACACTCACTTGGCACATCAGGCCCAACTGTTGGTGACCGTTAACACAGTCAGTCACTTCCTCGTCTGCCCCTCACACAAATGTTTCTTCAGCCCCTGGCTGAAGCAGCTCTTCTTCCTCCTGGCACACTCTGCTGGCACTCAGCAGAGAGCGCTGACTCAGTGACGGCACCTCCACCTGGCTGCCGCTCCGTGTAGCAGGAGAGAGGGTCTTCTCTTTAGGCGCGGAGGCCGATGGATGTCTCTTTTTCTTGGGGTGTCTTCTGCTGTCCCCCTTGAACAGTTGCAACATGCCTTTTGACACCTCCTCTAAGTGCTTCCTTCAAGGTCCTCTGGGGTCTCAGCCAGCTCGTCGCCAATGTTAAAATGGATGCGTTCCTCACATAAGGCACTGGAGTCACATATGGGGTTAATAACTTCTTTACTTGTCTTCTGGTTATTGGCCTTCGAGTTCCAGGGGCCTGGTACGAACATTAGGTCAAAGGGGACTCAGAGACATCCACCGGCACCCTCTCTAACGGGTAGCTCACTGCTCAACTGACATACACTGAACACTCACTGGGAATCACACATCAACATTCCACAACTCAACATTCCACAGGCATTCCAGCAGCTCACATGCTCACAGCACAGCCATAAGGAAAGGAGCACATTAAAACATGATACACATCACATTTAGCAATAACTTCCACTAAATGCATCATGCAATGGACAGGCAAAGTCAGCGTGTGCATGGTAACCAAATAACTTTACAGATAAAAGCAAAGGAACAGCCCCAATAGCTAGTGCAGCTCATATATAGCGTAGACACATTACCGAATCAGAATAGCGCCTCCCAATGGTGTCCTGTAATCTCCATCCTCAAGAAGTACGCAGCAAATATTCTGCACCCAGAATTGGATATTTACCAAATGCCAGCTAATACATTGTCACACTCTGTGATGCTGGGGGGAAAGTAAGATAAGCATAAATAAAGTTAGAGAACAAATATGGGTTGAAAAGCAATTTCTCTGTGCTCTGTGGAAATGTTCCCTAAAAGTCTTGGGCGCGTCAGGCCAAAGGCTGGCTGTTGACTGCGATAGTTCTGGAGACAGCCACACAGGTTATTAATGTGGATACAAGCTTACAGGGACACACAGTGGGACTTTTTATGAGGTCGCCGGTAACCCGCCGGTGCTACCAGCGTGATGCCGCCGACCTCGTAACACCGTTTCTGATGCATGATATCCCGGTGCCACTGGGATATTACAAGTCCCGGCGTCCCGGGGTGTCAGGCGTGGGAACTGTAATTCCCCATTCCCGTGGCGGGAATGGGGACACGGAAGCACTGACACTGTTGCTAATGGGGGTGGTTCCGTGGAAACCATGCCTGCAGGGGCCCGGTGCTCCCGGCAGGATCTGCCGGGAGTACCGTGCTCTGCAGGCATACTCGTAGTCCGGAAAGGGTGCTGCTCACTTTGCTACCGGCACCCTTATTTCCAGACCGCCAGACTTGTAATGAGGCCCACAGTCTGTTTTTAAGGAAAGGTGGAAGGATGAGGTATTGGAGGATCCCATGTCCAATGGCCGCAGTTCCTGGAACTCTGAAGCAAAGTGGAAACAAGATTGATGACAAGTACAAATGGCGGGGTCCATACCCTAGTTCTAATGGTAGATAAGTTTAATCTAATGGCTTTGCTTTTGGACAGGGAGTCTAAATAATGATCATGATCTGTTATTTATATAGCGCTTTCCCCAAAGACTTATTTACAGACTATATAACCCAACGGAAGTTGGTACTCATTTATGGACCTCAGAAGGATGAAATGCTGAGTTGGCCTTGCTGGGATTTGAAACTGCGACCTGCAGATCTCACACAGACGGCAGCAGCGAGTGCTCTACTTCCTAAGCTATCTTACCGGCAGATGTTACACAGCTGCATGCTACATGCCACGTATAGCCCTTGGTGACCAATCATTTAGTGTGGGTTACAGCTGCACTGTTAAAACTCCTATCATCTTACATTCTGAAAACAAGTTGGTTTTCATTTTACGACAAGCACATTTCCTCACAGGGCTGTTCAAAAGAACTTCAGATAATCACGCTTACAAAACAAAAAAATATCAGCCTGGGCCTGACTCAACAACTTAAGTCATGGAGATTCCGAATACGCTGTTTCTTGTTCATCAATTGCATGGACGGCGTTGCTTAGCTGCAAGGATGAGTCACCGCCATTCCCACACTAGTAATTCTGTCATTCTTGGGCCATTCACACACTCTGCCTACGTTATGCAACAGTAGCTAAAGCCTCCTCTGTCATCATAGTTGCGACATTCTACTCACTGCCAGAGGGCTCTGTACTTTACACCAAGAACTTGTTTTTAGAGGAACACCGAGACACATTGACAGCCAAACATGTAGTTTAAATTGAGCAATCACCTACGGTCATGCGTTCAGCAGTCCTCACTTTCAGAATTGTAACCCACTGTACAAATGACAATATACATACGTATAGATGTGGCCATTAGGTGGCGAAGCAAAAACGATTGGATTGGTTTACAGCTAGGAGGGCGATGACCTGTGAGGAGGGACACACATTTAGTGATTTACCTGCCCATTTGACTGCCCATGGCCATGCTAATCCCTATAGCCATTCACACCCATTAGCTGTGTCTCCCCGCTCAAAACATCCTCCTGGCATCTCTTTGAGCCAGCTCTATCAAGTAGTAACATCAAACATTGGTCTGCCAGTGTTATTTCTAAGCAGTGTGTGAGAGTTAATGGCTTAGTTGCAAAGATAAATGCACTACTGGGGTACTAACAACGTCTTAAACAAGGGTGCCATCAGACACTTGATTTATACCTGTGCCTTGAAGTGAGTGCTGTTAAAAACAAGCATTGACAAAGCCAACAGTTTTGGCTTCTGCGTAGGTATTAGATAGGCATTTGTCAGGAACTATTATCAAAATTTGCCCAAGAAAACAAATCATTCAGCACCTCTTGCCATTTTATGGCCCGGTATTACCATTATGACAGTGCTTCAGAAATCCCTGTCCCATGCCTACACAAAAGCCAAAACAGTGGGCTTTGCTAAGGCTTGTTAATGTTATATTTATTTATTTATTTATATGCTTGTATTGCGCCGGAAGCCTACGGGCATCAGGGCGCGTGGAAACATCAAAACACATAACAAACAAATGACCGATCATTTCATCTGGTTCTAACAAGGGGATTACTGACCGGACGGCAACTCATTTAAATAAGTGAGTTTTCATGGATTTCCTAAAGGTTAGGAGGTTTTTTCCCAACCAGAGGGTATGGGGCAACTTTACCAGTTACCCTGCAAAAGCGTGCCACATTTAGCCAACCCTGATCTTCTGATCGTAGAGCTCGTGAAGGAGTGTATCTAGAGAATTGTTTCTTTAGGTACTGAGGGGCTGTACCATGGATGCACTTATGAACTATCGTCATAGATTTAAAGATAATTCTGTCCTCTCTTCTCAGCTAGTGTAATGATTTCCTTACTTTTGGGACATGCTCTCTGTTCTTGATCCCTTTGACGCTGCGAACAGCGTTATTCTCTATAACTTGACATCTTTCTATTTCTTTCTTGGATGCTCCTAACAGCAATGCGTTGCCATAGTCCAATAGCGACAGGTTAATAGCCCTGGCAATAGAAGCTGTGTTTTCCTCATTGAGGAACAGACGGATGGCTCTCAGCAGCCGTAGGTAGTAGGCATTGGTCTTGTGCAGGTATTTAACCTGTACCTCAAAGCCTACTGATGCTTCCACCATCATCCCTAGTGTTTTAACCTGGGGAATAACTGGGATATTTACATCCTAGATGTCAAACGCTTTGTATTCTGCACCCAATTTCGCTCTGGCCTAACGAGTGCCAAAAAATCATCACTTCAGTTTTGGTGTTATTCAGGCACATCCAGTTTTATCTCATCCATTTGTTTATGATGTTGTAGACTTGTTATTTTGGCACTAACCACGAGATAGTCCCCTACTAGTTCAAAGACCAGTTGGGTATCATCCGCGTAGTTCGTAAAGAACACTCCGACACTTTCCAATAGGTCACAGAGACATCTCAAGTATAGGTTGAAAAGAATGGAGATAAACTTGCTTCCTGTGGAACTCCAAAGTTTATTAAAGTGGGCTCTGAGAATGTATCCCCCCAATGCACATGTGCACTCCGATCTGCCAAGAAAGAAGTCAACCATGCCAGAGCAGCTAGCGAACAGCCTGCTATTTCATCCAGTGCCCTTTGCAGAAGTTGGTGATCCACCAAGTGAAATGCTGCACTGAGATCCAAGAGCATCAGGATCCCTGCCTTGCCCCTATCCAGAATTTCAAGCATGTATGTTTGCAAATCTAACATAGCAGTTTCGGTGCTTTGGGCTGCCGGAAACCTGATTATTGATCGTGAAGAGTTCCCTGGACTTCTACATGCTTCTTCAATTGATCTGTAGCAATCTTATCCACGATTTCTAGGAAAAAGTTTGAATTTGTGATGGGGCGCAGGTTACCTGGGTCTTTGGGGTCTAATCCTGCCTTTTTTACCAATGGCGTGATGGTCACCTTTTTAATATTCCTAGGAACTATACCCTCTTGAAAGGAGGCATTTACTATTTTTGTAAGTACTGGTGAGAAAATGTTCTTATTCTCTAAGATCACTTTCGCCGGCAGGATGTTGTCCGCGCATGATGCTGGTTTCATTTTTTCCAGTACTGAAGTCATCTCTTTCTCTGCAACTGGGACAAAACTAAAACGGCCCACTTCACCCTGCCTAGGTGTGGCTGGAGATTGTTTTACAGCATCACTCGATACCTCTCTGGATGATATAATATTATCTCTATCCTTCTGTGTCTTGGCAGTGATGGCCCATTGTACTACTTCGCAGTCCTCATTAGTCTCAATGATGGGAGGGGTGAGCGCTTTGGGTTTTTCGATATTTTTGAGTATCTCAAAAATGTTGCTCGTAGTATTGGGGACTGCTGCTATCTCTTTGTTGTAATAGTTCGACTTCCATAGATCTTTAATGGCAGGAGTAGGATTTTGTATACATTTTCTCTCTAGACCTCGTTTTTCGAGCTTCCATTTATTGAGCTTACCATTAAACCATTTTTGATGATTGTCTATCTTCCTGATAGTTTTGGGTTTAAGGGGAGCAAACTGTTCCACCAATTCATGAATATGCATGTTATATTGCAATAGCATATTTTCACATGACTCATGTTCATGAAATGTATCTAACGTCGCTTTTAAGCAGGGTTTCAGTTGATCTGGGCCTATATTTTTGAAATTACGAATGTATACCTTTATATGGGGAGTGCAAATACGTTCTGATGGAGGAGTATTTAACAGGACTTCAAATGTGACCGAGAAATGGTCTGACCATATGCAGGGTTCCGTAATTATGTTCTGGGTGTTCACATTTTGAGTTATACCATGTCTAACTGATTACCTCGTGGTATTGTGGGGTTATCATTAATCACTGCAAAGCCAATGTTTTTCATTGTTTTTTCCAAAAGGATGGCTTCCTTATCTAATTTATTTCCTCTCCATCTGTTTAGATCTCTGACTAACATTGTAGCAGTGTTTGTAGATGCTAGGTTGTTTAGCTGAGATGTTCACTCATTACAATAATCTGACACAAGTGATGACGGTCTATATATAACTATAATATTTAAACAGTCATTTGGAGTGTGTGTAAGTTTAGGGTGTAATGTTTCACATCCACTGCACATTGTGTTAGCTTTAAAAAGCTTAATTGAGTCTTTGGCTATGATTGCTACCCCTCCACCTGTCCCTCTGTGAATGTAATTTACGAGGTGGAATGCTCACTAAACTCTGGCCTCTGAGAAGAGGTATGTCTGCACTTTAATCCAGTTGGGCAGACTCTGCCTTTCTCAGTTTAAAAGTTACTGCATTGACTAATCCCATAGGTCAATGTGAAGAGCTATCATTACAGTGCTTAGGAGCGGGGGAATCGGGAATTAAGCGCTATGTACTAGCTGATATTATTATCTCATAGAAAGATATAGAATTATGAAGCCACTCTTCACTTCTTATTTGCACTGCAATCTTCTCCTATGCTCACATAGCGTCTGTAGCATAGAGGCACTGTGAAGAGTGACACACATGATCCATCTAATTGTTATTTCTGATGCTGGTTTTGTCTATTCATCTCACTAAACACACCTCCAATAGAGAAGGTGGCCAGCAAGGAACAGCACAGCTCCATCCATTCTTTGCTGGGCAATGCACAGTCATTTGTGGCCATGTGCAATCAAGAGACAGCACCACAACAAACATTGGCGCAAAACTGGATTATTACAACGTTCTTCACGCCGGCACCACTGAATGAAACCTGAAAAAATTACAAGTTATGCAGAACAATGCCCTCAGGGTTGCCCCAACCTCTCAAAATACGATCACATCACTGCCCACAGGAAAAATCGTCCACTGGCTTCCAATTCGAGACTATATTAAATTCAAGACCCTAGCCATCACCCATCAATGCTTCTCCAAAACTTCACCTACCTACCTCTCACAAAGACTGGCCCCCGAATAAACATATCAGACCCACACACTTCTGTGACAGTCACAATCTGGTTGTTCCCAAATTCAATTCAAAAGAGCAAGAGCTGTTGGATCAAACTTCCCTGTCACTGCCCCTCTCCTCTGGAACTCCCTACCACTTGCTCTCAAAACAGAACCTTCTTACAAGTCCTTCAGGAAACAACTTAAGACATGGTTTTTAAACTGACTATTCCTCCACCTGTCATGACACTTTGCTGACTCTTTTATCCCGCCACAACGCCCTAAGGTTGCAACTTGACATTTCATTGATACTTGCAACCATCATGTTTCTCAACTGTACTTCATGTAACTAGCACCCAGTCACCTGCGGGCTCATATGCGCTTTACAAATGCAAAAGTAAATCAAATAAATAAATACATGACCAAGCAGGTGGTACATGGTGAAGATAACATGGGAAAACAGGAGACAGTCCTGGGGGACTGCTGCCTGTTCCTCTGATACTGATTCTCCAACTCTAGGCCTCGATCGCCGGAAACCTGATGGGTTTTCAGGATATTCCTCAGTAAAATTAATGAGAAAGAATGTTCATACTTTTGAATCATTGTATGCAAATTTATCTTATGAATAATAATGAGGGGTATCCTGAAAATCCAACATGGATCCAGCCCTAGAGGCCAGGTGTTGAATAACCGATAGCGATTGGTATCAAAGAGTACCAAGCCTGCCAGAGACTGATTTTTCTTTGTGGGACCCGACTTGAACCATTTAGTGCTTTGTGCACGGCTGTGCCCACGAAGAAGCGGTTGTGCCGGCAGTTAGCACCTTATAAATCATCAATAAATACATTGTAACTGTATGTGAGGTTGAAGAGTCTGAACTCTCTTGCTCAAATCAATAAATGTCACACACATTGTTGTATGTTTATTCATCTTTCTCAGAATAGCACAAGTTATTCTAGAAACCCTGCACCAGTCCAAGTGCAAGTAGCAATAGAGAAAAAACATACACTTCAATGCATTTTTGCACCAGGGCAAAGGGCTAGGATGAAGGCAAGCATTTCCCTGGTGCAGATGTTTTTGCACTGGGACAATTTGCGCCCCAGAGCTAAATGTACTTGCAACGGTTCCATGTAATAATGTCGCCACAAAAATATTGCCATACAAAAATATCGCCGAAAAATGGTCGTTTTTTGTGGCGACATTATTGCATGGAACATTTTTTTTGTTTTAAATATATTTTCTTTTTGCCCCTATCGCCACATATATGGTGACCCAAATAATATCGCCACAACATTTTCCCGGCGATATTATTTACGGCGACCATATATGTGGCGATATTAATACCTGATACCCTTGCAACAGTGCAATGATTCTGCACAGATGAAGGAATTTAAATGCTGGCTAAGCAGCTACTGCACAATTTTGAATGACAGCACTGCTGGGCGGTAACTGATCGAATCACAGCCCTTTACTTCCCTTATCTTTCTTTGCATACCTTCCTTAAACATGTGGGGTGGTATTACAGAAACTTTGCACTGGTGCAAGCACAGTTAGCATGATGGCAAAAATTGATCTAGTGCAAAACATATATTTCTTTAATTCACGTTTGCACCAGTGAAATGTTAGCCCTAGTCATAGTCCTTTGCCCTGTTGCTGAAATGTGCTGAAAGAATATATTTATTTAGCAATAAGGCAATTTTTGCCCTAGTTTTAATGACTCTTTCACTGACTGATGCAAATTTTCTGTAATACGGCATGTGTTCCCCAACCAGTCCCCACTCTTCTCCATGTGTGCGTCTGTTGCATGAACAAATTACACTGCCATGTACCTACCCTTAGATACTTCAACAAGTTAGTCCTTTTCAAGGTCTTTCTATTTAAACCCTACCTTCCTAACACGGCTGCTTGGCTTGCAGGCACTCTCATCCTATTCATTCGTTGTCATTCAGGTCTGTGCTCCTTGTTGTGGTGGGCACTCTCAGTTCTTCTAATGTCGCTGCTGGGTACAAGGTTGTGACTGTTTCTGACTTCTTTTCCATGGGTGTTTTTTGATACTTCATTGTAATTATCTGGTCGGAGGTGGTCACATTGATTGCTGAAACTCTGACATATGCCATTATTTTATTTATTTGTCATGGCTTTTTTTAATAGTAAATATCAACCCTAGCCATGTTCCAGGTTCGACCATCATCAATGATGACGTAATACTTTCCCACTCATTAGGCAGTCTTCGTGGGGCTGGTTTCCTTGTCTGTAACCAGATCACCGGGTCTATTTTGTTTGTTTCACTGGCCCTCATTACAAGTCAGGCGTTAAGGGTTTAACGCCTGATTCACACTTTAACGCCTGCTTTTTGCAGGCGTTAAAGTCCAAGGCGCTAAGCGACCTTGGTGCTAATTACGGCACCGTAATTTACGGTGCCGTAATTAGCGCCTTCCCCATCCCCATTATGCCCTATGGGGCAAAATTGGGAATGGGGAAGGGCAAATGGTGAATGGGGAATTACCGCCCCACTCACCTTGGAATGGGGCGGTAATTCCGCCATCCACCATGGCGGAATCCGGCATGGACCATGGTGCTAATAGCACCATGGTCCACCGCCTGACTTGTAATGAGGGCCACTGTGTTCCTCTCATCGCATTTTCGCTTACATTTATCCTAGGCTTTCTTGAACTTGTTTGTTTGTCTTCTCAGAATCCAACAACAATCTGCATTACTGCGATGGAGAAATGATGGTGTGAGAGAATCAGAGGCATGGCTAGGGGGTGGCTGGAGGGTCTATAGCCGAGGGTCTTTTGGTTGTAGCCCCAGATAGAAGCTCATGGGCTACAACTAAACGGCTAGCTAGCCCTGAGTCCCGACAGTCCCCACATTAGTGTAGACCGGATCTTTTCCAGACCTAGCAACAACATTGTGAGAGATGAACGAGCTCTGCATCCTCTCATTAACTTGAATGTACTCATGCCTGCAAATGAATTTGGAAACAAAGCTGATACCATGACTAACACAATGTAATATCCATCGTCCTTTGCCCCAGTAGCCAAGTGAAAGCTCCTTTGGTGAATGCATTAGTGTGCTCCACCAGGCTATTTGCTTGTGGGTTGTGTAATTATGATTTTCTAAGTTCAGTGTTACATTTCTGCACAGGTTCTTCTTTAATATGTGACACAATATATGCACCATGATAGTTTTCTCTTTTAAAGATGTGTTGCAATATTGGGATGGCACTACTCTTTTAAATACAAGGTGGGTGTCTCCAAAAACTGGATGTGCAGAGGGATTTAAGAACACCATGCCAAAGAATGGTAAGTCCAGCAGAGTCAAAGGATGATGGAGAAATTCATTCAAGCACTGAAGCTTGTGAAATAACATCCCCATGACTCACTAGAGCTGTGCAGTTACACCCTTACTACACATTCCGCACCCGAGTAGTTTTACTTGAACATCACACACAATGGCATGTGCATGAAACAGTTCTATAATACCCATTTCCCTGTGAATGTATCATCTTATCCCACACAGATTCAAAAAGACACACAGACAAACAAACCTATGTATTGAACATCCTGTTACACAACCAACCTTCTGTACAGTTGTACCTATGACATGCACCTAATTCTACTTCATTGTATGAGTGTCTTAAGCATTAACATTAGGTAGTCTGGATATCTCTTTCTTTCTGCAGGGGCAGCACTGATCACTTTGTTCGTCTGGAGACTTAGCACTGACATGCAGCATCAAATATGAAGCCTATCTACGGCATCACTCATCCCTTTCTCAACTCACAGATAAACCTAATCTAACACTTGCACCAGCACTCATGCTGCACTCTGTCCGACAGGCATCACCTGCCTCACAGAGGTGTGGGGGGCATGGTAGGGACACAATACCACAATCTGGGCCTGCACTGCACTGATCACTGTACAGAATAGTCACCCACAGCCTACCTCAGTGCAATATAGCCATAGTGACAATTTGGAGCATCCCTCCAAGCCCACCCTACAACTGCTAATGACGACATGTTGGCAATATCCGCCCATGCATCATTCATTCAAATGCCAGATTCTGGTTTGTCAAATGCATGAGCTGTGCAGCAGCTGCATTTTTGAACAAGGATGCAGTGCTGCAAAGTCATACCAATGACAAATGTGTGCCATACAAAACAATTTCGACATTGAAATTGTCAAGAATCACTCACATTTGTCAACAATTGGTAGGGCCAAAGAGTACTGCAGGATTATGGATGCTGCTGATGGAGAATTGTTATGTTTATCACGAAGTGTATCTGTGTGCCACAATAGGAAGCACACTGTTGACATGCATGTGCAGTTGTGTGATGGTGCAGATAAAACAAGTGACACGTAAGGCCATGCCCCACCTGTTCGCAAGCAACAACTAACATATAGAAGAAGACAGCTAGAATAAGGCACCATTTTGTGTTTGCCACCGCCATATAGAATGAAACACAAGTAGGATACAGTTATTTTGCCACACTGTAGGAAGATAGTTTGTCACATTATAGGGAGGGTTAGGCTGCTGAATACACAGAGAGGGGACTCAGTGAATGGTAGTATGCAACAGGATTTTTTGTTGGTCCACAAGGGTGCTCAGATGTGTTAGTACTCACGATAAGATATGCAGGCTGTTGGATGTTTCTTCTCCTAAACCCCAAGACTAAATATATGGGGTCTCCTCAACGAGGGCAACCTAGCTCATGAAACACTCCTCTGCCCCTTTAAATCTAAAAGGCAGAGCAGTTGTTCAGGTGAAAGAACAAAATACCGCCAGGTATGTACGCCAGTCTTTAAAACTCAGAACAAGATTTTAGTGGCAATCACTAAGCAAAAGGTACAATGCGATCATACATTAGGATAACACTAACCTGTGTGATGCACGATGCTTATCTGAATCTTAGGTAGTCATCTGGTGGCAATACTCGTGATTATTATTCTAAGGTCATAAAATAACAGAAAGAGATTTAGAATGTGTTCCAAAGAGAGGTCAAACTATACTGTCTATATGACGCTTACCTAATGTGTGTTGAACAGGAATCCTGATGCAAAGGGGATTGTAAGAAATGAAGAGGCGGAGAGAGCTAGATGCGATAAGGAAGGGATGTTAGTCTGGTTAATGGACCTGCCCCCCCCCCCGGCGGAACGAGGACTCACTAATGGCAGTTGCTGTGCACAGTTGTTACAAGGCTGCATAGCATCAAAAGTCCAGTGCACAGTGTTGATCCAGTAAACAAGCAGTCTCAAAGAATTCAATCCCAGAGCAGCAAAACACAAGGACGTTGAAACCAGCAGGAGCTAGGTTGAAGGTGTAATCCAAGAGCAATCCGAAAATCAGAAACATGGTTTGTTATCCATAAAGTCACAAAACAACTGTACCAGAGTGTAATCCAAATAGGAAAGTCGATGAGGCGGAAGCAGCGTTCGTTACCAGGAAGTCGGGACAAAATAGTATCAGAACGTAATCAAAAGAGAGGTCAAGGATACAGAAGCAGGCTGGGTAGGACCAAAAAGCAGACAATCATCACAGGTTCGAACGCCAAGTACTTACTTCAATTAGAAGCACCAGCACCCTGGAACATTGTCCCTTTATTCCTTGTAGGCTTGGAAAGCACGTCCCGGCATACCAGCGCACGTCGGGTAACCATGGCTACATGTGGCGTCTTGCGGCGTGAAGGCTATGCAATTGGTGTATGATGTGTGCGCATATGGCGTTGGTATAGGCACCATGGTAACCGTCAGGAACATAATGAATGGGATAGAATACTGCGCGGTTTGCGTAGCAGATGGGAATTCTTCCCTTGAGTAGTGACAAGATGACTGAAGATGCCAAGGCAGCGAGAAAGGGTGGATAGTTGAAATTGCATGAGTTGGCCTTTTTCCCATGGGTTCCGTTTAGATGAGCAACAATTGAGTTTGTTTTTGTTACTATCAGACAGAAATATACAAGTTTCCATCACCAGGTGCACACACTAATGTTGGCAATAACACACTAGCAAAATACACCCGCAGTGCTCCCAATGTTGAAAGTAATTTCATACACTGGCGGGACACTAGAATGAATAAGCTACATATGTCATGACCCAATTAGATCAAACACCTGCAGGCAGCAAAATGAATCAGAGGGAGTACAGGGAGTAAGGGCAAGCAAACTGTTTGGGAAGTTAGGGCCCGGCATGAGAATGATGAGATGAGAGTACGTTTTGATAGTTCTTTGGCAAAGAAAGGCAACACTCAATCTCTTCTTTCCCACCAGAAGCTAGTTGGACTGTTGTGGATACGTGTAGCACCCCCACATCAGTAACAGGCACGAGTATTTTAATGATTGTCAGGTGTGGTGCCAACTAATGGGAGCCTGGTCTGATGATGTCCAGGACATGAAGTCCCGCATAGTGGGGGGAGGGGACGCTTGGTGGACCCAAAGATAATGATTGCTCAATTGAAGAGAGAAATGCACACAGCATAATGTGACTTTATTTTGACAGCTAATGGTAATTTGTCAACTTTGTTTTTTATGACTATGAAGATGTAATGTGTTTAGTTCATATCCCATGAAGAAACCAGGAAGTAATTGAGAACGTCTGTAGACCTTTCCACAGCCGAATACATCAATTAAGCTGGTTTCTTCGTGCTTCGTGGTGTGCTCCCTTATTTTAGTTGGTACTGATTTTGGGAGCGACTTTATATGTTAGACAGTGGTCACCTCAAGCGTCGTGAAAAGTGCAGCTGCCCATGCAGCCAGCTAAGATATAAACAGTGACTGGATTAATAGGTCTACAGCTCCTAATACCTAATTTAGCAGAAGTGTCCATTCACTATTTTGCAAGTTCCTGCTTGACAAAGCGAGAAATAGCAGCACCATTACTGGAAGCCATCAGCTTGAGGGGAAGTATCTGCCTGAGACAGGCATGCAACCCAGGGATGACCTAAGGCGGAAACGACATAGCCAAAAATACATGGGTCATATCTGACGAGACACCAGATGTTGAAATGGCTGCATCCTCAACGGGTTACCCAGTGCAGTAATGAGCAAGGGTGTAAGTAGATGGGTGCAGACTCGCCTGGCCAATACTGTTTTTCTTGCCCATTGCAATAATGCAACAAACATTTTTGAAGTTCCTAAATAATTATCACCCCCTTTCAAAAATCCTTCTGTCCTTTAACAATGGCAACGCAACGTTTCAAGCACATCGGACTCCAGGGCCAGGGACTCGTAGATCTGTTCCGTCTGTGAGTTCCGAGTTTATTGGCTGACTGCACTGTTTGTCGCTACCTTTTAAAGGAGGTAGTGTGTTCTATGTCCTTTAAGACTGTCGGTTAATTAGAAATGGGCTGATGACATGTGGTTGATGATGAGTTGTACTCCCCTAGAGCTTTATCCTATCCCTTCTCACATGCTTTGCACTTCAAAGTGGTTATATTGCACTAGAAAACTTCAAAAATAAAATACAAAAAGAATATTTGCTTAATGCTTTTAACAGTGTCCTAAAAATCTGTAGCCAAACTCCAACTACATAACAAGATTGAAGCATATCTTTAGTGTGGTTGGGAAGTTTGTACGGAAACCCGTCCTACAGCTAAGTACCTTTGTAATGTTGTCCTCCACAATGTTCTGAATGGGTGGTATGCAGAAATATTATTTCTACAATATCTCGCTGACACTCATAGAATGTAATCCCAAAAATAATTCAACTTCTGGTATACTGCAGGTATACCACTGTAAACATTTTCACTTATATGTTGGATTTGTGGAATCTGAGAATGACCTCAGTAAATGTACTCCCAATTTTTTGAAAAAACAAGGATAACGAACAGAGTGACATAGAGCTACATAGAGAATCAGCTGATGATAGACACCTGTGGCCACCAAAGAATATGTATAGCACCTCTGACTTAAACAGCATTTGAAAATGTTATTGACAGATGTAGACATGAACATGGGTCAGTATGGGTGATGGTCAATCTGGCATCAGCATCTTAAATCAGGTAAGCTTATTTTATAGTACCCTGAGAGGGACAATCATATTGTAACAAACAGTCAATCTGTCTGTTTGATCCAACATCAACCTCCATACACACGGCATCTTTCCTCTAGCTTCACATTACCTTTGCAACACCCGCATGATGATCAGGGCAGTAACCATGGCTTCATACTTTAGGTGATTTTACTAATGATATATTCATGTAAATGCAGTTTTTCAGATATACCTGAGCCTAGTACTAGCAGATAATTGCCAGGCGCCACACACTGTACCATAGCACCCAGCTCACATGAAGGCCAGTCTACTAGGGTGGTCACACCTAAGCTATCACCACAGATACCTGCCCCTACCAGATACATTACACACTGCTGCCCTTTAAGCAAGCACAGGCAAAGGATGTCAGATCATGCAGCTCAATCCACGATCTGTTGACAACAGCAGCAGTCTGTCCAGATTGGGGTCACAGGTCTCTGCATCATCTTACCAGTTGCCAGTTTTGTTGCCAATGTTTCCATCCATTCTTCCATCTGTATCTTGCAATAGTACAGATGGGTGGGATTGACAGTCAGATAAATGCGTCATTCATGGTTGCTGCCTCTCCCCCACCCCAGTATCGTACTGGTGACAAACGCTACGCATTAAGGCGACCATACCAACGTCATCCCTGACAGATACTGGAAGAAATTGACTTAATGTAACTAAAGCTGGCAAGAATACATAAACTCACTGTTAAACTGACACACGCGCATGCAGTGGACATGAAGCAAATATGCATTCACCATGAAGAAAAACAGACACTAGGTTAAACATGCATTTATTCATGAAGAATATTGCTTGCAATCATATAGACACAAAACATATAACATAAGAAATGTATATGCTGAAAGGCAACATGTCCGATACACGGATTTAGCTTACTAACATAGAAATGCAACATCAATGGGCAGCCATCTTTTGCAAAATGCAAGTCACAGCACATATTAAAATAAATGAAAGGCTGTGAGGCTTCATGAAAGCTCAATTGCTGAATTTACTAAAAATAAAGATCTGTGCATAGCACAGATGGTAGCTGCGCAGACTCTGCCAAGTTTATGACAACATTAGGGAGGGTTTGAACGGCTCGAAGGGAACCAGAGATAATAATTCCATGGCACCAGACATATTTCTCTAAGAATAATCAAAGAAAAAACAGCCTTTGAAAGCCAGGTGCATAATAATTATATGTTAAAACCTCCATAAGTGATGGACCGACTAAGTCTCTAGTGGTCAGAAAAGTAATAACACTTATGTTCACAATAACTAAAATCTCAATAAATAAATAGTGAAATAATTCAGAACATGGTCCTCTCACACGTGACCCACAATTCAAGAACACTGTATATTTATTAGCACAGACACAGATAGGCACCTGCTTTGACTCCCCACAGATTCTCAGAACTAAGGCGCCTTGCAAGGTTGAGTACAAAGGGATCACTCTGTTTCGTGGCATAGGAATAAGGGATACAATCTTATTTAATTGAAAGAAAAGAAGTTCCTGGGCCCCTCTCCTCTCCAGTTTGGCGCAATTGTTGATGACCTGCCAATTGCTCAAGGTTGGTAAGTAAGGGGACAACCAATAAAAACTGTCCACGCTATGCCGCCCAGCATATGTTGCATTAACCAATCAAGTAATAAAGAAATTACATGTAGTCACCGTTATCAATTTAGAGGTGATTTCAGGTGCAGCCGTCAGATAGGTTATAACCAATGAGAAAACTAACAAATATCTCTTCTATATCTATACAATTCCCCAAACCAATCCCCATACCCTGTAGGTTTTTTACCCAAGATTGTAAAGTGACCTCAGTTGTGATGTATTTTTGACTTATAATCCTTTGTTTTACTTGAGAAGCTTTGGGAGTGTTGTGAGATCACTAATGCTTGTATACTGTCCCTGCTTTCTATGGATTGTTAATAAAGTGGGTTTTGCCTTTCACTTTGACTATTTCCGTTATTGAGTATGGGATTTCCTGGCCTACCATTTGCGTTTAAACTGGGGCTTTACAGACCATCTTTACAGTGTTGTTTCTAGAGCAAAGACAAATTAGAAGCCACTTTAATATTCTTAAAGAAATGTCAAGTCCGGGCAGAGTGGGCAGCTTATCTTCTCTGACTGCCTTCCATAGAAACATCATGAAAGAGTTTCAGGCATTAATGGCAGCAATGACACCACCCTCTTCCTGACATTCGGTCTACTGTGCTACTATTCTCCCATTTGTTCTGCCATTTGTTTACTCAAATAAGGCTAAGCATAAATTCTGCTCACGCCTTTCACCATCTCCTTCTTTGCAAAAATGGCACTTTAATTAAACTCCATGGACAATTCACAAACTAGAAATGGAAATGCATGAATTACTGGGCACATTCTGTAATGTCTACATTCACAAAACGCTGGTCATTAACATGAGCATAGCAAAGGCAATAGTGAAGGCTTCAGATACATGCCCCTGGAGAAGCTATCGTGTAAATGGTAGCTATTTAGAGATAGTAGCTTGCATGAAGATTCCATGGCTGGCTTGAGTGATGAAAACGTTGTATGCATTGGGGTTTGGAACCCTGTTGTGTACTTCGTACTCTTACACATGTACTATCGCATATGGAGATAGAAAGGGTTCCTATCCCTCTGTAGGTTAAACAATATTAAAATAACAAAGAGGCCATGGAATATTGCACCACTACGAAATATGAGAGTGTGAAGTAGTGGCACACTATCTCACTGTGGCTTGGCACAAAAGAAGAAGGGCTCTTTCTCACAAGATGCATGAGTCTTGCTAAGACAGATAGAGGGAGAGCTGTGCGAAAGGAACTTGTGTTTTGACGGAATGTATAGTTTTTTATTGCACATATCACAGTATGGTTATATCTTATTTTGTGGATTGTGGTCTATCCCTTATATTTTTAGTGTATACATTTATGATAATATTGTATTGTGTTCTAGTGTAACAACCTTTGTTACATAATAAAGTGAAGATGATGTAGGAGAGGGACAGCAAGCAAGAGTGAAAGTGATACAGAGAGAGAGAAAAAGAGCCACAAGGAGAGGGGAACGACAGGTATAGCGATACAGGGACAGAGAGAGTGAGAGTGTGACTGTATCTGACTGTGAGACTGTGCAAGAGACGGTAGGACTAGGACAAATGAGACTGGCTATTACAGCAGATATAGCCTGTGACAAAGGAGGGCTATGAGATACTGTGAGGACTGTCACAAAGGAAAAAGACTTGCCAAATGAATGTAATGAAGGAAAAAGTCTGTGGAGGAAGAAAAAGATTGTGATGCAGGAAAGGCATTTGAATGAGGATAGGGAGGATTGTGATGAAGGCCTGTGATTGAAGAGGTCTGCAAAAGGAGTAGGACAAGGACTGTTTACAAAGAGGAAAGACTCAGATGAAGAAATGTGATCATGACATGGACTTTGATGATGTGTCTGTGATAAAGGAGGACTGTGCTGAAAGAGCAAGACTGTAAGGAAGGAGAATAACTGACAAAGGAGAAAAACTGTGACAAAGGAGCAGGACTTTGTAGAAGGAAGACTGTAATGAAAGAGAATGACTATGTTGAATGGCTGTTGGAGGAGAAGGAATGTGACAAAGTACTATGGCATAGGAAAAGTACTATGCCAAAGCACTGTAATGAAGGATAATGACTGATGAAGAAGGACTCTGACAAAAGAGAAGAGGCTTAATGAAGGACTGTGATGGAGGTGAAGCACTGTGAAAAAGGAGAAAGACTGTGACAAAGGAGAAAGACTATGGCAAACAGGAAATTCTATGAGGCGATGGACTGTGAAGAAAGGGAAGGACTGTGACTAAGGTAGTGTACAGCGCTGAAGGAGAAGGACTTTGTTGAAGGACTCTGACAGACGAGGAAGACTGTGACAACTATTGTGATTAAGAAGAAAGCCTGTGTTAAAAGAGATGGACTTTGGCTAAAGAGAAGGACAGATGTGAAGGACCGTGACCAAGAGAACGACTGTGATGAAGAAAAAGGACTAGGATGAAGGAGCTGGAGTGTGACAAAAGAAAAGGGTGGTTATGAAAGAAAAGTACAGTGATGAACGAGGACTGTGATTAAAGGAAGATTGTGAGGAGCAAGAAGGATTGTAATAGAAGAGAAGAACTTTCATGAACATATTAATGAAGGAGAAGGACAGATGAAAGAAGACTGTGATGAAGAATGACTGTGATGAAGGTCCAAAACTGACAATGAGGACTACTGTCATGAATTTGAAGGACTGTGACAAAGGGATGTCCGTGATAAAATCAAATCTGAATTTATTGTGGGTGGAACTAAGCGAGGCTGAACATTTTGAATAACGAAAATTTCCTATGCCCTTGTCCCCCCACCCACTATGCCTTTACACCTTATAATTACCACTAAATACCCTCACTTACCTGCATTTGCCTCTCGGCGACGGGCTTCTCCCTGCAAAGCTAGTTCCATCTCCCAATTATGGGATCCTTTACTCAATCTTTTTTAATCTTTACTCCTCCCCCGCTTTCCATATAATGAATGGAAAGTGGGGGGGATCCCAGCCACCATTGAAATCCCATAATGTTGAAGAAGGGGGTTGAAGGACACCCCTGCAACCCAAGCTCCCCTTATTCGACATTTTAATTTTTCATTTATTTTTGCAGACTGTGGCCAAGAAGAAGGACTTTGATGGAAAAGTATAGTGATGAAGGGCTGCGATGAAGGAGAAGAATGGTAATGAAAGACAACTGCAGTGAAGGAGAACTGTGTCAGAGAATTGTGACAAAAAGGTCTGTGAGGAAGGAGGGTAACTGTGATGCAGAAAGACAATGGCGAAGGAGAACGACTATGAAAAAGGAGGAAACTATGAGGAAGGAGAAAGTCTATGATGAAGCAAAAGGACTGAATTGAAGGAGAATTACTGTGATAAAGCAAAAGGACTGTGATGAAGCAAAAAGACTAATGAAGGAGAAAAACTATGACAAAGGAGTACGATTGTGATGAAGGACTCAGGAACGTCATTTGGGGGTGACCAGGGGTTGCAACTGCGACCCCTGACATCTCCCTTGCTACCTCTGTGGTCTCCCTTGCTACCCCTAAAAAAGAAATGTGAAAAAAACCTGAATTTGTATTTGTTTTTTTTTTTAATGTAAGCTCCTAGGCTGGCTGTGGCCAGTCCCATGTGGCTCTTTGTTTCTGGAGTGGCTGGTTTTCTTGTTCAGGTGTCTTTTTTTTAAAAAAAACAGGGGGGTTGCACTAGTGTAACAGTTTGAGCAGTGTCCCTAAATAAGAAATAATAGGAATAACAAATAATTTGTTTTTCTGGAATTCCATACAATAATTGCTAGACTCATTAAAGGTTTATTTTTAAGGCACACTTCAGGGGGTGCGTCCCTGATTTAGTCTGTTCTTAAACACCTCTACTCAGCCTTTAATCCTTCTGAGGTTGATAAATGAGTAACCACACAGGTTGGGTGAAACTGTATGTATATTTGTTCTATATAAAGCACTTAAACGTAAGTCCTTTATAATAACACATCCTTATCATTTGGCCGTGGATGTCTGCTTGCATTCACAGTAATTTGGTAATATGGGCCTATACACACTGATATTAACTATACATATGGTGATCCATTCTTGTATGAAATGTATATAAATTAATAGTTTAATTTAATTTTTTAATTTATTTATTGAATATAGTTGAATTTAATCAACTTTTTTCAATCAATACAATTTTATCAATCATTCAATTTTACAAGAGAAAATTAGAAAAAGATAAAAGACAATTTTTACATACACAATTACAATTTTTCAATTTTAAGTTAATTTAAAGTGCATCTGTGCAGGTCAATAAAATGCCATTCATTCCATTTTCAAAGCTGTCAAAAAATTAATGGTGGCTAGACTAATACTCATTGATTTAGAGGTGGCCAATGCTATCCAGCGGTGTTCAGGGTTCATCTGTGCAAAATACGCAAGGTGTTTTGAAAAATGAATCCTCCTTAAATTTGTAAGTGCCGGACAGTCAATAATTACATGTTTCAGCGTCTCAACAACACTATTATCAATACAAAAATGACACCATCTCTCATCAAAAGGTATCAGTTTCCTTCTGGCTTTAATCTCGCGGGTAGGCCAGATATTAAATCGGAAACGTAATATGGCATATCTTGATGCAGCTGATGGTGCTAGATTTAAGTAGGAAGCCATTTCTCTATAGCATTTAGGACTGAATACTGAGGCATCAAAGTCCTTATATTGGAGACATCTATCTCTCGTATCAATCCAATCCATCAGATACATTTTTTTTTGCCCGGTCTGGATTAAATAGGAGGGTCTCAAGAGAAATATCAGCATGAAGCATGACAGAGAAGATGTTATTTAACCACTGTCTCGGAAAGCTTTCAAAGGTTTTAAGTAAGTAGCTGGTAACTATAGCTAATGTGGTATTGTTGCTTGAAGACATCAAACATTTTCGTAACAAGGCACGTAGACGCCAGTTATACATTGCAGTTAATGAGATTAACCCAAGTTCGTAGCAAATAAGCACTCCTGGAATACATTGTGGTAAGTGTAAAATAGCACGCCAAAATTTTGTTTCTAATGAATTCAGAAAAGTCATTGAAATTGTACAATATGTCTCAAGACCATATAATAATGTAGCAACAACGTTCTGACTCCAGTAAATAATAGCAGGTTTTAATGTAAATTTGCCATACTTGTAAAGGACTATTTGGTATATGGCACTAGATAGCTTTTGTTCAATTTTACGTAGTTGCGAATGGTCGGAGGGACGGCCATCAAAAATGAGACCCAAATAAATGTAATTTGGAACTATTTGTAAAGCAATATTTTCTATGCGCCAGATCATTCTCTTTCTTCGCATGCCCGTTGGTACATATGTAACAATTTGGGTCTTGGTACTATTAACAACTAATTCATTGTCTCGAAAATAGGAACATAGTGAATTTAACAAATTATTTAATCCACTTGGGGTCTTTGATACCAAAACAAGATCGTCTGCGTACCATAAAGCATTAATCTTTACACCAATGTATATCAGATTATAGTGATATCGTAACCATATTTTTCATTGTGTACTTAGGAACAATGCCATGTGATGCCCCTTCCTTTTTTGTAAAGGGGCAAAAGATCATGTTCCTTCGGTTCCTGTGATGTCACTTTGGGGTGGGTAAAATTACATCACTCCCTGTGATGTCATCAGAGGTCAAGGGTCGTGTGATGTCACCTCCGTTACCCTTGGCATTTTGGTGAAATTACGTCCCTCGAAGTACGGATTAAGAGAAAGGGCTATGATGAAGAACTGGCAAAAGAGGAGTGTTGTGGTAGAGAAGAACTGTGCTGAAAATGTTATAAGATAAAGGGACTGATAAACGAGGACTATGACAAAGGAGGACTGTGAAGGAGAATGACTGTGATTAAGAAAATGACTCTGATGAAGGATATGATATGATATGGCATTTATAACGCGTCTATACACAAGTGTTTCAAGGTGCGATGAGGCAAGGGAGGGGGGACAGAGGGAAGACAAACATCAATCCTACTAGGCCAGGTGTCATTCAGATTGCATAAGTGCATAGGAAGGGGGATGTGGGAAAGTGCAAGGGAGAGGGGGAAGGGAGAGTGCAATACAAGGGATAATAGACTAATAATAAAATTAAGTGCGGCCAGCTGGTAGCAAGTGCAAGGGTAAGTGCAGACATCCGGCGTCAAGTGCTGGTAGAGGGACTGTAGGGATACAGTGACAGCCCCAAGTGCGGGGGTTGCCAGGAAGGAAGTGCAGGTGTGTGACTGGCGGTGGAGGGGACCAGGGCCCGAGATCAGAGGGTGGCCAGGTAACCAGTGCAGTTTCAGCAAAGGGTTCAGCAGGGGAGAGGAGGAGAAAAAGCAGAAGCAAAGACAAAGGTTTTGAGGTGCTTCCAGAACCGGAGATGGTTCTCCTCAAGTTTCAGTGAGGCTGTTCCAGAGGGCGACCCCAGCCGAAGAGAAAGATCTACCACCAACTCGTTGCTTGGAGAAGCAACTGACCCTGTGGGAGTTGGAGGCAGATGAGCGAAGAGCTCGAGAAGGAAGATATTGTCATGCCCACGCCGTTGGCGCACGCATTGGCAACCATCATGGACTACTTGGTACTCATTTATCCTCCTAATACTCCTTGAACAACTCCTTTTCACGCCTTGGTCTTTTATTTCCATTTGCTCAACTTTGGTTCTTTCTTATTTTATTCAATTAACTACATCTACCATAATGCACCTGGCTACAGTCCTCAATTCCTGGCTATTCTCATTCATCGTTATTGGGACCACAATCCCCAGAAGTCCTAGCGGCCAGTGCTGCTTCCACCTGCTCAGGACCAGAGAGGGAGGAGGCAGATTGTCTTCAGGTGTGCGGCTCCAGGTGCTGTCAATTAGCCTGCCTCAGAACAGGGCAGGGCTGTATATAAGCAGCTGCCTACAGGAGCATAGTGTCTTGCAACTGTTTTGTTCCAGTGCCCTTTCCGGGCTCGCCTGCCTTGCAGCCGATCACCCTCCGCTGCCTTCTACCTACAGCCCTTGTCCTCTGGGCTTCCTGCCTTGCAGCCTATTACAGCCTATTACAGTCCTTTGCAGCCCTCTACAGTGAACGGCCCTGCTCCTCTGTGCTCACTCCTTGCTGCCCTGCTCCTCTGGGCTCCTTCCCCTGCAGCCTGCCTCACTCCGGCTGCCTACAGTCCTTGTCCTCTGGGCTCCCTGCCCTGCAGCCTGCCTCACTCCGGCTGCCTACAGTCCTAGTCCTCTGCAGCCCGCCTTGCAGCCTGCCTCACTCCGGCTGCCTACAGTCCTTGTCCTCTGGGCTCCCTGCCCTGCAGCCTGCCTCACTCCGACTGCCTACAATCCTTGTCCTCTGGGCTCCCTGCCCTGCAGCCTGCCTCACTCCGGCTGCCTACAGTCCTTGTCCTCTGGGCTCCCTGCCCTGCAGCCTGCCTCACTCCGGCTGCCTACAATCCTTGTCCTCTGGGCTCCCTGCCCTGCAGCCTGCCTCACTCCGGCTGCCTACCGTCCTTGTCCTCTGGGCTCCCTGCCCTGCAGCCTGCCTCACTCCGGCTGCCTACAGCCCTTGTCCTCTGGGCTCCCTACCGTGCAGCTTGCAACCCTCTGCTGTCTCCAAGCCCTTGTTCCCTGGGCTCCCTACCTTGCAGCCTGCACCTCTTCGCTGCCTACAGCCCTGCTCTTCTGGGCTCCTTACCTTGCGGCCCTATTCTTTTAGGCTCTCTGTCTGTCGCCTACTACTAATCTCTCTCTGTCCTGTTCTTCTGGACTCCCTGCCTTTCAGCCTACTACAGTCCTCCGCAGTCCAATACAGTTTGCCTGCACCTAGTGCCACTCTTGACTGCAGACCTGCTTCCTACTTTGCAGCCTTCTGTTTTCCTGACTGCTGCTCCTTGTTCTCTTCCTTGAGTCCGCTGTACTCCACCTTAGGTTATCTATTTCAGTCTAACTGCCTTTCCTTCATTTCCTTCTGCTAGATTGCTCATTGACTTCCTTTTCGCTGGATATTTCTGTTCTTGTCTTCTCATGTGTCTTATGTAATCCCTTTGTACAGAGCTTGCCTGTTGCTTTCCGGCAGGCAACCTCTGCCCCTTCCTTTGTCGCGTTTTCAGTGTTACAGACACCCACTGCTGTTGTTCCCAGCCATGAGCATACAGCGTGGGCCTCTGTTATAGCAATCTGTGCAGAAGGCTGGAGTTTCCTAAGGTTTGTGGAACACTCTTTCCCATTTCAGCATACACCCCAAGAGGGAATCCGGTTTGTTTGTACCTTTGTATCTTTTGCCCCTTTTGGCTCACAGCTACGGTTTCCTACTCTTCTTTCTTGTATAACTTCCTGCTGTGTGTGTGCTTATCTGCTACCTTACTTCAGCACAGCCACCCAAACCCTACCTGGGTACCCTGTGCCACTCTTGACAGAGTGCCATTCCTGACAGATATTTAGGAAGAGAGAGTTGAAGGTATTGAGGCCCCAAGCCCCAGAAGGCATTGTGGACAATGCGAAGGGTTTGGAATTTAATCCTTGCAGTCACTGGGAGCCAGTGCAGTGATTTCAGTCCTGGAGAGATACAATACCTGGGCTTGGGGCCATGGACAAGCCTCGCAGTCTTGTTCTGAATAAGTTGTAGAGGCGGAGAGTAGTGGACTATAATGAAGGACTGTGATGAAGGAAACAAACTATGATGATGGAGAAGGACTGTGAAGAAGGAGGAACAGTATAATAATGAAGGACTGTGCCGAAGGAGACATAGGGACTGTGAACAAGAAGTGTAATGAAGATTAAGAACCGTGATTAAGGAGAAGGTTTGTGATGAAGTAGAAAGGCCGTGATGGAGAAGTCTGTGATGAATGAGAAGGACTGTGATCAAATACTGTGATGAAGGAAAATAAATTAGATGAAGTAGAGCTACTCTGAAAGAGGACTTTGATGAAGGAAATGGACCGTGCTGATGGAGTGATGAAGGAGGAGGACTTTGTGGAAGGACTGTGATGAAGGAAAAGGTCTATGAGGAAAGAGACAGACTGTGGCAAATGACTGATGAAGAAGTACTGTGATGAAAGACTGCTTATTGACGCACTTTCTCTTGTCCCTCTGCTGTGTAACATTGTTTTGGCCCCAGGCAGTGTTCGTATGCACCCAAACCAAAATTCACGTTCTAGGATGCATACACTAAGCTTGGATGCATGCACACCAGAAAGGAACAAGAGAATTGAGTCACAATGAATTCTTACAGTAATCCGAAAGCACATATATACAGGAATGCTTTGGCGAAGATGTATTTGTCAACTTCAACAAAACTAAAAAAAAGAAATTTAAATACTTGTGCTGTTAATAAAAAGGTTTCTCGGCTGAAACGTCTGCAATCTCTAAACACTCTTATTGGGTATGAATTTCTTTCCCTAACAAGGTTTTCACCCTCCTGACCCAAGCTCGATAGACGTAGTTTGCAACATTATAATAGCATGTTGGCTGATTTTCAATTGAGCAAAAGAATAGAATAGATCTCAGCTTGTGAATTAATGCACGAATATAAGAAGCACAGGATGTTTGATAGTGATACACTCAGCCTTCTCGGGTGGACAGGGCTACTAATGGCCCGGCAGGACATTACTGGCCCTGTCGAGTGCAGCCCGGAATGAGGGGCTTATCGCTGTTAGCAGCCCAGGCTTTCAGCAAGGGTGCTAAATAGATTTTATTAAGGGAAATTGTGGCTGCAATGAATGCACAGGCCTAATTTCCTTTAAAAAAATATACACAAACATGGCCACCATACGAAATAGCAAAAGGAGTAAGTTCCTTTCTTTCCACGCAGCAGGTGGGAGAGCAGTGACTGAAATTAAGACTGAGTGGCCAGGTAAGAGGGTGCAGGTAGCAGGCATTTTGAGGGTCTTGGGGAGCAGAGCATTGGTTTGTGGTTGAGGGTCCGAAAGGGACCTGAGGCACTAGCTGACCAAAACATGGCTGACATGTGGGAGATGTGCACAGGTGGCTGAGGGAACGAAGACTTTTTTTATGGTCAAGACACTCCCACCCCCCACCAGCCCCTTTGCTAATTTTAAGTTATCTGGGGTGGTTACTTGTACACTGAGGCCACTAGAGGCAGCAGATAATACGTGCTGCAGTTTTTTAAAAGCCCGGTCCCGTCATAATGTTGAGTAGCATTAACAATGTGAGTGCCTTTCCGTTTTTGCATCTAGGGAGACGGCCAAGGAATGGGACAAAAATGTCACAAGTAAAACAAGCCAGCGAAAGGGCTTTATCTGTGGGGGAGATCAGTGAGGAGCTTATAACCTTAGATTCCAGGGGGGGGGAATATTCCAATCTACAAAAGAGGACGAACTATGTGAGAAATAGAAACCAACATCTGAGTGAGTTCCCAGAGAAGACGATATTCTCCCAGACATAGTACACGTGGAGGAAGAAAACAATAGTGGCACGACCGTGGACAACTTAATTATCGATCTCTGATTGGTTATAAATTTAGAAAGAGAAATATAATTAAATCTCCATGAAAAAATGGGATGGATGGGTTTGTCTCTCCTACAGCAACGGAGAACATGGTGATACTTTTAACCCAAACACCCAGACAAGAAAGCAGACAAAAAGCAGACTGCAACTTTATAAATATTCCACGGAAAGACATTTCACACGGATAATCACAGCAACAAAGAACCCTCTTGACTGGGTTGAAATTCTGCTTGGTTCCAGATCAGACATTTCAATTTGTTAGAGAAGTCATAAAGCACATTTAGATCCTACACAGACATATGGAAACGTTAAAGTAACTACTCCTACTGGAAAGATCTGAAAAGATAAAAGAGGAAAGGTACCTTGTGACAATTCAGCTATAGGAGGAACAATCTAAAGAAACAGAGGTATTCTTTTCTGGCCCAATTTACAGATAAGATTATGAATGTTAGCATGTACCAAACTTAGATGGAATTCTCAACTTTAGCCTGCGTCGCATCTCGATAGGATTATGAATGTTAGCATGTGCCACACTAAGATTGAATTCTTAAATTAGCCTGCGTCGCATCTAGATAACATCATGAATCTTAGCATGTGCCACACATAGATATCATTCTTAACTTTATCCTGCATCACATCTAGATAGGATTATGAATGTTAGCATGTACCACACTTAGATGGAATTCTTAACTTAAGCCTGCGTTGCATCTGGATAAGATTATGAATGTTAGCATGTGCCACACTAAGATTGAGTTCTTAAATTAGCCTGCGTCGCATCTAGATAACATTATGAATCTTAGCATGTGCCACACATAGATATCATTCTTAACTTTATCCTGCATCACATCTAGATAGGATTATGAATGTTAGCATGTGCCACACTAAGATTGAATTCTTAAATTAGCCTGCGTCGCATCTAGATAGGATTATGAATGTTAGCATGTGCCACACATAGATGTAATTCTTAACTTAAGCCTGCGTTGCATCTGGATAAGATTATGAATGTTAGCATGTGCCACACTAAGATTGAATTCTTAAATTAGCCTGCGTCGCATCTAGATAACATTATGAATCTTAGCATGTGCCACACATAGATATCATTCTTAACTTTATCCTGCATCACATCTAGATAGGATTATGAATGTTAGCATGTGCCACACTAAGATTGAATTCTTAAATTAGCCTGCGTCGCATCTAGATAGGATTATGAATGTTAGCATGTACCACACTTAGATGGAATTCTTAACTTAAGCCTGCGTTGCATCTGGATAAGATTATGAATGTTAGCATGTGCCACACATAGATATCATTCTTAACTTTATCCTGCGTCACATCTAGATAGGATTATGAATGTTAGCATGTGCCACACATAGATGTAATTCTTAACTTTAGCCTGCGTCGCATCTAGATAAGATTATGAATGCTAGCATGTGCCACACTCAGATGGAATAGTGAATGAAAGCAAGCATCACACCGAGACATAATTGCAAGGACAGCAATGCCAATTAACCAGTCCACTAACAATTTCACCCCTCTGCATACACCTCTCAAACTCTAACCAAACACAACCACAATCTTACAACACAACAATCGGCACAAACTTCACTACACTGCAACAACAAAACAAACTACACATAGACTCGCACAACAGCACACAACGACTATCGACCGTAAAACCCCCCCAAGCCCAGCCAACGGACCCACTGGGCTGAGACTGCCAACAGCACATCACTGCTCTCTTGCACTTTTCCAGCTTATTCCCACTAACTCACCCCCCCCCTTTTTTTCAGAGCCGCCAGAGCGCCAGGGGACCACTTCAGTGGTGATCGTGCATGGTACAAATATCCTTTAACATTAACATTAACATGTGAAACAAGAAGGACTCTTGGCAACAAAAGACTGCCTCCCGCATTGTGTGAGGCAAGCAGCCAGTGGTGAAGACATTATTATTCCTGCAGTTTTATACTAAGTGGAAAATTATTTAATACAAAAAGATGCACATTCCTGGGCAGCACTTGGTGCCGCTCAACAGTTTAGGAACCAGGAGGGAGATGCTTCAGAGGGTCCTCTCTCTGAATGTCTATTGCATTTAACATGAGCTCCTCAAAAAACAATATCCATTCAAATCACAAGAGCTTGTAGATATTCAATCAATAGTTGATTAGTTAGTTGATCGAGGAGACATAATGAAGCAGGCAAACTCTCATAATACACCAATGTTACCAGTGAGAAAGCCAGGTGGGACTTGAACAATAGTTTTGGACTACATAGGGATCATTACGAGGTTGGAGGTAAGTAACAGTCCTTACCGGCATGGAGCAAATACTGTGTCCGTGTAGTAAAGAGCCTGCTAATAGAGTGCTATTAGGAGTTTGCATGCCCGAGCTTAGCGGCATGCCAGTAACAACATTACCGGCATGCCGCTAAAGTCCAAAAAATGGCCCTTAGCGGCATCATGGAAAACGCAGACAGCACAACCGCCGGCGTCCTCTTAATAACGTGACCGGCATCAATGGATACGGCATAAGCGGGCACTGCTATCAGCGGGGACCGCTAATAGCGGTGCCTGTAAATAAGCAGAACCGGAAGTAGCGTCATCGCACAGGAACGGGAAAGAGCACAGCGGCCATCTTGAAAAACACAATCTATTGCCATACTCAGGACCTGGGGCCTATTTCTGACTACAGATATCAACCTTCACCACCAGCATCATGCCCAAGGCTGTGAAAAAAGGCTCATCCTGGCAGCGCAAAGAGCGCTTCAATGAGGACGAACTGACTATGCTGGCAGACAATGCAGAGTTTGTTTTTGCCAACAGCCTCAAGAGAGAGGCACAGATAAATAAGAAAGAGATCTGGCAACTTGTTGCCCAAAAAGTCAGTGCCGTAGGCAACACCCCCTGCACAATCAAGGATGTTCGCAAGCGATGGGACGACCTGCGCCTGAGAGTCAGGAACATTCTGTCTGCAAACCGGAGCCAGGCCATGGCTACTGGCGGTGGTCCTAGCTCACCCATCAAGCTAAGCCGGTGGGAGGTGATCTGCACCAGCACGATTGGCATTGAGGCCATAGAAGGTGTGGGCGAGATGGAACGTGGCGCTACCTCATCGGCGGATGGAGGTGAGTGTCCTAAGAAAACACTGTAATGCTAAATATGATGATAGTCCATCAATTTGTCCGTCCAAAGAGGCAATGCATGGCCCAATACATAAACATTGACACATCCGTGCCCAGATGCTGTCCGCAGCACAGACACATGCACATGCATGCAGCATGGCAATGCCTAACCTGACACACACCACACAAATATGAAAATGGCCTAAGTCACACTGCACGCATTCCACAACAGAAATGCATGTCACATAGCATATTCTAGCACCAACATGAGTGACCCTGATGGATGCCTTCATGCTCCACCCATATAGGAAGCAACGTAATCATCAAAACTCCACTGTCTAATCCCCTCTTATGTGTAGAAGAGCAATAATACCAATGTATGCATGATGATTGTCAAACCATCACTTATGCCGTCCCTCTCTTGATCCCCCACAGGCTCAGATCCTGACAGCGAGGCCCGGGACTCACCCCCACAGGCAACAACTCCCCGGAAGAGGGCCAGGGGAGAAGGCAACAGGCCTTCCACATCGAAAGGCCCGGCCAAGCCACGACAGGCACAGAAGGGGCAAACAATACAGGATGCCACGGCACTGGTGCCGCTAAGGCCCATTGCTACAGTCCCCACAACACCTGTGTCACCTGCACAGTGGGCGATGGTGCACATTCAGCAGAGAACAGCTCTGTTGGGGAGGCGGTAGCTACAGCACCCCAGGCAGACGATGATGCGCAGGGCCAGGTGTGTGTTCCTGTCGAAGACGACTCCTCGGACCTTCCTGCAACACCCAGTCCTGCACCATCACCCCAGGTCACACCTGTGTACTCCTACCACGACACCACACCGGAGCAGTCTGGAGGGGAGGCCGTACAAGGGAGCATGAGTCCCACAGAGGAGCCACATGGATTTGGGGATGTGTGAGGTGGAGGGTTTGAGCACTTAATTCTATTGGACAGTTTAATACACCCGTTGTGTAAAAAAGAATCTTGGGTGGACATTACTTATTGCATATGTGTAATTTATTGATATACAGTGTATAGTGTACATGTACTCCCACACCCAGTGCCCTCTGTCCCACTTTCATGTCACCCTCTGCACCCATGTGTGTTAGCAATATTGTGCAATCACTGACTGACTCACAGCACGTCCCTCCTGTGCATCTGCACCGCGATGATGTGCGCCCACCTCTTCTTCATACCCTTCATCATTACCAGGTGGTTGCAGTTCAATGTCAGGGGGCAGGGGCACGTTCCATCGGATACACATGTTGTGCAGCATGACACATGCCATGATGATTTTGGCCACCTTCTCATGCCTGTAGAGGAGTGCCCCAACCGACAGGCTAAGGCAGCGAAACCGTGCCTTCAACGGGCCAAAGGTCTGCTTAATGACCACACAGGTATGGGTATGGGAACGACTGTAGTCCTCCTCGTGCCTGTTCTGCGGGTTTCGGACAGGGGTGAGGAGCCACGGATTCAAGGGATAGCCACTATCACCTGCATAAGAGGAAATAACAGGTATATGTTAGTCGATTCATGATGGACAGCTGTACTTGTCACACATGCCTGCAGATAATTGTGGTCACATGCACATGTCCGTGGTTGTATGCACACATTTTTCATGCCCTCAATGTGTTCTATGCCATGGACTGATGGTGTGGGTTGCATCTTCAAGATGATACACGGTGTACACTGCCTTGATGTTGCTCATGCATTGTGGACGCAAACCGCTGTGTTTGTGTTAAAATCTGTGATGTGTAGTGTTCTGTATGATTTTCTAACTGGCAGCGTTGGCAGTAGTCTCTGCATTATTTGCCATTCAGCGCTGATTATTCCCTTGCTGCACTTCTGTGGTGGTTGCGGCCCTGTGAAAAGCAGTGGATTCCCTTGGTGGTTTTGTTCAGTGCACTCCCATGGATGCTTGTCCTGTGTGGTGATTTGCTGCAGACATTTACATAGTGAATATTCACAGCATGTTGCTGGATTGTGTTACGAAGGGTGAGGTTCGATGATGGGTGGTGCACGTGTTGTGGGATGTGGGGTGGTTTTAAGTTTGGCATGTTGTGGTAGGTGTGCAGCTTACTTCATTGCTATGGGATTTGGTTGTCATGTTTAGTTTGGAATGCTTTGGGGCACAGTGTTTTTGGATGTGCACATCATGCTGTCATAACAACAATGACACCATGGTGGTGTGTGCATCTATCCCCCCATTTCATTGCCATGTGGCTGTCATGCAACTTACCAAGCAGCCAGACACGTTGTCCTGCATGTCACTCCATGTTGCGTGGTAGCCGTGAGTTCTGCAGGAGCATTGAGTCATGAGTTGATCTGGGATATTGGGCACAACAATGTGTGATGATCTTTCTGGCGTCACATACCATCTGCACATTGATGGAGTGGTATTGCTTGCGATTGCGGTACACCACCTCCATGGCATGCAGGACCACCAACTCCACTTGGGTGCAGTTGAGGGCACCAATACAATTTGGCATGCCTGCCAGTGCATGGAAGCCAACTTTTGTATCAAAAATCTCCTGGGGAGTCCGTGATAGGGATATGTAGTCCCTGGTGTGCTTCAGAAGGACATCCAGCACTTGGTTAAGCATGCAAGAAAATAAGGGTTGTGATATGCCATGCATGTGCCCCACTGTGTGCTGGTAGGTGCCTGTGGCAAGGAAGTGGAGCACCGACACTACCTTCAGTAGACGGGGGAGGGTGGTGCGTATTTCAATGAGGCTGACAATGTTGTTGTGTATCATGTCCACAATGGTGGTGATGGTGCCCCGGTTCAGACGGTGTGGATCTGCTCAGGGGTTAGTTGAATGGACTGGCTCTGATGCGAGGGATTGGGGGCTGCCTGCGTGGTACCACTGACTGCACTGGTGGGGCATGCTGGGCCTGTCTCACCCTCCTTCTCCTCCTGCCCCTCGTCTGTGGTGCCTGCTGTTGTTGTTGTTGTTGCTGGTGTAGCAATGCAAGCATGTCCTCCAGCCCCAGTATTGCTACTACTAGTGGAATCATTTTGGTGTGGGAAGGGGTGTGGTGTGTGGGTGTGCTCCTTTTGTGCTGGCCCAGACTCCATTGCCTCCACCTATGCTGATTGTGTGCACCTGTGGCAGTTGGGAACACTGCACATAGCAGTTTACGGGTGCTTTGCGATGCCGGTATTGCCGGCATGCTGGTATCCCGTATTAGCGCCTTCATGATGCCGGTATTTGTATGTCCGCCTGACTTGTGATTTCCTCCTGTTAGCGGCATCCCGGTATTGCCGGCCTGAAGGCCTGCGTGCCCGTGCCCATGCCGCTATTAGAGGCAGCGTTATTAGCGGCGCGTCTTATACCAGGTTCTTGGGTCGGAATAGCCCGGAGCGGTATGCGGTGCCGGTAATCCTTTACCAGCATCATTTTTCCATTACCTCCAACCTCATAATGACCCCCATAGCTTTGAATGCACACTTCAGGATACAAGCTGTGCAAAATCTGCAAAGTTCTGGTCTTTTAATTAACTAATCAAAGATGCAAATATAAAACAATCCTTGATTTGGGCTATGTATATTTTGCACAAGCCCTAGGTGAGGACATATTTACATGTACTGCTTTCACTCACTGCTTTCACTCACTTGCCACAAAGATATAAAATCAATCCTATGGCGTTCTCTAAAAGGATACAAAGTATCTTACAGCAGTACATATTCCAGATTTTTGGCAGTATGTTGATGACATATATATGTTGCGGATGACAACTTAACAGAACAGATGGTAAATGTTGACTTGGCAATGTGTGATTGGCATCTAAATTGTATTTATTCAATTTAGAGAAATCCAAAATTGCACAGTGATTTGACCTTTTGGGATTTTCAATCACAGACACAGGAAGAGATCAATCCTCTGAATGTCTTGAATATGCACATATCTACATGACCTATGCACACTCAAACAATTGCAAGCTCTGTTAGGGTTGCTGGACTAGGGCAGAACAAATGTTCCGAATTATGTCACCATGTTTAATTTCATTGTATGCACAGATCAAATAAAAGTTACGTTGTATCCATTGAACTGAAAGAGCAAGCAGACACATATATTGCAACAGGTATATACGTCAATGGAACAAAGAGGCTGATTGCAGGATAAAGACACAGGCAACTATTTAAGTCACTTTACTTCAAGGTTCAAGTCAGTTTACTTACACAATGTGTAACTTTGGAGACAGTAAGCAAATTACATAATGGTGACACAGATGTCATTTCTGGGCAAAGATTCACATCAGAAGAAAACATCCTCTCTGCTGTGCAGATAATAGTACAATATGAATACCCACTAGATGACAATACAATTATGCATACAGATATACATTTGGTGCAATTGAAAGTGTTGGCATGCACAAATATAATAAATGCAAAAGTGTTGGATATAGTGGGTTGCAACCTAGTACAAAACTGATGGAAAATATCTTTATAAAAGAGGTTTGATACACATGTGTCATTTATAATGGGCAATGAAACCTGAGACAAATAGTGTGATACCTGTCATCCCATTGTGGATGCATTAAAATCAACATTTTAATATGGGGATGGGTTTGCCATCTCTGCATTTGGTGCATGCTCATAATATTCAGCTGCATGTGTCTAAACAGAAGTATATTTAATAAAAGAGAATGCATTCAAGCATCAAATTACTCAAATCAAACACTTAGGACATACATCAGCAGCACCAACAAGCAATCTTTCTCTTGTCACGCACCCACCCTCTGGAACTCGATCCCTGTATTGACTTGGAAGGCCCCCATTATTCTCCAATTTCACAAATCTTTAAAAGCGTTCCTTTTTCAATAGCACCTGACCATGGACTTATCCCCAGGCAGTGACATCATTTCACCAAATTGCGAGGGGTAGTGGAAGTGACATCACATGACCCTTGACCTCTGATGGCATAACAGGAAGTGATGTCATTTTGCCCCACCCCAAAGTGACATCACGGGAAGCGATGGAACACAGCCTTTCACCCCTTGCAAAACAGGAAGTGGCATCCCATAGCATTGTTTCTAAGTACACTACGAAAAATATGGTTACGAATTCACTGTAAAGTGATGTACATTTCATACAAGAATGGATCACCATATCTATCATTAATATCAGCGTGTATAGGCCCATTTACCAAATTACTGTGAATGCAAGCAGATGTCCAAGGCCAAACGATAATGATGTGTTATTATACAGCACTTACGCTTAAGCGCTTCATATAGAACAAATATACATACAATGTCACCCAACATGTGTTGGTACTCATTAATCAACCTCAGCAGGATGAAAGGTTGAGTTGATCTTGGCAGGAGCTGAACCTGCAATCTGCAGATCACACGCCCACTGCAGCAGTGAGCGCTCAACTCACTGACCTATCTTGATGGCTCTATAGCTATTTGATTTGATTTGATTTTATTTTACTTATAAAGCGCAAAAAACCAGGCCCAGGGGCAACCAGGTGCATACTCTTAAACATGTTACAAAAAGCAGTAGTTACAGTAAGTTACAAAAATATACAGCATATATACATGTACATACTCTTAAACATGTTACAAAAAGCAGTAGTTATAGTGAGTTACAAAAATATACAGCATATATACATGTACCGAAGGGTACCATTAACAGCGTATAATACAGGGACAGAGCAGAGAGAAAATGTATATACAGTCCTGTACCCCACATGGAGTCTGGAGTGTGTCAAGGTCTCATGAGTCTTGGGAGAGCAGCCATGTTTTAGCATTGTTCTTGAAGGAGTGGAATGATGGTTAAATTCTGATAGGTGTGGGCAAGGTGTTCCAGAGTTTGGAGGCCAGGACGGGAAAGCTCACCCCACCAGCTTTTTGGAGTTTGCATCTAGGCACGATGAGGCTGTGAGTTTGGGCTGCTCTGGTAGGTCGAGTGGAGGTGTGGCGTGAGAAGCGGACGGACAGGTAAGGTGGGGCGTTGTTGCTCAGACATTTGTGAGTCAAAGCTAGGGTTTTCAGGGTAATTCTTTGTTTTACCAGGAGCCTGCGTAAGTCCGATCTGACGGAGGAGATATGAGAGCATCTCGGGATGTTTAAGGCAGCCCTTAGGGCATTATTTTGTACAGTTTGCAATTTATTAAGGTTAGACTGACTGGTCCCTAGGTAGAGAGCACTACAGTAATGGATTTTGGCCATAACAAGAGTTCTGGCGAGTGTGATACAATTGGTGGAGTTAAGGAATGGTCTACAGGCAGTGATAAGTTTGCAGGTATAGGCTGAAGCTGACCTAACTGCATTTATTTGTCTGTTCAGAGAAAGCGAGGAATCAAGATAGACCCCTACCGTCTTAATATCTTTGGAGACTTTAATGTCGTTGTGTCAATAACGAAGGACTTGTAGGTTTGGTCTAGTTTGTTGAGCCGATGATTTGATCCTAAAAGTAAGAGCTCAGTCTTATCATCGTTAAGGCAAAGTTTGTGCTATGCCATCCAGGCCTGGATGACCGAGTAAACATTGTTAAGGGCTTTGGTGTCAGCTGTGTAGTCTCCTGTGATAGGGATGAGTATCTGGGTGTCGTCCGCGTAGTTAGTGTAGGAGACACCCAGATAGTCAAGCACATCGAAGAGGGGCTTGGTGAATACGTTATACAATGTAGGGGATACACACGAGCCTTGAGGAACGCCACAGTGAACAGGCGAGGGATCCGCAGATGCCGCGGTGAGAAGACCCTTATGGATCTATTGCCCAGGAATGAGTGGATCCAGGCATTGGCAGAGTTGGAGAAGTGGACTGCGGATTTGAGATGCTGGCAGAGTATTTGGTGGTTGACCAGATCAAAAGCCGCGGAGATATCGAGGAGAAGGAGAAGAGCTAGCTTCCCATTGTCCTTTAGTGACTCCATCTGAGTTTTCAAGTCGATCAGAGCTGACTCCGTGCCATGTTTAGGGCGGAACCCTGATTGTCTTAAGCCCAGGAGATTGTTTAGTTCGAGGTAATCCTGAATCTGCAGATAGGCTGCGCGGTCCAGGATCTTGAGCAGGAATGGGACTGTAGTGATAGGTCTGAAGTTAGTTGGGATATTAAGGTCAAGGGAGGGTTTTTTGAGGAGTGGGATAACCCATGCATCCTTTAGGTTGTCGGGGACAATACCCGTCTTGAAAGAAGCATTTATGAATGCTGTAATGAACGGGGCTAGCTCATGAGATGCTTCCTTGATAATAGGTGCTCGGCAGGGGTCGCATTGGCAATTGGAAGGTTTAAATTGTTTATGATGTTTTCTACTTCGAGAGTAGTGAGTGGGGAGAAGGAGAAAGGTTTATGCGGATAGGTTAAATGTGTATTAAGTGTAGGTGTGGTCGGTGGTTGGTCAAGCTGTAGGTATTTCTGTTTGTCCCTGATTTTAGATTGGAGGGTAGCAATTTTACCCAGGAGTGCTGACTGAATATTGGTGCACCAAGTGTTGTCTTTGGAGCAAGAGTCAGGGGGGGCTGCAGGTGTCTCGAGTTCCTTAAGGATATTAAAGAGTTCCTTAGTATTGGACTGGGCTGACATAATGCGGTTATTATAAGAATCTTTTTTTGCCTGGAGTACAGCTTCTTTATAGTTAAGGGTGGCTATCAGAAGACTGTCCTTGTGGGTGTCGGAGTGGTGACTTCTCCAGCGTGACTCTGCTGTGCGTTTCTCTTTGCGTAACACTCTAAGCTGGGGATTAAACCACGAGTTAAGGTGTGCTCGTTGTTTGGGTTTCCTCAGTTTGAGCGGGGCGATAGAGTTGATGGCTGCAAGCAGTGACTGGTTATACATGTCGGCTAGGTTGGTGGGGTCTGAGTAAGTGTCAGGAGCGTTATTTAGTGTGGGAAGGATAAGGGGGAGTAGTTTTTCTTTCGTAATGTTCTTTTTATTTCTAGTGAGGGTGGCTGGGGCGACCAAAGGCCTGGGTGGTGGGGCTGCTTCGATGCTGAAAGTGATGACATGGTGGTCAGACCACAAGCAAGGGGCGTTGGAGATTACGCTAATATTGCAATTAGTGTCACTAAGCCAGTCAAGGGACCGCCCTTTAATGTGGGTGGGTTCCTGTATGTGGTGAGTGAAACCTAAATCTGTTAAGGTGTTAGCTAGGTCGAGGGCCGCAGGATCATTAGGGTCTTGGTGTCCTAGATTGAGGTCGCCAAGAATGATGGTTTGGGAGTCGGATTTAGCATTGTTGAGTACTAACGTAGAGATATCATCCACAAAGGATGTGGGTGGACCAGGGGGTCTGTATATTAGGTGGATGGTAGCCGTTTGGTTAGCTGAGAGTCCGAGCTTGACAGAGAGTAACTCTGCAGTTTCCAACTTAGTGCTTGGGATGGTTCTAAGTCCTAATGAGTTTCTAGCGATGAAAGCAATTCCTCCACCTCTCGAGGTGCGATCACATCTGATGATGGAGTAATCTGTGGTGATGGCCAATAGAGTGCCGGGCCGCAAGCCGCGTGCAGCCAGGTCTCGGAGATGGCGATGAAGTCGAGTTCCTGAGTCTTGATAAGATCAGCAATGTCCAGAGCGTGCGCAGCTAGGGATCTTGCGTTAATCAGGGCAGCTTTAATTAAACCAACGTTGCTTGATGAAGCTGTGATGGTTTGAGGGTGATGGGGCGTGGGTGAGGTGGCCGTTTGTGGAGGCGGGCTGTGCGTATGAGTTTTGAGGTATGGGCTCAGGTATATGGGGTGTCCCTTCTTACCCATAAGTCTAGATCCTAATCTTAGGTTTCTAAGAGTGATATGACATGGTTGGTTGGGTGAGGGTTTTTTGGCGAAATGGTCGAGCCATAGGGCCGGATCGTTGAGGTAAATGTTGAGGTGCAGTACTTTGCTAGGTATCAGGCGATCTGTGAAAGGTGGCCATGGATGAGGTGTGCAAGGAGCTAGGTGCAGCTAAGTTGGGAGGTGGTAGGTGTGACGACCTGGTAATTGACCACACTGAGAGTAGTACTTGTAATGAGGAGAGCAGTGACCTTAGGGAGGACCAACGTGGTAGCATGTTACCGAGATTAGAGAGGAAAGGGCCACCGGGTCTGTGAGGCAGTTATAGGTAAGCGTTACAGGCACTATTTGGCTAGGCAGTGCGTGCTCTGAACGAGCAATGCAGGCTAATGAGTTTAAAACAGGTTAAGTCTAATTATTCAGAGTCAAGCAATGGGGGTGCATCAGATCAGGGTACACAGGCAGAGCAAATACCAAAGCTTGCATATACATTCGCATGTTAGGCAGGGAACAATGCAGAATGCAAGAAGCGTGATATAATTGTAACGGTGCAACAATTCAGGCAGAGAAGACATTCTAGTGTTGGCAGCAAGTATTGGCAGATCAGGTAAATGTCAAGTTGAAAGGCACGGCAGAGTAAGGCAGGTACCCTGGAGTTAGCTTAGATCATGTGGACATGTCTTATGCGGAGCGGTGCAACATATGCAGGCATAGATCAAGGTGTGGCGCAGCAAATTAGGGAATACACAATGAGCGTATCAGGCAGGCAGAGTAGCATATATCATGGAGCTAACAAGTGGGTCCACGTTGCGGTTCTGAGCAAGAGCTCAATCATTTCAAAAGCGAGCATGGGGTTGGCAGCATAGTAATTTCAAGGCAAGCACACGCAAACAAAGCCGCAAATGAAAGCGGTGCCGTGGTCATGCAATGGGAAAGTATGGGCTGGGCGGCAATGAGAACAGACATAGGCAATGCAAGCAAATAAGGCACTGAAATGGTGCAGGACGCTCGTAATAGATGTGCAGACTTAGCACAGAAGTGTGCATGGAGCACGTTGCTACGTTGCTACAGCTCGTCATAGTAAAGGCGGCATTATCAACATCAGGATAGATAGTATGTCAGCTGGTTCAACAGGCAAGATAAATGCTTGTAGGGCAGTAGGCACAGAGCGGACAACTTATATAGCTATACTAGGTAGCAAGCTTGTGGGAATAAGCATAGCATTCGGAAGCGCTGAAATAGTTGATAACGTTACTGGTTGCTTTCAGGATGATGAGAGTGCTAGTCCATAGGTTCACGAGGAGGAGAGTCAGCTGTGTAACCACAAGCAGGGATTAGTGCGAGGTGAAAAAGGGCATAGTGTCCAGGTGAACGGCGAGTAAGGCTGAGGACAGGCTAGGACAGGAGTCAGCCTTGTTTCACTGGGCCTTGGTGAGAGTGGGCCGGCTTCGCCTGCCAGCTCCAGATAGGTAGCTGAAAAAGGGTCACCAGCCAATCGGGACTCAGCAGCGTCTGCTGGGTGGATTAGGCAGTGGATGCCTCAAGTGGGTGGCGGACGGCCATCTTTGAGTGTGCTGGGCTCCACATGGTGAGCAATGGTGGAAGCATGCACACGGTCGCAATTTCGGCCGGAAGCACAGCGCCAAAGCAGATTTCAGTTGCAGGGACAGCAAGGGCATCTGGGCATCGTAGCTGGGATATTGTGATGCAGAGATTCCGTTTTGCACAATTTGGAGGTGCGCTTACCGGAAAAGGTCGAAAAATTCGGGGTGCCTTCCCTTTGGTAGACCACTGCTCCTGCAGGGTCACGGGAGCTCCTGCTCCACTGAAGAGGAAGGGGGGAATGGTGTAGCAGCTGGGACAGGCTAGGACAGGAGTCAGCCTTGTTTCACTGGGCCTTGGTGAGAGTGGGCCGGCTTAGATCAGAAAACCAGCCACTCCAGAAACAAAAGCCACATGCTACTGGCCCAAAGAGCCCAGGATCCTCAATTAAAAGAAAAAAGGTATTTTTGTTTTTTAGGGGTAGTAAGGGAGACCACAGGGGTAGAAAGGGAGACCTCAGGGGTCGCTGTTGCAGCCCCTGGGAACCCCTAAATGACATCCCTGTCCCCAGTAAGCACAGAACGCAACTTACAGAACTGAGTTACTGTTGAAAGATGCCAGCCCAAACACTGGCTACCTTAACTTTGTACAGCTCTGCACTGCTCGCGAGCTATGACCGTGCTTTAAACAATAAAATAAAAAGTACACATAAATGAGACATGACAGAAGTGCTACAAGTTCTTCTACAGACAATCTTACAGGTTCTATCTAAAATGGCCACTCTCATGGTCTCAGATTCAAATTACGAATGAGAGTTTTCAATGCAGATCTATATTGGTGTCCTCAGAATCATTTCTAAGATTCCAAAAAATAAATCAATATTTGCAAAGCAAATCCTGAAACAGATGTGGAATATCAAAGACAAATATTCTCTGCTATGGCCATCACATACATGCGCAAATATTTGAGGCCATGTGCATGGCACTGGTAATGCATCGGCAGACAAATACGCCAAAGAGCACACAATGAAGTGAAAAGTGGCACAATAACTCACACAACCACTGTAATTGAGGAGAATATTCAGACTTGCCTGCAAACTTATCCTAATGCAGGAGTATTTCCAAACACTTGTTCCTAGTATAGTTTAATACTATATCTTCATATCTTGCGGACTGTGATGAATCTGGATAATTCATCCGTCCTTCCCAAAGGGGAGTGTAAAGGAGCATCGGGGCACTCCTAGCAGCTACCCCAATTATCAACAAGAGGGTACTTTAGCCCAACAAAATCCCTGCCGCCAGAACGGAAGACTCAACCATAGGTCAATGATTACTGTCTTTATTATCAATCGAAATGACAGGGATCACAGTAGAACAGCATAACGTTCTAAGAGTTCTCATCTACAAACGTATGTCAAGCCATTTTAACTGCTAGTGACGTCACAAAAACAAGTTGCATCCCCAAAAACTTATCAGGGAAAGGGATTGGTTAATTAAGGAACAGTACATAGGTGTTAGTATAACTATTGAATAGCCATATCTGGTGACTCCTCGAAGGTCCACCTCTAAGTGTGACAAATAAAAAGTTGGAGGTTAGCTTGAGAGTAATTGGCTTGTGCAACTTAGTGTGCTTTAATATGGAAGGTAGATAGGGATTGGGCAGAACAGGTCTTCTCAGCCTTGGGACCTTGGACAGCTACCAGGCACCATGAACTTGAATATATCAAAATATATATCTCTTGATATATCTATATATGTCTCGGAGAGTCTCAGATATTTAGGATCTGTCCCCGACGGAATCCTCTAAGTCCAAGAGGGGGTAAAACCGTCCATCTGTTCATTTATACACATGGGGCTAATAATAAAACTCCATAACTAAAGAATTGACACTATCATTAGCTCATATTTGACAGATTCATTTGGCATGCATCAGCAGATGATTGTCAGTTGTCAGCTACCATTCTCGGACTACTTTGCAGTCCAGACATCAAAAATCTATGCCATGATCCCCGCTTGTATAACACGGTAAGATCATGGCGTGATCTTTCTCATATTCAGTAATGCATTTATTGCCAGTGATCATTAATATAATGTTTAGTTGACAACCGTGCCTACACTTCTGACACATATGTCTCTGTCCATCTCTTGATAGAGCCAACAGGACCCTCCCACCATATTATGTCTCGTCCTAATGAAGGCCTACCTAACAGCAGCTAAATAATACAGCTTCAAATTGCCGAAACACAGTCATGTTGACTCTTTGGGCCTCATTACATGGTAGGCGGTAAGGGTTTACTGGTACCGGTATTTTACCGGTACCGGTAAATCCTTACCGCCTTACTACGAGGTCCCTTTGCGGGTTGGGGAATTTAACGCCTGCTTTTTGCAGGCGTTAAAAACCAACCCGCAAAGGGACCAGTGGAGCTAATTACGGTACCGCAATTTGCGGTACCGTAATTAGCGCCTTCCCCATTCCCATAGAGCCCTATGTGGCAAAAATGGGAATGGGGAAGGGCAATGGTGGAAGGGGGAATTACCGCCCCGCCAACCTTGGAATGGGGCGGTAATTCCCCTTTCCTCCAAGGCGGTACCGGTAAATTACCGGCATGAACCATGGCGCTAATAGCGCCATGGTTTACCGCCTACCGTGTAATGAAGCCCTTTGACTCTTGTGTCCCAGTGTCTAACTCATACACTGCTAAAAATAAATTTGCAATCAGGCAGACTTTAATGATTTTGTACATTTGTCCCCATGTTATCCTTCACGGATTGAAGGGGATGTATATGTTTTGTATCGTGATCCAATGTATTTGTCTTGGGTGAGCACTAATGTGTCATATGTCGATACTTTCTGTAAATTGATGAGTGTCCTAGAAATATGTTTTAAGTTGAATACAATTTATGTTGTATATTAAATTTCTCTGAAAAAGTTAAACAAACCAGTCTTTGATGTGTTAACCAATAGAAGTGTATACATTGGGTTCAGTGACCCTGACTGCCAAAATGGCCTGGAGCCCCAAACTAGTATCTGTACTGACATTCCGTCTGTGTGCAAATGAATCATAGTTGTCTAGTTGTGTGCCCCTAGACCCTTTGTGATCCTTTGTTAATACCTTCAGTACCACAATGCCAGCATTCCCTGCACTCCTGACAGCATATGGCAAAATCTTTGCTAGGCTACTGAGGCTTTTCAATTGATCCGCCCACTGTTGTGAAGGGTAAACTCTATTTCATTGCAGGCTTCCCCAAATGTTATGAATGCACTGGACTGCAACCATGTGGCCTTTATCTCACCAATGTCCAAAAAGCAGGTCTACCGAAACAGATGGATGCAGCAGACTGTGAACATCTGGCTGGTCTGTGATGCAGACAGGTGTGGACTGGGAACCAAAAAAGACCCTGAACATGTTTATAAAAGTGGCCCCCGTATTACGCAATGTGGAGGTTTACCACACACAAGAGGACTGTGATGCAGAGGCCCACTGGGAAATCTCCAGAATTCCATGTAGGCCAGTCCACCCCTGGATGAAGACATATGCATCAGTTACGTGTATGGCTGGTTCCCGGGCTCCAACAATGATGCCATGTACGTAACAGGTTCCTGCCATGCACCAATGAGACGGACCTGCCATGCATAAATTGGTATGTTGTATGTAAGAGCACAACAAAAGAGTTGATGGCTGGAAGGTTTAGAATAAATCTTGACCTCTGGCATTGCTCTGGGCAACCCTCCAGACCATCGTTCTTCACCTGCCAAGCCATTACAAAAGGGGAAAGACCATATGCAAATCAGGCTTGGTCCCACCCCCAAAGGGGTAGTCCAGCCCGAACTGTTAGGTCACATCCCTTTTGCACGAGACCACAGGCATCCCCAGACATGTTTCAGCCTTGTTGGGTGTCATCAGTGAGGAGTAGCTTGGGTCTCTAGGCCCAGCAGGCAAGGGACCCACGTCTGGACATACCCTTCCCACTCAGGGTGACAATAGCAAAACAAAAGAGTTGATGGCTGGAAGGTTTAGAATAAATCTTGACCTCTGGCATTGCTCTGGGCAACCCTCCAGACCATCGTTCTTCGTCTGCCAAGCCATTACAAAGGGAAAAGACCATATGAAAATCAGGCTTGGTCCCACCCCCAAAGGGGTAGTCCAGCCGAACTGCTAGGTCACATCCCTTTTGCACGAGACCACAAGCATCCCCAGACATGTTTCAGCCTTGTTGGGCGTCATCAGTGAGGAGTAGCTTGGGTCTCTAGGCCCAGCAGGCAATGGACCCACGTCTGGGCATACCCTTCCCACTCGGGGTGACAATAGCAAAACGAAAGAGTTGATGGCTGGAAGGTTTAGAATAAATCTTGACCTCTGGCATTACTCTGGGCAACCCTCCAGACCATCGTTCTTCGCCTGCCAAGCCATTACAAAAGGGGAAAGACCATATGCAAATCAGGCTTGGTCCCACCCCCAAAGGGGTAGTCCGGCCCGAACTGCTAGGTCACATCCCTTTTGCACAAGACCACAAGCATCCCCAGACATGTTTCAGCCTTGTTGGGCACCATCAGTGAGGAGTAGCTTGGGTCTCTAGGCCCAGCAGGCAAGGGACCCACGTCTGGGCATACCCTTCCCACTCGGTGTGACAATAGCAAAACAAAAGAGTTGATGGCTGGAAGGTTTAGAATAAATCTTGACCTCGGGCATTGCTCTGGGCAACCCTCCAGACCATCGTTCTTCGCCTGCCAAGCCATTACAAAAGGGGAAAGACCATATGCAAATCAGGCTTGGTCCCACCCCCAAAGGGGTAGTCCCGCCCGAACTGCTAGGTCACATCCCTTTTGCACGAGACCACAAGTATCCTCAGATATGTTTCAGCCTTGTTGGGCGTCATCAGTGTGGAGTAGCTTGGGCCCCCTTGCTCACTATTCTTAGAGAGGCACAGCTCCTCCCTACTGATGAGGTCCAACCAGACTGAAACACGTGACTGGGGATGCTGTTGGTAGTCTTGTTCAGAGGAGAATTGCCTTGCATTTCGGTGCTGGACTGCCCCTGGGCAGGACAAAGACTGATATGTTTGGGATATTTCTTCTCTGTGAAAGATAGTGAGCTAAAGACTCTGGGTAAGTCTCTCGCAGCCAGGACTAATGTCTGGCAGAGGGACTCCCAGGACCCCCCTTGTTAATTTGCATGTTTCAGTAACTTTGGGTCTCACCCTAAATTACTAGGGGAATCCAGACGTGGACCGCTTGCTCACTATTCTTAGAGAGGCACAGCTCCTCCCTACTGATGAGGTCCAACCAGACCGAAACACGTGTCTGGGGATGCTGTTGGTACTCTTGTTCAGAGGAGAGTTGCCTTGCATTTCGGTGCTGGACTGCCCCTGGGCAGGACAAAGACTGGTATGTTTGGGATATTTCTTCTCTGTGAAAGATAGTGAGCTAAAGACTCTGGGTAAGTCTCTCGCAACCAGGACTAATGTCTGGCAGAGGGACTCCCAGGACCCCCCTTGTTAATTTGTTGTATGTAAGATACATACCATATACACTCTTATACATGGTTGGATCATGCGCACATGGATGGGCACCTCAGAAAACCCCAGGATAGTGCTTAGACCCCAGGTAACCGGTTATTCCATAATGTACTGCACCTATAATGTACTGTGATAGTAGCATACCAGAGCTACTTTACATTAATGAAAGAGGAATGTTGGTGAGTGCCTAGAAGAGTGTGCTTGCTTAGAAAGTGGACACCTCAAATCAAATGAACAACAATAACGACGAATGTCCAACATCCAGGGGTTTAAGTGTGCCAGGGCCAGCCGGGGCCAGGCCCCAAGAGTCTCCAGAAAGGGCTCCCAAGCGGTGCACTGCCTGGGCCCACCCCGACTAGCCCCAGCCAGCTGACACCTCAGGCAGCCTGCGTAAGAGGTTGCACGGTTACACGAGTTGCCTGCAGATGTCACCCCTCGGTTTAGAAAAAAGAAAAGGCACCGCCTTTTCTTTTTTCTAAACTGAAGTACTGACACTTGCAGGCAGCAAGTGTAACCATGCAGTGCGGGCTGCCTGATGTCTATGTACTAGAAACAGGAGGAGGCCTGGGCTGGTCAGCTCTCCTTTTGTTTCGATTGACTAGTCATCACTCAGCATGAATGTTGGGTGATGATTAGTGTAGAGGAGGTCCCAAATAAAGCCTGCACTCCAGTGGCCCATTTTGAAGTACCAGGAACGGTCACACCGAGATATGTGACGTATGATGAGCAGATAAACCAGCAGAGAGCCGCATTAGGGCTCTGCCCAGTACCTATCAGAAGAACAATACCTATTGAAGTACCAATAACCGGACAACCATGGGTAATAAGGTACCCATTGGGAAAACCCTACCAGCAAATGAAACGAAATGAAGATTGCTTAAGTGCTGTACAGGAAGAAACCAAAAAGTCCTGAATGGAAGATGAATGGTGACGTCATGAGGGTCTGGACTAACGAACCCATAGAAAACATGATGACCAAAGGATGATATGAAGAGACGAAACAACATGAATAAAGATATTGTGAACCTATAAGAAGAAAGCAATGTTAGAATACAAAGGAGCTTAAACTGTAAGCAGGATGAAGATATTCAACCAGCTAACGGCTTTAAATATGCTTGTAACTGCAAGAAAGTTGAGAAAACAGTGCGGCTTGCTATGCTAAGTAGAAGAATAGAGCGGCAAGCGCCATTATACACAATCTACCTCAAAATGAAGCATATTATACAAGTGCGAGTCCACTTTGCATGAAAAGCAGAACCAACCCAGGTTATTATAGGCCAAACGCAAGAAGTTTCATATTCAAGTAACATGAGGAAAAAGGCTGAATCGAAACTAGGCAGAGGCAGCTTGTGCCAGGGAAGCCAGGGTCATATCAATAGAAGCTATAAACAGTAGCTACTTTTAATTGAAGCTAAGAACAGAATATCCTGCCACTGAAGAAGTGAGATAAGAAGGCGAAGGCAGGTGGTGGTGAAACAAAAATCAAATGCACAAATTGAAAGAAACAAGGTAAATCCATGGTGTGCTAGCACGTGACCAGCCAAGCGAGACGAGGCACAGTTTCACACCTACGCTTGGCATCCGCTCAGACAGAGATAGCAGCACTTTTTCGAGACAAGAAGATGCAGTTTCGAGGCCAAACACAGTGAACTAATTGTCACATATCCCATAAAATGATGATTGATTGAAGGAAGGCAGGGTGAACTGGGGGACACCCTGCAGGTGGTTGACCGTTCTGCGTGCTGTTAAGCAAAGTGGAGATTTATGCATGGGGTTGATGCCAACCCAATCACAATGGACCAAATAATCTAGGGTCCTATAGTTAGTAGAACCAATAAGACGTTGTACTTTTAGTGATGTCTACAGTAGTGCTTTTGAAGGAAGGGCTTAGATGCCTACCTGACAGTATTCACCCAATCCCCTCACTCTGTTACCATATACAGATATAGCACCCATATTAAAGTTACCTTTTCCTAACCAATAGAATTGCATGTTAACTTTTGAGTGTTACACCAAATTATGACTCGTTTTGAGCATAAAAGTTATGTTTTGTATGAAGTTCCAGGGAGTTGAGGCGAGACGGGCTATCGCATGCCTGTTGATTTCCATGTGTCCCCATTTTTTGTACTTGTCATTAAACGGACTCCCCTTTGCCAAACCATTGAATTGTCCTTATTGATTGGTGTTGGAGTAAGAAAACCTGCACCCCCATCCATCTCAAGGTGCAGCTATCTCATCTTAAAGTTCCGCTGAGCAAACCCCGACTCTATAGGCCGGCCAGGGATCTCTCCAGTACACTTGGTAGCAAGATTGGATGGTTTATCGACTATTGATTATTGATTAAAATAAGCCACCTATTGGCAGTCGACATAAAGTAGCTCTAGGTCTTCGGCAATTTCACAAGTCCTCTGCAATTCGGCCGAGTAGACTGTGAAGCTCGTCGTAGACAATGGTAGCGTAAGCAAGAAACTGCAGTTAGGGCCTGAAGGGACCCGTTTTCCCACACTTCCCTTCCCATTCCTACGGGCAGCCGATCGGGTGAAAAGCTGGACAAGGCGGTAACAAAGGCAGTGATCCCGAGGGTCCAGAGAGGAACTATGTGACCGGTGAGTGAAGAAAAAAAAAATGGAGTGCTTTGGCTTAGAACAAGTAAAGGGAAAAGGTAACGGAGGCAGGAGGGAAAACAAAATATAGCTAGAAGTAGAGAAGACTGTATATATAGGGGATAATGACTCGAGAATAAATAAATAAAGGTTACCGGGGAGGACACCAGAGAAGGGAGAGGTTAATAGGGCAGACACCCGAGAAGTGAGAGGATTCGCCTTAGTCCTATGCTTTAAATATAGCGGCTAGAAGAAACGTGTATCCAGAGTCCCACATAATGGGGAATGATTAGGCTACCACAACGTTTAAAGACGTCTTGACAGGGGTACGTTTACACTCCATGAAGGGGTAATGATTAGAGGCAGAGATACCTGTGTCCAGCTGGTGTCCATCTAGTCTGTCAAGCGTCTATTTTATATGTTTTGTTGTGACGTCATATGTAAAAAAAAATTGTTTTAAGAAAACTGATTTAAAACTTTTGCGATTTAATAGCTGAGATAGAATCGCACATGAATTGATGTTTTTTGAACAAATCGGTAATATAAACATTTTTGGGGAAAATTTGAATTGGAGCTTGCAGTGTTTGGTGCTCGCTCATATTGTTACAAGTGTTGAAGTTGCATAAAAGTATTGACAAGTGTTATATAAGAGGAAAGGGAACAGCTTTAAGCATGGAAGACATAACTCCATTAGCACACTTATGCAAGCAATTGCCAAAACACGCACCGAAGCTAAAGAAATGTAGCACCAAGTGGGTTAAAGGTACTGACCACAAGATGTTTATGCCGTGGCCACAAAATGGGTCTTTATCTAAAGCCGTTTTACAACATATGATGACATATTTGCACGCCACATATACAGGCAAGAAGTTAGAAAAACGGCTTGCTGTTCTCGAGTTGTGGAAAATGGACGAACAGGTAAAGGAGGAAGAGCCGCCAACAGACTGGATACTTAATGTATGCATAGAGGGGGGTGAGACATCTACTGTGCCACCTGCCCCGCCCGAAATGAAAATTGAAGGAAGTAAGGACGAGGGATTATACCCGTTGAGGGAACTTAAAACAGCCACGGGGTACAGCAACCCCGCATATGACTCACCTACACATTGGGCCTCATTATAACTATTGCGGAATGGGTTTAACGGCGCTGCTAACGGTGCTGGCGCCGTTAAACCCATTCCGCAATATTACGAGGATCCCTCGTGGGACCCGCTATGGACGTCTGGCTTTGCCATCCTCTTCAACCAGTGGACTCCTGACCCCCACAACCTCCACAAACCTTCTCCAACACCCATTCCTCATCATAATGCCTAAAGTTCTGAAAAAGACCGGAGATCGGCTGCGGCATGAGCGCTTTTCTAGGGAGGAGTTAAACATGTTGGCTGAAACCCTAAAAGAGCATGCCGATGTAGTCTTCTCGACAGAGATGACAAGACCGGCGATTATGAGAAAGAAGGCCATATGGGCCTTGGTAGCCCAGAGGGTCAGTGCAGTCGGCACAACACCCCGCAATGCCAGACAATGCAGAAAAAGGTGGGACGATCTACGTCTCCGCGTCAGGAGTATACTGGCGGCGAATAGGAATCTGGGCATGGCGACTGGCAGAGGAGCTGAGTCGCCCATCAAACTGCAGCCGTGGGAGGAGATATGGGCTGCGACCATAGGCACAGAGAGCATAGAGGGGGTCAAAGATATGGAGAGAGGAGCCCCGACATCAGGCAACGCAGGTAGGTGCCTTAAATCCAGCTATGCCAAACTCAACACAGTGAAGTCCATATTTTTGGGAAGTGCAATGATGCCTAACTGGGTCAACACGACACATTAGCAGAAGACTGCCTACAGGCAGTGCTGACCTCCACCTTGTACACATGCATTATGCATACCCTTTCTGTAGCCACCCACATGCCTCCATGCTTCTACCACCTAAGAGGGAGACAACCTGTATGTCACTGCCTCCAATGTCCACCATCTAGTAATCAAAATGAATGCAGCCATCACAATGCCTGCTCAATGTCCGCAGACCCATCACTAACCCTTTCCCTCCTTTGGTCCACCACAGGCTCACATTCGGACAGTGCCGATGAAGACACTGGCACTACACCTGCCAAGAAGCCCAGGCCGGAAGACCCAAAACACTGTCCCTCCACCTCTGGTGCAAAAAGCAAAACCCCACCGCAGCCAAAATCCCACAGCACATCACATGCCACAGCACAGATGTGCAGCAAGTCAAGCACAACGGCACCACTGACTACAACCATCCACCCAGTGGTGTCTACTGAAGGCACTGGGTCCGCAGGAAGCAGCACGATTGGTGAAACTGCTGCCACCGCAGCTAGCTCAGACAATGATGAAGGGGATGTCGATGTTGTCGTGGGTTCCCCCACTGCCCTCCTTCATTCCCCCTACCTGTCCCCGTGCAGCCAGCATGACTATGGCATACAGGGGCAATCCCCTGAAAACTCTTTGCCGGCCACTCCATGCCCAGTGGCAGATGTGCAGGAGGGGAGCAGGACAATGGACACGCCAGAAGCATCATCCACAGGCCAGAAAACCCAGGAGTCGATGCATGAAATTATCACGCGGTAACAACAACTGAGCTCCCTCATGACACAGCATGTCGCAGAATGCACCAGCGCAAGGGGGGAAATGCGCAAATGTGCTGAAACTGTAAATGCTGCCATAGAGTCCACCTCCAAGGACATTTGTGCTGAACTGGCCGTGGTGCGGCACATACTTTCTGAGCTTGTCCAAACAAAGAGGGACATGCGTCCTTGTGAGCAGCCCAGTTCCTCCTCGACTGCCAGTTCTACCCGAACCAGCCCCGTCCGAAGATCGGGCAGGAACCTGCAGCGTACAGACAGGGGTGCACCGGGTGCCGGGAGAGGGGGGTGCCAATAGAGGTAGCCTCGTGGAACGATCCCACATGATGCACTTGAGCACAGACATCCACACCATGTTATGGGGAGTCGAGGGGGGAGGGGGTAGAGGGGAGTGGGTGTGTTGGGGAGTTGAGGGGGCAGGGGGGAGTGGGTGTGTTGGGGAGTTGAGGGGGGAGGGGGTAGTGGGTGTGTTGGGGAGTTGAGGGGGGAGGGGGAGTCGGTGTGTTCACTTAGAATTACTATTTCAATACACATTTTGGTTATGCACAAATCACTTGTGTGGACATTTATTATTGCGTACGTGTGTTTTATTGCTGAACAGTCCACAGTGTGCATGTCCCAGACACACCCAGTGCCCCAAGTGCCATCTCCATGTGACACCCCCCATCCATGTGTTCTAGAAGAATTGGTTGATCAGATTCCGACGCATGTCGAGTCCCTCCTGTGCATCGCTTCCTCCCTGAGGTGCTGCCCCATCCCCACCCTCCTCATCCTCTTCGTCAGGTGGTTGCTGTTCTGCGTCCGTGGACTGGGGCACATTCCGTCTGATGCACATATTGTGCAGCATGACACATGCCATGACAATCTTAGCCAACTTCTCATGGCGGTACAGGAGTGCCCCACCAGACCTGCTGAGGCAGCGAAACTGTGCCTTCTAGAGGCCAAATGTCTGCTCAGTCACCACACAGGTTCGTGTATAGGCACGATTATAGTCCTCCTCGTGCCTGTTCTGTGGGTTCCGGACTGGGGTAAGGAGCCACCGCTTCAAGGGATAGCCTGCATCACCTGCATGTGGGCAACAAACTTATGTGTAAGTTATCTCATCATGTTTGACCTCATTAAGTGATACCATGGCATGCATTTATTTCTTCATCTCTACCCAATTTCCATGCATGGATTTAGTAACACGATGAGACTGCTATGTGTGTATTCCTCTCATGGACTGTTTTGCATGTCATTGATTGATGTGTGCGGGAGGGGTCCAGTTCCTTGTGAGTGCACATGCACTGTGTCAGTGCACGTCCATTGTTTCTGTGATCTTGCAGATGTCCACTTATTTGTATGCTGTCATCCTGGCAACGTTGATGTCAGCCTCATGATGCTCTCACTACGCACAACAAATGGTGTCATGCAATTTAGTTGGGCCTCTGTGTCAGTGTAGCGGTGTATTGATGTAGTTGACCCTCATGTGACTCATTTGTATGCGGTAATGGGGGACTGACCTTTCAGTTCAAGGTTTTTTTGTGCTTTGCATTGTCTATAGTTGTTGATTGTGGCTGCATTTCGTTGTGGGAGATGCGGTCGGATTTGGTACAGTGCACATGTCTGTGGGATGGTTCGGACACCGCCTCATTCGCATGGTAGGGCTGCTTGCATCTTGCTTTATGTGGTCAGGTGTCAGGTCCAGTCTGGGTGGATTTTGGGGTGTGAGCTTCCTCCATTCCCTCTGGCACTCGCAGCTAGGTTATGTTTGCATCTCTCCCCCCCATCTCAGCCAGGTGAAGTATGCATCTATGGCTCAATCACCTACCCACATCACATTTCCATGAGCCTAACATGCGACTCACCTAGAAGCCAGGGTCTTTGCCTTGCATTTCGCTCGATGTAGCCTGGAATCGTGGAGTTCCGCAGGACCAATAAATCATGGGTTGATCCAGGGAATCGAGCACAACAATGTGTGATGATCTTGTTTGAGTCACATACCATTTGCACGTTAATTGAGTGGTATTGCTTACGGTTGCGGTACGCTACCTCCATGGCATGTGGGATCACCAATTCCACATGGATGCAGTCGATGGCGCCAATACAACCAGGTATGCCAGCCAGTGAATGGAAACCCACTTTGGTGTTTGAGATCTCCTGGGCAGACCGTGGTAAGGAAATGTGTCCGTCTGTGTGCTTGAGGAGGGCATCACGCACTTGGTTCAACGTACTGAATAATGATTGTGAAATGCCATGCTGTTGCCCCACTGTGTGTTGGTAGGTGCCTGTGGCCAGGAAGTGGAGCACAGACACTACCTTCAGTAGGGGTGTGATGGTGGTGCGTGTTTCAATGAGGCTAAAAATGTCGTCATGTATCATGTCCACAATGGTGGTGATAGAGTCCCGGTGCAGGCGGTACAGGGTGTGGATCTGCTCGGCGGTTAGGTTGAATGGACTGGCTCTGATGCGTGGGATTGGGGGCTGCCTGCGTGGTGGCAATGGCTGTGCTGGTGGGGCATGCTGGTCCTGGTTTGCCCTCCTTCTTCTCCTGCGTCTCCTCTGTGCTGCCTGTTGTTGTTCTTCTTGTAGTTCTTGTTGTGGCACTTCCACTGCAATCAGGTCCTCCAGCCCCAGCATTGCTAGTTGTATTGGATATAATGTGGAGTGTAACTGTTTGTGGGAAGGGGTGGGGTGTGCTCCGTTTGTGCTTGCCCAGTCGGTATTGACTCCACCTGTGCTGATTGTGTGCACCTGTGGCAGCTGGGCACACTGCACATGGCCATTTACGGTTGGTCCACGATGGCAGTATTAGCACCATGGCGGTAAGGTACTTTACGGCCTTCACAAAGGCGTTATTTAACATGTCCGCTTGACTCGTGATGTTACCTACTTAGCGCCATGGCGGTATTTACGGGATGGGAGTCGCGTGCCCGCGCCCTTGGTGCTTTTAACGGCATCGTTGTTTACGGTGCTGCTAATAGCGCTATCTCGGGTCATAATCGGCCCTAACAGTAAGCGATGCCGGCAATTCTTTACCGGCATCGTTTTTCACTTACCGCCAGGGTCGTAATGAGGGCCCATGTCTACAAACCTAAAGACTGGACTATTTTTAAAAAAACAAAGAATCTGATTAATTACCAACATTGGACATACAGATCCAACCAGCGCCCACACTCAACTACGGTTTGTCACCCCACCAAGCATCAACTACTCAGGAACCTTGGAGTTGGCTCCTTTGACAAACCATGTATTAGGCAGCAGGCCAAAGTCTGAACAAAAAACACAAGGTGCGCAGAGGACCATCTATCCCGAACCTACAACTCCACAATCAATGAAAGTAAGCAGTTTGTCTTATTATTTTTTTGTTTTCAGGATCTTGGAGAAAGTCTGTGACACTTGTGAGTCTTCCTGCCAGTGACGGGTATGATTTTAGCGCTAAGTTGAAATAAGTGACCACGTCTTTTGTGATATCTCTACTGTGGGACACCCTAAGTGATTCCAAATAGGGTCTTGGTGTGGAAGGAATCAGGCTACTGTATCTATTGCAAAATGTTCTTTGTCTTTACTTTGCTGGTCATGTGTCCTTCTTCCTCGTCATGGATCTCGTCTGCATGTGCTGTGGTTCTTACCCCTTGCTCGTCAATTCCTCTCGTTGGGGTGCAGGCAGGGGGCTTTCTCCGATGTAGGATTTGATATCACCGAGAAAAATCCATGCTTTCACGCCCTTTAGCTTCACAGCGGACGGAGGGCAGTCCTCTAGGATAAAAGGACCATTGAATCTTGGCTCGTCCCACCTTTTCCTTGCATGGTTTCTCACCAAGATGGCATCTCCAGGGAAGACGAGTGCAACACGTAGATCTTGAACTGAGTCATATGTAGAATCTCCTTCTGTGTTCTGTGCTGCACCCTTTTCGTCGTCACTGCAGCTGGTCTGAAATTACAGTAAGGCAAGATGTCATACAGTTCAGATAGTTTTGTATTTCAGATCCTAAAACCTCTCCTGTTGACTGGGAATCACATCTACCTCTATCTCAGAGTGTTAGGGGGGTTCTCATTCTTCTTCCTGTGGCTATCTCGTTTGGCGTAAGATGATGGTCGGAGCCATGTTGGTTCCAAAGAGCATACAGTGCCAGTGGAAGGTAGGGCAACTATCCCCTCTTTAGAGTAAGCTTCAACTTGGCTATTCTCTCCTTCAACAATCCGTTGAGCTTCTCACAGCGCCCATTATCTTGCGGATGATACTCTGACGAGAACTTGTGCTTTATACCAGCAGCAAGCTAATCTGCTCGAACACTCCATTAACAAAATGAGGGTCATTATCTGATCTCATAACTTTGCATACCCCATCTGGGGAAACACTTCCCTCACTAACAATTTGGCCGCACAGGTAGAGTTTGGGTGTGTACATGGACCTGTCTCTATCCATCTAGAGAATGGACACACCACAACAATTAAGTATCTGTACCTGTTACATACTTGAATCATGTCAACGTAATCGACATGCAAGTGCTAAAAAGGCCCATTTGGCCTGGGGATGACTCCTCTCATTACTTTTTGAATTGCTGGCAGATTATGCAGTTCACCATAAAGAATGCAACATGCTCAACTAAATTTGGTATGAACCAGTCTCCTGCGAGCGTTGCTGCTAGATTCTCTTTTGTCATATGCGCTGGGTAATGTAACTGCTCCAATGCTATTTTTAACAGGGCTACAGGCATTACTGGTTTACCAGTGCTGTCTTGTTGCCACAAGCTGTCAGAGTGGTTTAAGGAGCACCCTCAACGTTTCCACAGGTGTTTCTCTTCCTGCGGTGCCTCCCCTTGGAGTTCCATTAGCTGCGTTTGCCCAAGATTGTTATAGGCTTCAGGTGTTGTTCGTGCAACCAACATTTTTTCATTGGCACAGGTGACTTCCACTTCCATAATCGTCTCACTTTTTGATGCCATTCGCTTGGCTTCCGTGTCTGTTGCTTGATTTCCACGTGAGATAAAATCTGTCCCTTTCGTATGGGCGGCTCATTTCACGACCTCTATGCCCACTGGGAGCTGTAGTGACTTAATCAGTCTGTCCAATAAGGCTGCGTGCTGCACTGGCATGCCGTCCGCTTGGAGGTAGCACCGCCTTTTCCAGCGCACTAAGCCTGCATGCACTGTTGACGTCACATAGACAGAGTCACTGTACACCGTTACTTCCTGGTCTGCGTGATTCTCAATGGCGAGTATCAATGCCAATCATTCTGCAACCTGTACTGAATAATGAGATGGTATTCGTGAACTAAGAAGCACTTGAAACTCTCCATTTGCTGTGTGTTCTATCACAGCAATGCCTGTGTATCTTTGCCCATCACTTTGTTCGGTTCTCAAAGACCCGTCAATAAAGACAATCTCTCCTCCTGCCAAGGCATTTTCTTTCACCCTGGGAATTTTATCATAGAATTTTTCATAATTTGCACAGTCATGTATCAGCTCTCCCTCAGTGACTGGCTCTGATATGAACATAGCTGGGTTTACTATCTTACATCAGACTATTTTTATCGATGGGTTTGATATGATCACTTCATAAGCAGAAGCTCTCTGAGAAGTCAATGTGCCCTTTGGTTTCTCTAGAATGGCAAATAATGAGTGTTCGACGTATAACATCAAGGAGCATCCCATCACAATGGTTGTAGCCTTTTCTATGGCGAACGCTGCGGCAGCTAAACTTTGTTCGCATGGGAAGTGGCCTCTCATTACTGGGTCCAGATTCCCACTGTAGAATGCTAGGGGCTTGTACCCCAACAAGGTTCTTTGAGGAAGCACTGCCGTCATGACGCTGCCATCTGTGTGTGAAAACAGGCAAAATTCCTCTGCATAATTGGGAATTCCAAGAACTGGAGCTGTACAAATAGCTCTTTTAAGTTCAGCAAACCCCTTCTCCATGGCTTCAGACCATTCAATCTTTTCTTTTGTCACTTGGGCCTTATTTAGGGCCTGAAGTAAAGGCTTAGTATAAGAGCTGCAATCGAAAACCCATGCCCTAACATAGTTGCACAGGCCTAGAAAGCTCTGCATTTGCTATATCGTGTATGGCTTAGCCGTGTTCAATATGGCTTCAGCCCTTTCTGGGGTCCCTTTCTTGCCTTCATGTGAGATCAGCTGGCCTATGTACAGCACGTCCTATTGACAATATTGTAACTTTTCCTTGTCAACCTTGTATCCTTTCTCAGCCAATATAGTCAGTAGCTGAACTGAATCGTGCCTACATTGCTCTTCTGTGGTGCTGCAAATTAGGATGTCATCAACATATTGTAAGACAACACTTTCTAGTGCAATATTGCTCAAATCCATCTGCACGACTCTGTTGAAAATAGACGGAGACTCACAGTATCCCTGTGGCAGCCTCTTGCTTTTCAGACGCATTTGTCTGAACGTGAATGACGTCAGATCTTGTGAGTCACGTTGCAGCGGGATTGAGAAAAATGCATTTTTCATGTCAATCACCGTGAAATATTTTGCCTCAACGGGTATATTACATAGAATTGTAGCCGGGTTAGGGACTAAAGGGAACTCGGCCTGAACAATATCATTTATTGGGCGTAAATCCTGAATTAAACACCAAGACCCTCCCTTTGATTTTTTGACAGGATACACTGATGTATTACATGGTGACTCTGACGTCACTAAGATGCCCTGGTCCATTATGGCAGAAATTGTCTTAGAAATCCCTTCATCTGCCTCTCGGGACATGGGATATTGTTGTGCCTTGGGTAGAATTGCTCCTGGTTTTAGTTTAATCCTTACTTCTCCAACCCCCTTCAAGAGACCCACAACATAGGGTCCGGTAATCCACACTGAGACAGGCATTTTAGCTATATCGTCATCAAAGTATTCAGGACATTTTAGTACCAACATCATTTTCTGAGGTACCTCTCTATTAATCATCTTTACCAGAAAGGTGAGGCTTACCTCTACCATTGTCGCTCCCATTTCTGCTTGTTCTTCAAACAGATCATCATCGGTGACGTCAGTCACTCGATATCCTTCTTCGATGGCGATAATTGCGCACCATTGTCTGCCTTCGTCATCGTAACCGTCAACCAATACCACTTTCCCTCACACTGCAGCTGTGTGTATCATCAAGGGAAATACTTGTCCCTCCTCCTCATGCATAGGTATTCCTGGTCTGAATAAGAACTCATCAGGGGTTCTCATAATTTTGTCTGCAAGGCCTGGCAATCCCTCCATAAGCACACGCATGCCATATGCGAACATTTCTGGCTCTAATGGTATGGCCCTCATGGCTATGTGTCCCGAATATGCTCTAATTATTTCACATACATTTGAGTAGTGCATTCCTGGAGTGGAGCATACTAAGCCCTCCTCCGTGAATGAAATTGTCATGTTCAACTTTGTCATTAGGTCTCGACCCAAAATGTTTACTGAGGTCTCACGTGAATACAATAAAGGTATATTAATTTTGCACTCTCCTATGGAGACTGGGAGTGCGTTTGTAAAGGGAACTGGTCTGTGAGCTCCTGTAAAACTCTGAGTATCTATGGCCTCGCCGGACAAGGAAAATTTGCCTGCACGTATGCACGAGCGTGTTCCACCTGTGTCCACTAGGAAGGAATATTCTTTACCCCCTATACCGACATCCACCCTAGGTTCCCTGTGAGGGTCTGGTGTCACTGATAGGACAGAGCACATCAGGGTTCCCAGTGAGCTGTCCTAGTTCTTATACAAGTTTGGCCTACTGTGCACTTGTGGATTTTCCCCATTTCCATTGTTACTTCCCATTCCAGGGTTCTGTGTCTGTCCTGTGTTCATTGTGTGTGACACTTGCAACGGTGCCTGTTGGGTTTGTCTGTTTGTTGTGCTCCTGGCGCTTGTTGTTGCACCGTGTAATTCTGTGCAATGTCCTGTTGTAAAACTGCAGGTGGATTCGCCATACCTGCTCCCATTCCTTGGCCGTTCTGTACCAAGCCTTGATTTCTGCATGTGCGCGCCAAGTGCCCTGCCATTCCACATAGCCAACATACTGGCGGAGGTCGGATTACTTGCCCATTCAACATATCCTGGTTTCCATTTTGCATGTTTTGGAAGCCTCCTTGATTATTTTGGAAACCTCCCTGATTGTTCTGCCATCCTCTTCCCCTAAATCCTCTTCCCCGTGGGTAAAACCCTACGTTACCCTGATTATTCTGTTGTGGACTAGCCCCCTGCTGCATGCTTGGTTCAGCTGTGCTAGTTAGCATGGCTCCTTCAATAGCATACTTTGATAGTTTCTTCTGCACCAATTTTGCTTCCTCACCCTTTCGAGGTTGCTTCCTTTTTGTGATTCTTTTCCTGCAGCGGTCTATAATAATGTGCGATAGTCAACTGTATTTCAGCCCAAGGTTTAGCCTCAACTCCTACCAATTTCTTGAGTTGTTTCTGCACTGGTTCTGGCAAGCCTTGGCACAATATATGGTAAAACACAGGTATTGATTTTGTCCAAGATTCATGCGTTTCGAGCACCCATGCGTCTTGGAAATTCTGTATATAAATTAACGGATCTTCAGAATCCTTTATTTTTCAAGTCATTATAGCTCCCATATCAGAAGTATCTGGGTAAAGTACTCATAGCGCTTTCCATACTAAAGCTCTACAATTGTTAAATGGCGCTCCATCATGCACAGTATTAATTGTGGTTAGGCCAGGGTAGCCTGCTCGTGGCCACACGTTGGCTGCTCTCTCACCAAGTATGGCGATTAGGAGACCCTTAATGTCCCCTATAGCTAATGTGTTTCCTCCTGTCATTTTTTCTAACTCATGTATCCACTTTCCGCCTCCCGGTGTCAGTATTGGAAGCTTGTTTTTCAAGTTCTCTCGATCCATGTGTGGCCATGGAATATAATGTGGCCTTACTCCCCCCTTCTCCAGTAGCAGAAATTCGAATGCATAGCCCTTTTTTTCTTCTCTCATTGTTCTCCTGTCAATTGCAGGGGTAATGTTCCGGCATCGCCGTCTACCTGGCAATGTCCTTAGTCTGTATACATAGGGCGGTGAAGACACCCGGCTCTGACCATGAGATACTCCTTCATGTTGATCAGACTGCGTGGCTGACTCTGATGCCCTTGGTGCAGACTCGCTGGTGTCTGACCATCATATCCCTTTCTCCCTTGGGAGTCGTATCTTGCTTCGTCCCTTTTCCTCTTTCTCCTCACACTCCTCCCTTTCGGAATCGGACATTGTCTGCCCACAACTAGCGCAACAATCAACAGCTCTAATACAAGCCATTCTACATAATATCCCTGCCTTGAGAAAGACTTTGGTTGAAACGCGCGTCAGCTTTTTTGTTTCACTTCTAGCACACTGACTGGTTTTGGTAACATATACCAATAAAACACCATGTCTACAAACCTAAAGACTGGACTATTTTTAAACACCAAAGAATCTGATTAACTACCAACATTGGACATACGGATCCAACCAGCGCCCACACTCAACTATGGTTTGTCACCCCACCATGCTTACTGTCATTGCTGAACAATTTATTATACTCCCTGAGTACAGTGAGAAAGAAGCAAATGTTTCCGACACAGGTGGAAATAAATGAGTTTGTCAACACACTGTTCTTTCGCATAATCGAAGACTGTCCAACCATTGTCGGGAGAACAACTGATACACGTACATTTCTTTGAGATCCAGCAAACACTGAACATTTAAGCCATCTTTTGAATAAGATCATTATTTTGGTCGCACTCCACGCGAACGGACAGTGCAGACATTGTTTACATCAAGGAAAAAACATATAATCCTGAACTGAGCAAGACAGAACAGATGTCCTTGTCACCAGAAGACAGTAGATTTGCATACAACGTCTTCTTTCACCTCATTGAGAACTTTCCAGAGCTAGTGGGAAGACCAACCAATGTTGACGTACTTACATTTCTCGGAGATCCAGTAAAGTGTACTCAGCTAAAAATGCTCTTACATGCTATGACAGCTCAAATCAAAAATACCAATCTCCATCGAATCCTTAGGAGAAGACCGTGAAACTTTCCGCTGAGGGACAGATCGAGGGAGCAGAGTCAAGAACTCCATTTGTTACATGTGTTGTTATTTTTCCCTATTTCTTCATACCGACCAGTGTCCAACATGTCCTCAGGACTGAAGCAGATTCGGGGGGTGGACTGGGAGCTCACCTACTTTGAACATGCACAGTAAAGAAACACACTGAAGTATTACTTAATTTGATTTCCTTTCCATAGTCTAGCAAAAGAACTGTATCCTGAAATATGCTCATTGGCTGAGAGGACAAAAAAATACAATCGCACCAAGAAAACAGTGAACAAATGTTAATGCATCTGGTAAAGAAATCAAGCAGTGGCATTTGGGCATGTTTAAATGGAATATCCACGAGACCTCAGGTGGCTGTACTAACTAATTCAGTGCAGAATAAAACCTGGGAAACATATTTTGAAACTCTTTACCAATCTCCCTTTCAGAACATAGATGGGTGGTTTCAACTTAATTTAATGCCATGCTCATTCCCGATACATCTTGATGACATTTTAACTTGCATCAAAGCCCTGAGTCAATCCAGAGCTAGTGGGCCGGATGGATTGCACAATGGCATGCTTAAAAACCATCCACGTGAATGGGCCTCCATCCTAATGCAAATCTTCCAGAATGCCTTTGACTCCAAGCGAATTCCGCGAACGTGGAAACAATCCATTATAGTGCCCATATTTAAAAAGGGCAACAGAGCGGATCCAAAGGCTTATCGACCTATAGCTCTTTTGGATTGTCCGGGTAAGATTTTTGGATGTCTTGTTCTAAATACATTTAACGAATGGCTGGAGACTCGTTGCCTGCGTGACACTTTCCAAACTGGCTTTATCCCTGAGGTGGGCACATGTATAAACATTATTACCTTAAATAGTATCATTTTTCGAGCTCATGAAAGGAAGGACGCATTATACATCGCCTTCATCAACTTCCGCATGGCTTTCGATGCAGTACCTCGTGAGTTGCTGTATATGAAACTGATGAATAATGGTTGCCCATGGTCAATTCTAAAATGGGTGATTGAATTTTACACGAGCACCACTATTCAAATCAGATTGGATACCACTGGTCTAATTTCTGATCTGATTAGTACTGCTTGTGGGTTGAGGCAAGGATGCCTTTTAGCGTCCACTCTATTCAACTTTTTTATAGCAGACATCAAATCCCGATTTGCATTAACAGTGACGGACTCTTCAAAAATAGATGCCATCCCGATTCAACACCTGTTATATGCAGATGACATGGTTTTACTCTCTAAAACCCCCAATGGTCTACGTGCCCTATTGAAATTCTTGGAGAGCTATTGCTTAGAAAATTATATTTCAATAAATGTTGCGAAAACCAAGGTGATTCAATTTGGCACTCACAGGCAGAGATCTAAAACCCATCAATGGCCATTGCAATTAACAAACTTGGATCCAGTCCCCTCATATGTCTATTTGGGAACTTTAATAACCCAGCAAGTGAGCTCATCAGGATATGAAAATGATATAAAGAAAAAAGCGATTATGACACTGTCTCAGGCTCGATTGATCAAGGCCAAGTACTGCAAATTTTCATTAAAGCCCATTATAATTTATTATAAACAAAAGTTTGTGCCTGTGGTCACATATGGTAGTGAAGCATTTAAAATAAAAACCTATGAATACTGGTCTGCTTTGGAAGGCCATTTTTGGAAACGTGTGTTAAACTTACCAATGTCGACACCCATAGCCATTCTGAGGCCCGAGTTAGGCTTATTGTCGCTATATGCAACCTATAAATGGAAACTCTGTTCCTTATATAGGAAATGTTTAATGGCAATTGATAGAAACTCTGAGGGGTTAATGTATATTGTGGCAAATTACTTGTTAAAATCAAAAGATAATTTTCCTACAATGTGGCGAATGAAGGCGCAGGGAATCCTCATACAATTGAATCTTCCTGATCTCTCTTTGATCAAAAATCCTAATGCGGCCAGGAAGCAATTATGGAAACTTGACTGGATCAAGACTAGGAATGCCTGTACCTCCTATCAGGCATTCACAGACAACCCATTCAATTTAAAGCGTTATGATATGGTAGAGCCTTATTTAATGTTGTTTCCAAACTCTCGTCAACGAGATGATTTCCTGCGCTTTCGTTTAAACATATGGCCTACCCACGAAATATTATGCAGAAGAAAAATATTACCATTAAAAGCACTGCCTTGTCGATACTGTCAATCCGCTCCTGAAACGTTGAGACACTTATGTGCAGAATGTGTAATATTACTTCCACAGAGGATCTTGTTTTTTAAACCTTTATTTGAGGGATCATACATTGAGTCTACTACAGAACTATGGAACTTGCTATTTCACACTGTAAGGAAAACTGTTAGATATGCTATTTTGAACTTTTTGTACGGTTTAAAAATGAAAAAGCTAGAAAAATTGAGCTAATCAGTCTAACTTCCATGTTTTCAAACATACCTGTTAAACATATTAATTTGTATCAAATAATTGTGTATGTATAAATGTTGTATTTTACCAGAACATTTTTTGCTAATATTGTAATGTTGAAAAAATCAAGTTTTTTTTATCTTGATTAAAACAACAATAAATAAATTAAAAAGTATCCTGAAATAAAAGACAATTGTCACTTGCAAGAAGAGGAAGGGGAACATCTTTTGAGCACCAGACACTCATAAACTCAGAACTTGAAAGACGATATTAGATATGGAAATACTAACATTGACATTTGGCTAAGGATCAAGATGGGGGTCCAGAGCAGCAACCTGGTCCTCCCACTAGAAGAGAGGCATCCAAGCTTCTCTGGAAGAAAATGCTGCTGCATGACATACAAAACTATTATGTACCTATGTATCATATTCATCATTATTTTACTGTCATTAACAATTAGAACTGCATTCTATATTGGTGCACAAAGCGTTCCAGTTTCAGTACATCCACCTGATGATGTACGCATGAAACCCACAAAAGCACCCAGGCCTTATATAGTAATTCCAGTCCTTAGAAGATCTGATGGTGGAGTGAATGAACTTGAAATGGATGTAATTAGCAACGATACACACACACTTGTGGTAACGAATTAAAAGAAAAGCCAGAGACAGGGTTGGCAAGAGTTGAATGAAGTAAAATCACTGACAACTAGACGCACACAAACACTGAATGTACACGAAACAGGCCTAGCATCAATGACTGCAGAACCACAAACCAAAGCAGCAGAAAGGAAGAGACTGCCTGCCATAAGAAACGTCACAGATACTGGTATGAGAAGACGAGAAGAGTTGAAAGAAATAGCCAACAGAAGCAGTCACATCAGAAACTCTTGAGAAAACAAGGGCCAACTCAGACCAACTCTCCGCAAGGACGCAAATGTTAGTAGACGTACTATTCCCATACTTAGGCAGAACGAGAAAACTGCATGAGAAACTGAATAATAAAACCACAGAGACCAAATTACCCAGCATACATGTTCCAACACGAGGGACAAGCACCAGTTCCACAGTACAGCCATATACCGGACCAGTATCAGGCTGGTTGGCATGGGCATTTGCACGCAGCAGAGAAAAAATACATGAAGAAAAGGAAAGAGCTGCCAGACTCCTGTCCACTCATAGGGCGCAGATGAGAAGGCCTGCACCCTGGACCAGGATACCTGAGAACCCTCCAGCAAGAAAAAGCCACACAGATGCATTCAGAGATGTAATAATAGCAAACTACGTGAAAACCTTAAGAAACAAGAGAATCATGCATGAAGTCGACAATGAACTGAACGATTACTTGGATAGCACAGCACACCTAGGTAACAACATTTGGTACCAGCACATGAAGGAAGTTGGAAGACGTAATTCCGAAGGAGAATGCTTCGTCTGCACACTCCTACCGTACAGCATGGGGAAATCCAAGATCTTCGTAGCTGTGGAAATTGATGTCCAGACAGCACACTGTCTTTCACACATAGCAATGTGCAAAACTAGAGGCCAATTTATGGGAAGTGATGCTTCCCTAATATGGGCAACTGGAACAGCCTATCCCGATGAAGATGATTATGTTTAAGACATTAAGACAAGAAACAGAGCTCATACAAGGAATCATGTGATTAGGTTCGAGAAGCCTGGAGTTAAAGGAGCAGGAATAAGATGGGAAGTGAACCCGAGACTAAATGTCCAAGGAAAAACTTCAGAGGAAGCTCGAAAGTGGAAAAACAGAGCTCAAATGCAGATTTGGGGAACAGTGCTTTCACCAGACGGATGGGAAAAAGGAGTGGTGATTTGCAGAACATGGGTGATTAATGGACTCTACAAAGAAACTGTTGATATTGTGCAGAATGGCTGCAAGCCATTATGGCCAAAACTTGCAAAACTACTAACATGGGTCGAAGACAGAGGGGGACCCTTGCAGATAGTCCCACTGGAAAGCCCAAAGTTCTGTTTCAGAAATAACAGCACAAGGAAAATGGGAGAGAATCAGAACTGTGGACGAGTCTTTGATGCTCCAGAGATGGTGCATGGAACTGCGGTAATTATCGATCATTATTGGGCATGCGGATCCAAAGCATACATCAGACTGCCAAGAGACTGCGGAGGCATATGCACGATTGTGAATGTCCATGTTCCAGCATTAGTAATGCCGAAAAGTGACCTGAATATTGACAGTTTCCCGAAAGCAGATGCTCACCTGAGGAAGAACAGATCTGTGGAACTACTGACGCGGATGAAGAGAGAACATTATTTCTCTGCTAAATCAGAAGAAGCATTTCATGCAATCCCATATGAAGACAGGCTGTTCAGCCTCACCTCATCAGTGTCCACAACGGTTTTCATGCCACGAATGCAAGTTGGAGTAAATACTAAATGGTTGCAGATAACCAGATGGGAGTTACTGCAAACCATCAACACAATAAAAGGATTCAATGCAATCAAGGAAGAATTAAGAGCCATCCGACTGATGACTCTCCAGAACAGATATGTACTTGACATGATCACAGTTATGGATGGAGGAGTTTGTGCAAAAATTGGAGAATCATGTTGCACATTTATACCTTCTCACAATGAAGAAAATTGAACTTTAACAGAAGCCATAGGTATGCTGACAAACCTGCAGAACCAGATGATCAATTAAACCGACGAACGTGATGATGACAGCTGGTTTGGATCACTGTTTTCATGGGTTCCACAATGGATGGCAGATGCATTCAAGTTTCTGGGAGCCCTGCTAGTGATGATATTGCTAGGATTTTGTGTTATCAAGATAATAATCTCACAATGCCAGACAGCTGCGAAGAAAGCCATAGGGATGAAGATCATGATTGATGTCCAACCAGGATGGAAGCCCAGAGATCTGACTGATGAAGAAATAAGAGACTTTGTGAAGGCCAGCAAGCACACACCAGAAGGTGCAAAGTTTCTTTATCCCAGGAAATGCAGAAATTATGTGGGAAGATGGATGTATAGCAGCCCAAATGGACAATGTCAGCTGATGACATGGAACAAAGACTAACATGTAAGGACATCAGGAAGCCTGTGAGGAGTAATAAAAATATGGACTCCAAAGAGACATTTCTTCAAACCATCATCTACAGAGCCAGAAGATGAAGAAGGAATGAACCCAGACAAAGAAGTGCAGATGAATACAGAGAAACCAAGTAAGATGAATCCAAAGGAGGAAGTGGTCGATGAATCGACCAGAGGGGGGAGTGTAGAGGAGGTCCCAAATAAAGCCTGCACTCCAGTCGCCCATTTTGAAGTACCAGGAACGTTCACACCGAGACATGTGATGTATGATGAGCAGATAAACCAGCAGAGAGCCGCAGTAGGGCTTTGCCCAGTACCTATCAGAAGAACAATACCTATTGAAATACCAATAACCAGACAACCATGGGCAGTAAGGTACACATTGAGAAAACCCTACCAGCAAATGAAACGAAATGAAGATTACTTAAGTGCTGTACAGGAAGAAACCAAAAAGTCCTTAATGGAAGACGAATGGTGACGTCATGAGGGTCTGGACTAACGCACCCATAGAAAACATGATGACCAAAGGATGACGTGAAGAGACGAAACACCATGAATAAAGATATTGTGAACCTACAAGAAGAAAGCGATGTTAGAATACAAAGGAGCTGAAACTGTGAGCAGGATGAAGATATTCAACCAGCTAACGCCTGTACATATGCGTGTAACTGCAAGAAAGCTGAGAAAACAGTGTGGCTTGCTATGCTAAGTAGAAGAATAGAGCGGCAAGCGCCATTATACACAATCTACCTCAAAATGAAGCATATTATACAAGTGCGAGTCTACTTTGCATGAAAAGCAGAACCAACCCAGGTTATTATAGACCAAACGCAAGAAGTTTCATATTCAAGTAACACGAGGAAAAAGGCTGAATCGAATCTAGGCAGAGGCAGCTTGTGCCAGGGAAGCCAGGGTTATAGCAATAGAAGCTATAAACAGTAGCTACTTTTAATTGAAGCTAAGAACAGAATATCCTGCCAATGAAGAAGCGAAATAAGAAGGCAAAGGTAGGTGGTGGTGAAACGAAAATCAAATGCACAAATCGAAAGAAATGAGGTAAATCCATGTTGTGCTAGCACGTGACCAGCCGAGCGAGACGAGGCACAGTTTCACACCTTCGCTTGGCATCCGCCCAGACAGAGATATCAGAACTTTTTCGAGACAAGAAGATGCAGTTTCGAGGCCAACCACAGTGAACTAATTGACACATAGCCCATAAAATGATGATTGATAGAAGGAAGGCAGGGTGAATTGGAGGACACTGTCATGATCTCTGCTTCCAAAAGGTCAGGGTTTTCCCAACTCCCTTGGAAGCAGATCCATAACCCAGGTTCCGAGGGCCAACAAGTCCCAATTGGGACCTTTTGGACCCAGTCCTGGCGCCAGTGGCACCAGGCTCATAAATATGCCCAGTCCCAGCGCTGGAAGCGCCGGGCTCATAATGCTTGGGTGGACTTACCTGCAGCAGACCATGCTGCTTACTTGCCTGCCAGCTGAGCCTCTGATCCTCTTCTGTTTGGAACTACTTTTCCTGTTGGGTGGGGCAGGAGCCACTCCCTAGATTCAGAACACTGGAACTCTTCTGGAAAGCAGGAACTCTTTTCTTACCTAGGCGTGGCTGTGGAAGGAGACACCTAAGCACTACAGGAGGCTATTTAAACCACACCCGGTGGATGAATCTTGCTTTGCGGTATTCTGCATCCTCTGCAGCAGAACGCTCATCGTGTCTTCTGCATCGGATCCTGGGCCTAAGGAAAAAGGCTTACCATCCTGAATCCAGTCTTCAGCAACACCTATAAAGACAAGAAAGAACAGGTTAGCATTCCGGCATCTGAAAGACAAAGGCTTACCTACTCTTCGTGCGCTCCGGAGGTCTTCACACTGCATTCCGGCATCTGAAAGACAAAGGCTTACCTACTCTTCGTGCGCTCCGGAGGTCTTCACACTGCATTCCGGCATCTGAAAGACAAAAGCTTACCGACTCTTCGCACGCTCCGGAGGCCTTCGGCGCTGCATCCTGCATCTGAAAGACAAAACAAGGTGCGTTTAAAGACATTGGGGAACTTTAATACTCACGTGCCATTACTCCTTTCCACATCAACCCCAGTGGGTATTCCGGCACCCTGCAGCCGCTCCGAACTCGTACCTGCAAAATAAAAGACAATTAGAGCGCATCGTGAAGCAGGCAACAAGCGCTTACTTACGTGCTTCCAGGCGCTTCTATTCATCATACGGACTCCATCTTCAACTCACTTCAGCCCATCATCCGCCATCGCCGGAACCTGCAAAACAAGAGACATCATTGCTAAAGACTTTAAAGACAATAGAATTACTCAAAACTTACCGTTCGTGCAGTAAACGACGGACAGCTGTCCTCTGAAGTCAAGAGGCCTGCGCTACCGATCCAGTGAAGAAACTGGTTACAGCACCCTGCCCCGAGGCAGATGGAGAGCTCGGCATTCACTTACCTAAGGTGAGAGCGTTAACCTTTGGGGGTCTACAGGAGAGCAAAAAAGGGAAGAGATATGGACACCCCAATAACCCCAGTTCATTAATCCCATATTTTCTGTCTGCAGACATCTTACTCTTGAAGTCAGGCATACAGTGCACAGAGGTCCAACCCAAAGAGCCAACCGGGTGCTACACATCACCTTTGAAGATACGGTAGTCGCCCAGTCAAGACCGGCGCCTCTGCGAGAATCAGGTGAGCGTTACAGACACCCTGCATCTGGTTGACCGCTCTGCGTGCTGCTAAGCAAAGTGGAGATTTATGCATGGGGTTGATGCCAACCCAATCACAATGGACCAAATAATCTATAGTGACGTCTACAGTAGTCATTTTGAAGGAAGGGCTTAGATGCCCACCTGACAGTATTTACCCAATCCCCTCACTCTATTACCATATACAGATATAGCACCTATATTAAAGTTATCTTTTCCTAACCAATAGAATTGCATGTTAACTTTTGAGTGTTACACATCAAATTATGACATGTTTTGAGTATAAAAGTTATGTTTTGTATGAAGTTCGAGGGAGTTGATGTGAGACGGGCTATAGCATCGCTGTTGATTTCCATGTTTCCCCATTTTTTGTACTTGTCATTAAACAGACTCCCCTTTGCCAAACCAGTGAATTGTCCTCATTGATTGGTGTTGGAGTAAGAAAACCTGCACCCCCATCCATCTGAAGGTGCAGCTATCTCGTCTTAAAGTACTGCAGAGCAAACCTCGACTCTATGGGCCGGCCGGCGGTCTCTCCAGTACACTAGTTACTCGGAACAAAAGGAGAGACTGGGCCCTCCATCCCTCCTACTGATTCAAGTACATAGACACCAGCAGCAGGCAGAGCTTTCATTCAAGGAGTCCCTGGATAAAGCGGGCTCCTTGAATGAAAGGACTGCCTGCTGCGTGCGAGCAGGATCACAGTGGTATCACACCTTTTGATGCACCCAGCCCCTTCTTTTGTTTAAAAGGAGGGGCTGGGCGCATCAAAGGTAATGATGCTGGTGTGCCCAAGCTTCACCTCTTTTACCAGTCACCCCCCCCACTTAATCGAGGGAGGGGTTAATTAAAGGGCGGGTCCTTAGGTAACACCCCATAACTAGAGCACCCCCCTCGATTTCCAATCCCACTTAAAGCACTGCCAACATCTGAGCACTGCGTAAATCCCACTGGGGCACCCAGTTGAGAATTGAAGCCACAAAATAACTCGCTCATATGCACACAGTGATCAAAGTCCCTCGTTGGTCCCTCCCACCTCCCTTTTATGGGGGACTCTGTGTGTCCACTGCCGGCTTTGGTTTTGGGGTGCTGAAAAACAGGTTTTGCTGCCTTCCCAAAACTGTTAGGTCTTAAAATAAAACTGAACCGAAGTGTGCCGTGTGGTAGTGTTTTGCAAAGCTTTGTAATATCACGCAATCTGCCCATAGGAGGAGAATCGGTCATGTGGTAGGTGGCGTTGTACCAAATATGACAGTGGAAATGAGTGATGATGTAGGTGGCACCATGACAAACTGCAAATGTTGTTTTCATTCTATTGATAGTGCTCGTTATCATTCTCTACATGGAGGACATTTTGTCATGTGTTTGTTTAGAATGCGTCGCACTGCGAGTGCGTTCATGCAGTGTGACGCCTTTTCCCTGAAAAGCAGCTATCCCCTTCTCTGTTAGCACCCTAGTTATTTTTCTTGGTGCTGTTGGGAAAATTAAACCTGCAAGTACCAGAATGCAAGATATAAGTCAAAGAAACAGGACTATATGAACTACATACAACTGACATGGCATCACCTAGGTGATGTGTATTAGGGCGTAGAGTGATGATAATCCCAGCAAGGGTTGCAAAAACATGGTTTGGCAAATTGCCATGTTTTTAAAAAAAATGTTTAATTACTTGTATCTAATCAAAGAAAAATGATTTTTACAAGGCGAGAATTCCATGAATGCCATGAATTCAAAGCAGTCCTGTTGCCAAGTGCGAGCTGTAAACCCTATCTTCTTTATTAGACATTGGTGTTAACATTGCACTATACACTCTGCTTTGAATAGATTGGTCAGCACACACACAAACAACCTGCCCCATCATGAGGGAGACCTCAAGCAGTCTTACCTTTCTCCTTTTCATGCCCCATGATGCAAAGGACTGAATGACCGTCTCCGGAGAGACATGGGGCATGTTTGCATGATTGCCCCTTTTATGTAGGGTAATCATTACTCTGAGTCCTGCTATTCCTCGTCACATTCATTACTTATTGAAGAATGTCCAATCCTTACAACAGGCTTTTTCCCTGTATCCCCGGGATACTTCTCCTTTGCGTGAAAACAGGGCCTCCTCAGGGACTTCCAGGACCTTAAAAGGCTGTCCACCTCCGTACACTTCCTGTACGTAACCAAGCTCCCTTCCGGCAGCTCAGTGGCCATACCATAGAGAAGGTGGGTGGGACGTCATGAATTTGACGAGGAAGAGTAGGATTCGGTATAATGAAGATTACCCTAAGCAATCGAGGCATTACCGCCTTGTCCCTCTTACTCATCAAATTAATTACTTTTTGTAGGAATACCAAAGCCCAAAGACATTGAGCACATGGAAAAGTGACCCACAACAATATTGAATTATATTCTACATGCATACATTCTACAGTACTTAGAGGCCATTACATTGGCAGTGGGCGCTATTTAAAAATCAAATAACATAACATATTCTGGTGAAACATATCTGTATCATGAATATGCAAGCCATGCCTGCAGATAGAACATCTGCTCTGATGGGTGGCACCCTAAACATATAAGAAAAAACAAAGCTGAAGGGAGAAGAGTCACTGGTCCACAAATATTCGTCCAAAACATGCCCCGTGAGCAATGGCCCGTGGCTGCTATTTCTTTGGTGGATCACTCTCAACCCCAGGCGACAGGGGTGGCTGTGCAAGCCTCCCCAATGGCTGACCTTGTCCATGACTTTTTAAGCTGTGACTTATGGCATCATGTAGACAGCCGTCTGTGTTACTCAGTTAATTAAGAATCAAAGGTCAAATTTGCCCTGACCGAGGTTACACACCCTGATCTCATGCATCATTCATTCCCTGAGAAATACAATTTGATTATCCCGTTGTGGTGCTCCATGAATAGGGTAACACATTTACCTTCAAGGAGAGCGGAACAAAAGGGAAATAGGCAAACACTATCTGCAGCAACGGGCATAAAGGAGCGAGCGATCCAAACAGGGGTGCCTGGGAACTATGAGTAGAGAGGGAAAAAAGACTTCTGTCACAGAGATGACAAGAAGATGTAACTACCCCAAGGAACATCACTACCCTGGGAAACCCCTACAGAGGACCTCCTCTGACACAGCTAACGGTGAGTACCGGCGTGCCGTCAGGACCACCACTATATCCCAGGGGTAGAGGAAAGACCGAAAAGTTTACTTGGAAAACGACCTCAACACTCATTGAAAGCCCCCTAAAAAGAAAAACAGCAAGGGGTCACATTGCAATGCTGAACATGGAATCAGAACCGTCCCAAGATTGGAAGGTCAGTCAGTATATACTGAAATTAGCTGGGTGTCAGTTGCCACATCCTGCTGCCAAAAACTCATTCCCCGAACCACCGAAGCTGAACAGGATGTGTGGTACGAACTCTGATTCAAGGGGTGGGAAAATCAGCATGCACAGGGAGTGAGGGACGAGCAACCCACTGTTAAACCTCAGGAAACTGGTCATACCGAGTGCAACTGTGACCATCATGATGAAGCGGGCTCATTCCATGATATGCCCACCTGACAGGGAAAAGGGATATAGAATAACCACAGCCAGGGAACCATATGGTACATGCTCATCCCAGGGAGCCGATCACGGATCCTGGTGCAGCAAACCTGTGGAGCAAGGGTAAAACCTTCAAGTTGCATTCTACTTGCCAGGCATAAAATGGTACTGTCTTCTGAGTTCCCCACATGCCCACAACTCACCATTTTAAACTAGCCAAGAGGCCATTCACACTTGCTAATGGCTATTGGCAAGTGATAATTTTGCAGCCTATGATAGAGACAAACACATAGAAATCCATGAAACAGAAAACTTGGCAGGAAAACTATATTTCTCTTTTCTCCCACCCCATGATGCCTCCTTTGTCCTTGCCTTATTACCCATTTGCCAGCTTCTAAAAGTGTATTCCCTGGCCACCATCTTAGTTGTGTTTTATCTGTGCATCTTCCACTCCATTTATTATTATATTTTTTTTTCCATTTGGCTGCATGCATCAAGGTCACGGGCCCTTAGTTCATAGGACATGCTTTTAGGACGCATTGTTTTGCGACCACAGAGGAATCGGACCCTCAATCTTCTGATTCAAATAAAATAGTCGAGGGGACATTTGATGTTTTGGGGGACACAAGGATGGGGGAGTCCATAGAGAGAATTGTTTCTTCTTCTTTTGTCTTTTAAATATAAAATAGCAAATGGGCTTCTGACTGGGTCCCCTTAAGCACCCTTTTTGTAACAATGAGGGCTTTTCTCCCTGCTCGTACGTTCGATTGCTTTGGATCACTCGTCATGCAGGTGCTCCCTGTCCATCTGAAAAATAAAAAACTGGGTGAGGTTCTTGAAAAATAAGTGTATTTTATCATCAGTACTTCCTCCTAAAATCTAAACATTACTACTTCAGTGCTCTATTTCTAATTACTCTCATCTCCTAAAACACTTACTAATACATTTCCTCTTTTTTAATACAATTGAATGGCTGTTTTTTCTCGCTTTCATGCATACCTTAGTATCACCTATGTTCATCTATTCATATACCTGGCTGTGCCTGTGACGTGTGGACCAAAAACACACATATATGTTTGTTTTTACTCGTATTTGCCCCACCTTTTTCATAGGCCCACACCCCATTGTGTCCTTCTTAGTGCCATACTAAAACTCAAACATCATCTCCAAACTACTCTTTTAAGTGAAAAAGGAACCATTTTCTCATCTATTTTTGATAGAGCTTGTCACACATGGTTGTGACATTCTTCTCACTACTGGACTTACATTGTGCCCTTCTTTATAATAAAAATAATGAAAGACAAACCAGACAACATAACAAATCTATCAACATATTAAAAAAAGGGTTGTTCTTCTTTAGCCGCTCTTCTTTCTTCTTGTTGCGTCCATGAATAAAATTGTCCTTTGTTTCCTGCAGAAACCAAATAGAGGCAAAGTCATGATAAGCTAACAAGAAGAACTGTACTTCCCTAAAATAGGCCTTGTTGTTTGAGCATTTCCTTGACATGATGATGATGGGGTCATTTCTTTATTTCCTTTATTTCCTTGACCAGGTAGAATGCACATTTATTTTCTTTTAAACAATGGTGCCCTTTAATTAATTTATGTACGTTGGCAGGTCTGTCTTTTAGGGCTTTTTTCCTGTAGAAAAGGTCTTCTCTGTGATTCTTTTGATGGTGATGGGCGACAGGCTCTTCTTTCTTTGCTTTGTTTATTCTGTTGAGACATAATTAACACTTGTGTCACCCTTCCTGGCCTAAGCTGCCTACCCATGACGCTGGGAATAAGCACTTGTCCTATTAAGGGCGAGTGTGGCGTATATGCATACAATTTTTGCTTATCACTACATTAGTATAACTTAAGATTTTCTTTTTTGCTCCTTTACTAAAACATAAATATATCTAACACATATTACTACACATTAGTATAACCATAAAAGGATTTCTCCACCTTCTTGCAGCCAAAGGTCTTCTTTGCTTTCTTCACTAGATATGGACATTCTTGCATATCTATACTATTCTTTGCCTAAACCTGCTACCATTTTCTTGGGGAAAAATGCTATCAGTTTAAAACTACTGTATCCCTCACTGTCTTTTACTTGTACTCACCTAGGTCCTCTTTTTCCCCAATAATGATCAAATAAGGAGATTCACACACGTTTTGTATCTGGCAGTTATCTTTTCTCCGTTTTTATTCATCCACTAGTACGTCTTTTTTTCTCATAATATTTGTTCAAATTATATCACTATACTCCACGAAGACCATATAGACCTTTCTCCTGTGCTTCCAGAAATGACACCTTTTTCACCTATAACATTTAATTAACATATATACTGTAGAGGAGCAGCTGAATGCCTCTGCAGGAAGTCCCGCCCCATCCTTCCTATATGCTGGAAGCCAGAGATCGCGACATGCACAACACCAGTAATGGTACCAATTCCTTGGAGAGTCTTTGAGAAAAGGTATCCATTGAGAAGACCCTGTATGATGTAACCCCGTAGAGATGACAATCTCTTGGAGGAGATCCCCGAAGGAATATGAAGATGAAAGAAAAGGAGGCTGCTGACATCACAAGAAATGAGCGTGACGCACTGAGAAGAATGGTTGAAGAAGAAGATTCATAGACCTTATAGAATCTGATGACAAAGTAAAGAATCGAGTAAACTTTCATAAGCAGAATGAAGATTGCACGTGTGAAGAGCACTACAGAAAATGCAAGCTGTTTTATAACTGTACAGATGCAGCAATGCAAGTAGACTAAGTGATCATAAAGGCTATTTATACGTAGTGAATAGACGGCAGGCGGTGCCGCCATGATATAGAATCTGGACATCAGTGTCACACATTTAGTAAGCTCAGACCTTTTAAGAATGAAGGTTTGAAAAGCTGTGTCGCTATGAGAAAGCAGCCAAAGATCGAGGAAAGGCCTGAAATAGCTGTCTGTCCTGGTGGTAAAGGATGGAGCGGCCAAGAACCGGTTATCTATCCTTGAAGAATAGTGAACGTGAGAAGCTGAATCAGCCCTTGTTAAGGTGCAAGAAAGAACACCATTAGTGCCAAGATTATTAATTCAAGACAATGAAATGCTGCAAAACAGGCCGAAATACAGTCTCCTGTCACGTGAGTCAATGATGGTAATAGGATTTGGACATGCAGACTTGAACTATCATAAGAGTGTGCCTATACTCCCTTTATTCTCAGGAGCGAGGACACTTTGCAAGGACAAGTTCAAAGAAAATCTCAATGGCAGACGGCATGAGCAATAAGAGATGTTGGGCTAATTGGGTGGGGAGACACGGTCAAGTCCACCGACCGACACCAGGGGTAACAGCTTGCATGCTGCTAGTGAACCAAATGTTCCAGAAGGGTACAAGTGTGCCAACCAATTGTAGAGGGCCATATAACGAAGGGCCTCATAGTTTGATGAGCAAATGGTATACCATGTATCTAGTAACTGATGAAGATGACTTGCACTCGGGGTGGGCATAAGTTGCTCACCTGACTGTAGAGACAAGTCACAACCCGATCCCTTAAAGAAAGTATACTTAAATGTTCCCTGTAAGCCAATCACAACCCCCCATAGGTTTTCTTAGTTTGCCACGTAGTATGACATCACGTATGACAAGTTTTTGTTATAGAAGTATAATTTTTTATGAAATGCGTTGAGAGAATGCAGTGCGACCTCTGTTGATGTCCGTTCTAACTCCCTGTTTTAGACAATTGAAAATAAAACAGTCAGCAGAGACTTTTTGCCAACTTCCTGAGTCAGTCTTGTTATTTGGTGTAAGAGTTATTCTGCATCCCATCCTGAGTATGACGTGTTACTGATTTAAGCACCCCCTAGTGGTTCACGTGGTAGCATTGTCGGATGGTTTTTATACAAGACCCATCGACCTGTTGACTCCAGAGCTTCGGACGATCAGATATCCTCTGCCATCTAGCCGGAAGATTGCAGATTTTCATGTGGGGAGCAGCCGAATAGAATGCTTGCAAGTCAAAACGAAACAAAATACCTACCTGGTTTCTACAGGCACTTTGCGGACGGAAGGCGAAAGTGGTCGATTAGAGGAGGAGATGATACCGAGGGCTTTGAGCCGAATGAGCGAATGGTGAGTAGACTAAGGGGAATGGCAAACTAAGGAAACGGGGTTGTGATATTTTAAAAAGTAACTAAAGTTATGAAAGCAACAAGAGTAACAGGAGTAATGGGAAATAGTCCTAACCTAAGGGGTTTTAGAAGAGGTTGTCTCACACTCCAATCAGAGTAAACTAGGCTACATGCAGGACAGGTCCGCAAAAAGTGACAATCTAAACATCTGTAAATCAGAGCATTAACATGGGTAGAGAGTAAGGGTGATCACTGAGGTTTTTATGTAAAGAGTCGACTTGTCTGTCTGTTTATATATTTTTGTTGAAATGAGGTGTTGAGGAGCGACACAAACTGTTGTATGAGAACTGAGATGAGGTTAAAAAACGTATACTATCGATCTAGGAAAGTGGTTGGCACCAATCCTGAGGTAGACAGAGAAATATGGAGAGATAAAGGCTTTGAGCAGCGATTGTTGGAGAGCACACAATGTTGTTTTGATAAAGGTATTTTGTAAACACTGGTAAGTATTGATAGTCAATTGAGACTTGTCACAATGGAAGATATTACTCCTCTGATGCATCTTTGTAAAACATTTCAAAAACACATGCCCAAGCTCAAACAGTATAGCATGGAATGGGTGAAAGGCATGGCAGATAAGATGTCTATGCCTTGGCCACAAGGGGGATCGCTGTCACAGAGGTATTGCAACACATGACCACATATTTTCACACTGCATACACAAGAAAGAAATTAGAGTAATCGGTTAGCTATTCTAGAGCACTGGAAAATGTAACAGGAAGAGAGAGAGGATCCGCCACCTGAAGAGTTGGTGCTTAATAAGTGTAAGGAGGAAGGTGTCAAGCCCTCTGTGATGCTGGAAATGCATCGGAGGGACAGGGCCTCCGTATCCTTGTCCTGTACTGCTTTTCATTGTGTGTTCTGTCGTGTTTTCCACGCAGGAGTTCATGTGGGACTCCTGGCGGTGCAGCTCTCTTTTGGTTTGGTGAATGGACCCGTGGGATACCCTTATGGCACCCATGGGTGGGGCTGCAACCCTGTGCCCCTAGTGTATGTTTTTGGGCGCCTGTGGGTGGCCCACAGAGCAGGGTATGGGCTGGTGGCAGCTCCATGCTGAATGTGACAGATGCGCGGCATATCCTCCATTTTGGGATACCCCGGCCCTGCCATTGGGATCCGTTGATTCCTGATGGAAAACAAGATGGCCCCGGTGGCCTCTTGCTTTCTATTACCCATTACCTTGTTTTCCTAAAGTCCTGGGAAGCCCTGACTCTGTCCCTTCCCCCTGACTGGCTGTTGGGTGGAAGTGCCATGTATGGTGTTGACTAGCTGGAGTCTTCCCGGTGATGTATGTTGTGGGTACCTCCTGTGGGTGGGACCTGGGTGAATAGAGTGTGTGACGAATATGCATTCTGTGTTGTGGGTGTCTAGTATCTGGTGGTTGACACAATGACTGAGACAACCCTGCCCGAAACCGGTATGAATGCAGCTTGGAGTGTTGAATGGCTCGGTACGTGTCCCAATACACATAACTTGTTGTGAGTGTCTGGAGAGAAGTGAATGGCTTAAATACCTCGTGTGCCTGATTGGCTGCCTGCCTGCATGAATGCCCGTAGTTGTGATTGGATGCTTGAGTGTGACCCAGCGGAATGAATGGGAGATCAACAGTATGGCCCTCATTACAACTGAGGTGCTAAGTGCACCAACTTTACCACCATGGTGTAAACTATGTTTACACCATGGTGGATGGCGGATTTACCGCCCCATTACAAGGTGAGTGGGGCGGTAAATCCCCATTTCCCATTTTCCCTTCCCCATTCCCATTTTTGCCCCATAGGGCATAATGGGAGTGGGGAAGGCGCTAATTACGGCACCGTAAATTACGGTGCCGTAATTAGCACCAAGGTGCCTTAGCACCATGGAACTTAACGCCTGCAAAAAGCAGGCGTTAAGGTGAGAATCAGGCGTTAAGGGTTAACGGTGGCATTAACCCTTAACGCCTGAGTTGTAATGAGGGCCTATATCTGGGGACCTCTCACTGCTAGGAATCGTGTTCAGAAGCTGAAGTCCACTACGACGAGTAACTGGATTAACTGACGCTTGACCTTGAAGCCCTGCTGGACGAGAAGAATTGCTGTTGCTCTCCTTCACAATCTGAAAGCTGCTGTGCCTCCAAGGACTGACCCAGAGAGGACCTGGTAAGGCGCCCTCTTTCCGAGCTACGAGGGACCATCGTGCACAGCTGATCTTTGCCAACGCTCCCTGGTAGACAGACCTACGACAGGCTGCCGACCCGATACGGGGACTGCTGCGGAACTCCAAGGAGAAGCACTCGGACTGTTGTCGCCTGTAGCCCGAGTCACACTCGTAATTGGAGACAAGACAGCAAAGCTTCCTGTCCTGGTTCAGGACAACGTCCCTGCTAACATTCTGTTAGGTAACGATCTAGTCGAGTTGGGATTGATCACGGATGGTCTTCCCATGACTGCTGCTGCGGTCACTAGGTCACAGGTGACATCGGGTCTGGCTGTGAATCAGGTACCCGAGCCGAAGGCGCGGCCTAAGGCACGACGAAGGAAGAGCAAGAAGGCCACCTCTGTGGAGGGAGCCCCTTCTCTTCCTGCTGTTCCTACAGCACCCATTGGGATCCATGCTCCGGGCGGGCTGGGTCCAGTGGTAAACCCCGTCTCAACTCCTGTGGGAGAAGAGCCAGAAGACTCTCCTGTGGGAGAGGTTCTCAACCCGGAGGATCATCCCGATATTCAATGCTTGTTAGCTGAAGGGGGACCCTCCCGGGCAGACTTCTGTAAAGGACAGAGAGAGTGTACCTCTCTCGAGGGTCTGAGGAAACAGGCCCTGTCCCAGGCACAAGGCGAAGTGCCTAGGACTTTCCGGATTTATTGGGAGGGTGAGCTCCTTGTTAGTGAGCCCACTAAGCCTGAACCTGGTGCCCTCAAGAGGTTGGTGGTACCCCAGGTTTACAGGCCCTTCCTACTGCAGTTGGCGCATCAGGTGCCCTTGGCTGGTCATCTTGGTACCAAGAAGACTAAGCAGAGGCTCTCTGCCCATTTCTACTGGTCTCGGATGGGAGTAGAAGTGGAGCTCCACTGCAGGACCTGCCCAACTTGTCAGTTGTCTGGCAAGACTAGAGGCAGTGTCATTGCCCCACTGCAGCCATTGCCCGTGGTTGGCACACCGTTTGAGAGGGTGGGCATCGACATCATCGGTCCCCTTGACCCTCCCACATCAGGTGGACATCGGTTCATCCTGGTTTTGGTAGATCATGCCACCAGGTACCCTGAGGCTATACCCCTTCGGACTGTTACTGCCAAGGTGGTTGCCCGGGCCCTCCTGGGCATTTTCACCCGCGTTGGATTCCCCAAGGAGGTTGTCTCTGACCGAGGATCCAACTTCATGTCTAGTTACATGTAAACCATGTGGAAAGAATGTGGGGTAACCTACAAGTTCTCCACTTCTTACCACCCCCAGACCAATGGTCTGGTTGAGAGATTTAATAAAACTCTCAAGGGCATGCTAGGTGTTTTGGAAGAGCCCCTAAGGAGGAAATGGGATCTCCTCCTGCCATGCCTGCTGTTTGCTTACCGAGAGGTACCTCAAGAGGGTGTTGGTTTCAGCCCCTTTGAGTTGCTCTTTTGACATCCCGTGAGGGGGCCCCTCGCCCTGATCAGAGAAGGCTTGGAAGCCACCCCTCCCGGTCCCGCCAAGCAAGTGGGGGACTATGTGTTAGGCCTCAGATGGAGGATGACACAGATGATGGGTCAAGCAACGGCGAATCTCAAGGCCAGCCAGGAATTGAACAAATACTGGCATGACCTTAAAGCATCGCAAGTGGAGTGGACTCCGGGACAGGAGGTCCTCGTGATGGAGCCTACCAAGCCTCGGGCATTGGCAGATAAATGGACTGGACCCTTCCGGATAGTCTCCAAGATGGGCGAGGTCAATTATCTGGTTGACATGGGAATCCCAGGGGTAGCCCCTCAGGTATTCCATGTTAATAGGCTCAAGCCGTTCCACAGGCGAGCAGAAGTCTCATGTGTCTTGCTGGCTTCAGAGCAAGAAGCGGATGAAAGTGAGCCCCTTCCTGATTTGCTGCATACCAACCCTCAGGATGGCTCAGTGGAGGGAGTGCAGCTCTCTCCAGATTTGACAACCGAGCAGCAGAGGGCCCGCCGGACTTTGCTCCAGCAGTATGCCTCTCTGTTTTCACTGACGCCAGGCCTTACACCGTGGTGTAAGCACGGGATTGACACTGGTGACAGCGTGCCTGTCAAGAGCAGGAGCTACGAATGTCAGATATGGTTAAGAACCACATCCAGGCTGAGGTCACCAAGATGTTGGATCTAGGTGTTATTGAACCCTCAACCAGTCCCTGGTCCAGTCCCGTGGTCCTTGCCCCCAAGGCAAGTTCCCAGGCAGGTACCAAGGATTGGAGGTTCTGTGTGGACTACCGAGGAGTCAATGCCGTCACCAAAACTGACGCGCACCCATTGCCCAGGGCTGATGACCTCGTGGACACCATAGGTGCTGCCAAATTTGTGAGCACCTTTGACCTCACCTCAGGCTATTGGCAAATAGCTCTGACAGACCATGCCAAGGAAAAGATGGCGTTCTCAACACCAGAGGGTCTCTACCAGTTTAGGGTCATGCCTTTTGGGTTAAAGAATGCCCCTGTCACCTTCCAGAGATTGGTCAATCATGCTCTCAGTGGGCTGGAAGCCTTTTGTGTGGCTTATTTAGACGACATTGCCGTTTACAGTGCCACTTGGGAAGAGCACTTGACACATCTGGGTAGAGTGTTGCAGGCCTTAAAAAGGGCTAACCTCACTATCAAGGCCACCAAGTGCCAGATAGCTCAGGGGAAAGTCATGTATCTTGGTCATGAGGTAGGAGGGGGTCAAATCCAACCTCTCCCTAGTAAGGTACAGGATGTACAGGACTGGGAGACTCCCACTACTGAAACCCAGGTGAGAGCCTTTTTGGGCCTCACTGGGTACTATCGCAATTTCATGGCGGACTATGGAACCATAGCTGCACCACTGACAGCTCTGACTTCACCCTAACAGCCTAGGAAGGTTAATAGGACTGAAGACTGTGAGAGGGCCTTTGATGGCTTGAAAGAAAGTCTGTGTCGGGCACCCGTGTTGTGTGCATCTGACTACAGCCGACCCTTTATCGTCCAGACGGATGCCTGCGACACCGGAATTGGAGCTGTCTTGTCCCAGTTAGATGACAAAGGGAGAGAACATCCTATCATATTCATCAGTAGACAACTCAAGGGTAGAGAACTTAGGTGGGCTACTGTCGAAAAGGAATATTTTAGCATAGTTTGGAGCCTTAGGCGTTTTAGGCCCTACCTTACGGGGTCTACCTTCAAGGTCCAAACAGATCATAAGCCCCTGAAGTGGCATATGCAGATGAAGGGTGATAACCTGAAATTGCTCAGGTGGTCCATTAGCCTGCAAGGGCTAGACTTCACCATAGAGCACAGACCAGGGAAGAGTCACGATAATGCAGATGGCCTTTCCAGAAGGTATGTTGACCGTCTGGATGAGGGTGTCTATCCCGTGGGAGATTAGGCACCCTCCACCTCAGTCTGGGGGGGGGGGACTGTGATGCTGGAAATGCATCGGAGGGACAGGGCCTCCGTATCCTTGTCCTGTACTGCTTTTCATCGTGTGTTCTGTCGTGTTTTCCGCGCAGGAGTTCATGTGGGACTCCTGGCGGTGCAGCTCTCTTTCTTTTGGTTTGGTGAACGGACCCGTGGGATACCTTTATGGCACCCATGGGTAGGGGTACAACCCTTTGCCCCTAGTGTATGTTTTTGGGTGCCTGTGGGTGGCCCACAGAGCAGGGTATGGGCTGGTGGCAGCTCCATGCTGAATGTGACAGGTGCGCGGCATATCCTCCATTTTGGGATACCCCGGCCCTGCCATTGGGATCCATTGATTACTGATGGAAAACAAGATGGCCCCGGTGGCCTCTTGCTTTCTATTACCCATTACCTTGTTTTCCCAAAGTCCTGGGAAGCCCTGACTCTGTCCCTTCCCCCTGACTGGCTGTTGGGTGGAAGTGCCATATATGGTGTTGTTGTGAAGGCCCGGCCAGACTAGCTGGAGCCTTCCCGGTGATGTATGTTGTGGGTACCTCCTGTGGGTGGGACCTGGGTGAATAGAGTGTGTGACGAATATGCATTCTGTGTTGTGGGCGTCTAGTATCTGGTGGTTGACACAATGACTGAGACAACCCTGCCCGAAACAGGTATGAATGAAGCTTGGAGTGTTGAATGGCTCGGTACTTGTCCCAATACACATAACTTGTTGTGAGTGTCTGGAGAGAAGTGAATGGCCTGAATACCTTGTGTGCCTGATTGGCTGCCTGCCTGCATGAATGCCCATAGTCGTGATTGGATGCTTGAGTGTGACCCAGCGGAATGAATGGGAGATCAACAGTATATCTGGGGACCTCTCACTGCTAGGAATCGTGTTCAGAAGCTGAAGTCCACTACAACGAGTAACTGGATTAACTGACGCTTGACCTTGAAGCCCTGCTGGACGAGAAGAATTGCTGTTGCTCTCCTTCACAATCTGAAAGCTGCTGTGCCTCCAAGGACTGACCCAGAGAGGACCTGGTAAGGCGCCCTCTTCCTGAGCTACGAGGGACCATCGTGCACAGCTGATCTTTGCCAACGCTCCCTGGTAGACAGACCTACGACAGGCTGCCGACCCGATACGGGGACTGCTGCGGAACTCCAAGGAGAAGCACTCGGACTGTTGACGCCTGTAGCCCGAGTCATACTCGAAATTGGAGACAAGACAGCAAAGCTTCCTGTCCTGGTTCAGGACAACGTCCCTGCTAACATTCTGTTAGGTAACGATCTAGTCGAGTTGGGATTGATCACGGATGGTCTTCCCATGACTGCTGCTGCGGTCACTAGGTCACAGGTGACACCGGGTCTGGCTGTGAGTCAGGTACCCGAGCCGAAGGCGCGGCCTAAGGCACGACGAAGGAAGAGCAAGAAGGCCACCTCTGTGGAGGGAGCCCCTTCTCTTCCTGCTGTTCCTACCTACAGCACCCGTTGGGATCCATGCTCCGGACGGGCTGGGTCCAGTGGTAAACCCCGTCTCAACTCCTGTGGGAGAAGAGCCAGAAGACTCTCCTGTGGGAGAGGTTCTCAACCCGGAGGATCATCCTGATCTTCAATGCTTGTTAGCTGAAGGGGGACCCTCCCGGGCAGACTTCTGTAAAGGACAGAGAGAGTGTACCTCTCTCGAGGGTCTGAGGAAAAAGGCCCTGTCCCCGGCACAAGGCAAAGTGCCTAGGACTTTCCGGATTTATTGTGAGGGTGAGCTCCTTGTTAGTGAGCCCACTAAGCCTGAACCTGGTGCCCTCAAGAGGTTGGTGGTACCCCAGGTTTACAGGCCCTTCCTACTGCAGTTGGCGCATGAGGTGCCCTTGGCTGGTCATCTTGGTACCAAGAAGACTAAGCAGAGGCTCTCTGCCCATTTCTACTGGCCTCGGATGGGAGTAGAAGTGGAGTCCCACTCGGACTGTTGTCCACCACTGTCGACGACCGCCGTCGCTGACCGGAGCCGCCGTGCTCCCATTTGCCTAAGAACTTCAATTGATCATCAGAGGCTCTCGTCTGCATCGGCATCCGCTTGTCTCCCGCTGGAGAAGGCCCGACCGTCGACGCGCCGATGAGCATCCACCGGTGGGTTTCCCGCCACCTACAGACCGCAGAGACGCCGATGACTCGACGCCCTTGCTGGGCCACAGTTCTTCATCATCTCTTTGCGGTCCAGAACTATCGTCACCGAGGTGCCCCGTACGCCTCTTCCTTGCAGGACGTCAACGCTCCGTCATCGACGAGCACCGCTAGGAACAAAGCTGCCACTTTCCTGCCCTAGTTCACCCTGTTCACCGTTGGACGTTCGACGACCCGTGACCCCCGCCTTAAAGGGAGGGCACTCAAGAAGGGCCGTCGATTCCCCGACATCGAACTCCAAGTTCCCCGACACCTCTCGACGATCCGTGGCTCCTGCCTGAAAGGGAGGCACTCAAGAAGGATCGGCCGGCGCATCGTCGGAGAACTCTACTCCACCAGGTACATTGGAGGGGTAAAACCTTAATAGGAAGAAGTAAGACTAGCGAACATTATATGGACTGGGCTTGTGCTATATATCTTTATTTGACAGGTTGCCCAGGTGGGGGGATCTCCACACAGAACTGTGTCTAGGTAACGGGGCCAGCATTCTGCCTATTGTTTCAACCATCTTACGTTCCTGCCTATCTCTATTGCTTGTTTACTCGTTATTGATCTATGTGACATTTTAACCGTACAGTTGATGCACTTTAATAAGATTCAATAACATTAGTGGTACCACTTTAGAATTGTATATATTTATCATTGTTGATTTCCGAGTACAAAGTGCGTTATTGTGATCGTGTACATACCTTTGAATATTAATTATATAAAGACTGTGTTTTCAGTAATACAGTGTGTGGAAATTCCTTTGTGGGGGTTCGGGGACTACACTGTACTTAAGAACCAGCCTGCATCACCTCCTAGAAGCTAGGCCTTGATTGCTCGACCACGTACCAATAATAGAGAATCTTGGCTGGGGTCCTCTCTGCCTCTCCTCTACCATATAGAGAGCGGAAGTACAGACACCCCCTACCAGTCTTTACACCCTCAGCTCCCACTACCTTGACAGAAGTAAACAGCGAAAGTATGGAAGAAATAGGATGGTATCCTTTAAAGGAACTGAAAGCGGCAGCGGGGTATAGTATAGTAATAATCTTATATACGAACCGCCTGCTTATAGCAGCGATGATAGTCCAGAGGAGAGAAAGAGAAAAGATGATTGGCCTCATTCCGAGTCATGCCGGTAAGTATCGGAATTTTCCGGCATGGCGCAAAGTCCGACACCGTGCTGGTTGTAGGTCGAAAATTACGACCCATTCCGAGCTCTCGGACACGCGCTTTCCACCATGCCGGAAAAGGACCGCGCGACCTGCCGCAAAACCCCCCGAAAAACCCCTAGCGGCATGCAGCGACACGTAAAGTACAACACCGCCCTGTAAGCAAGTATAACGGTGACCGTAAATTACGTTGACCGTCATTTACGTTGACCGTAAATTACGGTAACTGAAAAAAAAAGGAACCGGAAATTACGACATCGCACAGGAACGGGGAGGAGAGCGGCGGCCATTTTTAAAAACACAATCCATTGCCATCCGCAGCCGCCAGCAGCCCTGTGAGGGAAACAAAGTTGGGAACCAGATCAGGCACCGCAGGACATGCCGAAAGCACCAAAAAGGGCGGCGTATCGCATCCGCAAGCAGAGATTCTGCCCCGATGAACTCCAGGCCATGGTAGACCACCTGGCAGAGCATGCTGATGTAGTCTTCAGTGGCGACATGCGGAGGGAATCGACCCTCCGCAAGAAGACCATCTGGGCGGAACTGGCACAGAGGGTGAGCGCTGTTGGCAACACCCCCCGCACCCTCCGGGACTGCCGCAAGCGGTGGGACGACCTGCGGGTGCGGGGCCTCCTATCCAGCAACCGCAGCCAGGCCCTGCAGACGGGAGGTGGGCCAAGCACTGCAGTACAACTCGAGCCCTGGGAGGAGACCTGTGCGCAGCTCATTGGCACGGAATCCATTGAGGGCGTGGGGACCATGGAGTGCGGGGGAACGACTTCTGGAGAAGGAGGTGAGTGTCGACAGTGTACACTGCCAATGTCCATTGCATGATGTAAACTGACCCAGGGGCCATCGAAGGCACCCTCTCGTGTCGCCAAATGCTGAGGCAAGTGCCGCCTAATGCTGGGCCAAGTTCCACCCATACCACCCCCTGCAGGGCATGCTGGTGCCAGAGGATCCTCAGATGGTCCCCCTTCCCATGACCAGCACCCAGTGCGCCAGTTGAGCGATCTCATTGATAACTATATTGAGGACAATCGCCAGGCCCGGGCTGAACTACATGAGGAACTAAATCAAATGCGGCAGTCCCTCACTGACTGCACCACCAGATTGTGCGACTCCCTGACGGACAACACGACCCGGCTATGCCATGTCCTGAATCGCATTGCAAATGCCCTTGAGGCAGGCCAAAACAATACCGAGGAGGACACATCCGCGACAAGTGAGGCCACGCAACGCAGCCCGGAGAGACGCACTCGGTGTTCCTTGCGTCACCGGGATTTGCCTCCCCCAGACAAGGTGGGCAAGAGACATTAGCCATTCGCCAATCCTGCCACATGTGGGCCCCACACCCTACATGGGACGACTGCACTGGAGTTGGGGGGGAGGTGGGTGATGGTTTGTTCTGGAGTTGGGGGGGAGGGGGGAGGTGGGTGATGGTTTGTTCTGGAGTTGGGGGGGAGGGGGAAGGTGGGTGATGGTTTGGTTCTGGAGTTGGGAGGGAAGGGGGGAGGGGGCATGGACAGTTGCTGATGGAAGCACTATTTTGTTTTCCTTTTTTTATCACAATACACAATTGGTGTTGCAAAGTTCAACCGTTGTGGACATTCATCATTGCACATTTGTTCATTGATTACTGCCAGTGCATGGTGTACAAGTATGCACAAATCCGTTGCCCTGTGTGCCCATGTCATGACACCCTCTACTGACTTGTGTCCTGGAGACCTTGTCCACTGTAAGTACAGAGCATTACATGGCCTTCAAGTGCACAGCCTCAATGGACCTTTGTTGGCACTTCACCCTCCGCCTTCACCGCATTGTCCTGTGGTTGTAGCAGTACCATGTCAGGGGTGATAGCCGCTCAAGTAGGGATGCACTTTTTGTCCATCTGCACATATGGCATGGGCCCATTTGACACCAAATATCATTGGAGGGGTCAGCCACCAGTCCTGGTTCGCCGGCACATATGTGCATCACGCAAGCCTGGTGACTGCTTCATCTACAAGCATGCACGTTTATGGCCATAGTCTGGTTGCCCCATGGCCCTGTTCAGGGGGTTCATGACAGGGGTCATGTGGCTTGCTGTCAAGGGACAGTCAACAACAGCTGCATGTGTCGCCAAATAAGGTTGGTGTGTGGACTGTCATGGTGGAGGACAGTACTCGGATGTAATGGCAGGGTTTCTATGATGGCCATCTGGACATGTCCATGAATGTATTGGGCACGGTCAGGGACACACATATGTGTACGATGAAATGTAATGCAGTGGGGTGTTGTCTCTACATGATGGTCCGTGAACGATGGTGTGGACATCTTGAGGTACATGTTCCTTTGTTGTATGTGTCAGGAATGGCACTCTGTCAAGAGTGGCACAGGGTACCCAGGTAGGGTTTGGGTGGCTGTGCTGAGGTGAGGTAGCAGATAAGCACACACAGCAGGAAGTTCAACAAGAAAGAAGAGTAGGAAACAGTAGATGTGAGCCAAAAGGGGCAAAAGATACAAAGGTACAAACAAACTGGATTCCCTCTTGGGGTGTATGCCGAAATGGGAAAGAGTGTTCCACGAATCATAGGAAAATCCAGCCTTCTGCAGTGATTGCTATAACAGAGGCCCACGCTATATGCTCATGGCTGGGAACAACAGCAGTGGGTGTCTGTAACACTGAAAACGGGACAAGGGAAGGGGCAGAGGTTGCCTGCCGGAAACCAACAGGCAAGCTCTGTACAAAGGGATTACATAAGACACATGTGAAGACAAGAACAGATATATCCAGCGAAAAGGAAGTCAATGAGCAATCTAGCAGAAGGAAATGAAGGAAAGGCAGACTCAAATAGATAACCTAAGGTGGAGTACAGCGGACTCAAGGAAGAGAACAAGGAGCAGAAGTCAGGAAAACAGAAGGCTGCAAAGTAGGAAGCAGGTCTGCAGTCAAGAGTGGCACTAGGTGCAGGCAAACTGTATTGGACTGCGGAGGACTGTAGTAGGCTGAAAGGCAGGGAGTCCAGAAGAACAGGACAGAGAGAGATTAGTAGTAGGCGACAGACAGAGAGCCCAAAAGAATAGGGCCACTAGGTAGGGAGCCCAGAGGAGCAGGGCTGTAGGCAGCAAAGAGGTGCAGGCTCCAAGGCAGGAAGCCCAGAGGACAAGGGCTGTAGGTAGAAGGCAGCGGAGCGTGATCGGCTGCAAGGCAGGGAGCCCGGAAAGGGCACTGGAGCAAAACAGGATAAAGCAGCAACAGGAACAGCATACAAAGTAAAGGGTCAAGGCAAACAGGAGCGGGGAGAACTCAAGAAGCAAGACACTGTGCTCCTGCAGGCAACTGCTTATATAAAGCCCTGCCCTGTTCTGAGGCAGGCTAATTGACAGCACCTGTAGCAGCACACCTGAAGACAATCTGCCTCCTCCCTCTCTGGTCCTGAGCAGGTGGAAGCAGCACTGGCCGCTAGGGCTTCTGGGGATTGTGGTCCCAATAACGATGAATGAGAATAGCCGGGAATTGAGGACTGCAGCCAGGGGCATTATGGTAAATGTAGTTAATTGAATAAAATAAGAAGGAATCAAAGTTGAGCAAATGGAAATAAAAGACCAAGGCGTGAAAAGGAGTTGTTCAAGGAGTATTAGGAGGATAAATTAGTACCAAGTAGTCCATGATGGTTGCAAATGCGTGCCGCAGCGGCGCGGGCACGACAGCATGCTGCTGTCCTGGCGTCGGATCATTGTGGTGCTGTGTACTGTGTTCATTCTTATTTTGGTGTGATGGCTGTAGTCTGTGGAGCATGGTATTCATCCTGCTCTGATCCATTCTATGGTGATTCCCAACACTCCTATGGGGGTGCCATGCCGGTGACATGTTATCGTACCCCTGCTGCCCTCCGTGAATTCCACTCCGAGGGATGGGTCTCCAATGTGGTGCAAGGCTGGGGGATGCCACATTGTGCATGTGCAGTGTGTCCTCCGATATGCGCTTACGGTTGTGGTGTCCGCCAATGAGTGGTGCTGGTGTAGTGTGCTTTGCCCTTGTCAGTTGGCGGAGATGTAGTGTGATGTGGGTGCCTTGTTCTGGCAAAGTGGGAATCTGTTCACATGTGCCGTTGCACTGGTTCTGTGGCAGGTTTGTTGTCGGGGTGAACACCGTACAATGGCTTTATCGTTTCAACGCAGTTGGTTCATGCGGGCACCCACCCTGTGGCACCAGTGCACTTGCATGACACAGTCAGATGACTCAACAGCCAGCCAGACAGGTCGTCCTGCATGTTGGGCCATGTTGCGCGGTGGCGTGGTGATCAGGTGGCCCTTTGAGTCATGTGTAGTTGTTTGGTGTCGGGCCCACCCATGTGTGCGGTTCTTGGTAGCGTTGCATTCCATCTGCACGTAGGGGGAGTGGTATTGTTTGCAGTTGCTGTCCGCAACGTGCATGCCAAGCTGGTCCACATACGAACTATGGGTGCTGTCAGGGGCACCATTGTCATTTGGCATGCCTCCATTTGCATTAGGTCCAGCTTTACTGTTGTGTATCTCATGGGTGGTCCATGTTGGGGATTGGTGGACCCTTGTGTGCTTGGGGAGGTGTAACGTCACTTGTATATATGGCCGCATGAAGGACGGTTGTGACATGCCACTGTGTGCTGGTGGGTGCCTTTGGCATGGGTGTGGGGCACAGGCAACACCATCACTTGTGCCGGGTTGGCACTGTACATTTGTATAGTGCTCGCTTTTCTTGTGTCTGTGGCGCAATATGGTGGTGACGGTGTCACAGTCTAGGTGGTCAGGGGTGTCTATCTGGTAGGACTTCTCCTAGAGCGGCCGGACATGCTGCGTGTGCATGGGGGCTGCTGGGGTGGTAACGGAGGATGCACTGGTGCTGCATGCAGGGCCTGTCTCCCCCTCCTTCTATTCCCTGTGTCTCCTCAGTGGGGGGGCGTGGTGTTGTTGTAGGGGTTTGTGTGGTTGTGGCCTTGCTTGTCCGATTGGTGTCGTCTTGGTGTGGGATAGGGGTGGTGTGTGGGTGTGTTCCTTTTCTGCTGTGGCAGACTCCTGGCCTCTGTCTGTGTTGCATGTGTGGACCTGTGGTTCTGGGTCCCACTGCTCAGGGTTCTTTACTCCTTCGCTGAGATGCCTGTATGTACTCCATGCCGGTAAGGTACTTTACGGCCTTGAGGAGGCCGTAATTTACGTGTGCTCCTTACTTGGAATCAGCTCCGGTTTACGCCATGCCGTTAATTTCACCATGGTGGGGCGCGCTCGCAACCCAGGAACGTAAATTACGGCATTGTAATTTACGGTGCCGTAATTTATGGTCTGTGGGGTTGGAATGACTTGGAGCGGAAAACAATGCTGGTAAATCATTATCGGCATGGTTTGGACCTTACCTCCATGCTCGGAATGACCCCCGATATCTTTAAGATCTTACATTATGTATTGGAAAAAATGACAGCAGGAAACATGCTACCCATAGGGGACATTAAGGGTCTCTGTTGATGACATATGGAAGAGAGCAGGCTATTGAAGTGTGACAGCACAGAACACAGCACACAATGGAGCACCGTTTAATAATTTTAGAGCAGATGTCTGGAGGGCTCTCAGGGTACAGTATCCTGACACGTCAGACATGGTTGCAATCATGACACGTAAAATGAAAAAAGATGAAGACCCTCTTGCTTGCATTCAGGACATTCAAGAGCACTAGACTCTTGAAACAAGGGAACTGTGGGAAAAAACAGTGGCATTATTTTACCAGATTCTATGTCAAGGGTTGCCCGAGCAAGTGCAGAGGCAAATGAAAAAGCAAGTGGGAATGGAAGCAAAGCCATGGGCAGAAATACAGTTGACAATAGTGCACCACTGTCGGCTGTTGTAGGAGATAAACAAGAAGAGAGACAAGGCTTGGAAACTTGAGTAACCTAAATTAGTTCAGAAGAAATTGTCAAAATATGCCATAGAAGGGGTGGTATTGACAAGCAGAGAAGGACTTGGAGTACAGCAAGCGGCGGGTACATTGCAGGCGAATAATCAGCGCCCGATGGACCAAGGAGGGAATGGGTTTATACCAAAAAGTAGAGGCATGGACTACAGAGGAAGGGGTGGATTCCAAAACAATCAAGGTGGGTTTCAGAATGCACAGAATGAGAATCAGAATGGGCAAAGAGGATTTAACCATGGGGGGCTAATTAGACGGGCTCCTCCCGTATGTTGGACTTTTGGGATGACAGGGCATATTGCCCGCATATGTGGGAGCCAGGGTATGTACAGAATTGTCAATTCTCAAGAGGGGAGACAGCTTATCCTCCAGCATATAGCTCGCATACAAGGGAAGGGTTCGCCCAAGATCAGACAGTGTATCAGACACAGATGCTGCAAATGCAACAGGCCCAGCAAGCACAAATGAATCCACCACAATGGCAGTCGCAGCACGCCCCTATGAAGATACAGCAGAATGCAAACACAGGGCAATTATTGACACCTAGAATAGGGGTGTTACTGTGGTGGGAGGAAATCCTTTCACGGGTACAGGGGTATGCATGTATCCACAATAGCATATTAACAAGGGGGATCCTGGGATGCCCTCTTCCAGACATTAGTCCTGGTTATGAGAGCCTTATGCAGATTCTTTAGCTCACTTTCTTTCACAGAGGAGAAATATCCAAAACATATCAGTCTTTGTCCTGACCTGGGACAGTCCAGCACTGAAATGTTAGGCAATTCTCCTCTGAACAAGAGTACCAACAGCAACCCCAGGAACGTGTTTCGGTCTGGTTGGACCTCATCAGTAGGGTGGAGATGTGCCTATTTAAGAATAGTGAGCAAGGGGTCCATGTCTGCTTTTCCATAGTAATTTAGGGTGAGATCCAAAGTTACTTAAATTAAGCAAATTAACAAGGGGGTCCTGGCAGTCCCTCTGCCAGACATTAGTCCTGGTTACGAGAGCCTTACCCAGATTCTTTAGCTGACTATCTTTCACAGAGGAGAAATATCCAAAACATATCAGTCTTTGTCCTGCCCTGCAGCAGTCCAGCACCAAAATGCTAGGCAATTCTCCTCGGAACAAGTCCAGCACCGAAATGCCAGGCAATTCTCCTCTGAACAAGAGTACCAACAACAACTCCAGACACGTGTTTCAGTCTGGTTGGACCTCATCAGTAGGGGGGAGCTGTGCCTCTCTAAGAATAGTGAGCAAGGGGTCCATGTCTGGTTTTCCCTAGTAACTTAGGGTGAGACCCAAAGTTACTTAAATTATGCAAATTAACAAGGGGGGTCCTGGGAGTCCCCCTGACAGACATTAGCCCTGGTTACGAGAGACTTACCCAGATTCTTTAGATCACTAGCTTTCATAGAGGAGAACTACCCAAACTATATCAGTATTTGTCCTGCCCTGGGGCAGTCCAGCACCATAATGTTAGGCAATTCTCTTCTAAACAAGAGTACCAACAGCAACACCAGACACGTGTTTCAGTCTGGTTGGACCTCATCAGTAGGGGGGAGCTGTGCCTCACTAAGAATAGTGAGCAAGGGTTCCATGTCTGGTTTTCCCTAGTAACTTAGGGTGAGACCCAAAGTTACTTAAATTATGCAAATTAACAAGGGGGGTCCTGGGAGTCCCTCTGCCAGACATTAGCCCTGGTTACGAGAGACTTACCCAGATTCTTTAGCTCACTATCTTTCACAAAGAAGAAATATCCCAAACATATCAGTCTTTGTCCTGCCCTGGGGCAGTCCAGCACCATAATGTTAGGCAATTCTCTTCTAAACAAGAGTACCAACAGCAACCCCAAACATGTGTTTTGGTCTGGTTGGACCTCATCAGTAGGGTGGATCTGTGCCTCTCTTAGAATAGTGAGCAAGGTGTCCACTTCTGATCTCCCCTAATAACTTAGGTTGAGACCCAAAGTTACTTAAATTATACAAATTAACAAGGGGGGCCCTGGGGTTCCCTCTGCCAGAAATTAGTCCTGCTTACAAGAGCCTTACACAGATTCTTCAGCTGATTATCTTTCACAGAGGAGCAATATCCAAAACATATCAGTCTTTGTCCTGCCCTGGGAAAGTTCAGCACTGAAATGCTAGGCAATTCTCCTCTGAACAAGAGTACCAGCAGCAACCCCAGACACGTGTTTTGGTCTGGTTAGAGGAGTAATTCCTCGACCGAAGCATTTACATATTGATCATGTTGATATGCTTCAAGTGTGTAGTGGATACAGCTATCTGATAGTGGTGGTGTGTCCCTTCTCTAGGTGGATTGAAGCAGGTCCATGTACACACCCTGACGCCACTTGCGCAGCAAAGGTTTTAGTATGTGAAGTCTTTAAAAGATGGGGAGTGTGTGAAGTGCTCAGATCCGATAACGGGCCACATTTTGTCAATGAAGTGTTTGAACAGATAGAATTAGTGTTGAGAATTAAGCACACGTTTTCTTCTGTTTATCACCTGTAAGTGATATATGAAAGTCTCAATGGCCTCCTTAAAGAAAGGATTGCCAAGCTCGAGCTGATGCTGAAAAGGGGATGACTATATTGCCTGGGTTTAGCTTTATATGCCCTAAGGAATTGGCCTGGTTCGGACCACCACCTCACACCCCACAAACTAGTGACTGGAAGGCAAATGAGAACGCCTTTAACTCCTCCATCCAGGAGTTGAAATGATGTCCAGAGTACAGCAAACATGTTAGGAAATGAGTTATCTGATTATTTGACATGTATGACCGCTAGTATCTCTTTCATTTCAGATCAACTCAAGCGCCGGGGGGGTCGGTCTCAGAACACAGATGAAAACCATTCAGCAACCAGATCTACTGAACTTTTATCAGCACCAAGACTCTTTTCTGGTGATACCGTGCTGATTAAAAGCTTAACTAGAAAGTGGCATGAGCCAAGGTTTGATGGCCCTTTTATTATAGGGAATTTTACTCCCTCAGCAGTAAAAGTTCAAGGCAGACAAGCGTGGATTCACCTCAACGACATCAAGCTATACACTGGCGAGACCACCGCACCCCCAGCCATCGATTCAGAAGCATGACAAGAAGAAGAATTTTAACGTGTGCAGACTCGATCGATGACAAAGAAGGACGATAAGGCTACAAATTGATTGATAGATGCAGATTTGCATTTGGACTGTGGCTCCTCTTGGACACTCCTTATCGACATTATAGCAGGCATGGAACTCTTTTGCTTGAGCCACAGGAATCTTTGGAAATTAACTTTAGAGAAATGCTGATATATCAGGATTATGCCTAAATGACAACACTTGGTTAAGAATTGAAAACCTGAACAGTACCCCGATTTGTTTCTTACTGAATATTTGTTCGGCTGAGTTTATGGTCCTCCCAGAAAGTGATGTGCATCATCTTGTGCTTACTGTTTTTGTGTTTATTCTTTTAGCTTATTCGGCCCTTGTTAGAATAAATGTGGACATACACTCTTTTTTACGGGATCCTAAGAAAGGCCCTGTAATCAGAAGGCTGCTTCTAGCAATAGTAGAGGAATTACGAAAGATATCCAATATATTGCCATCATCGGAGTAAAGTGTTTTTCCTTCCTTGAGGAATGTTGAAACTGGTACGATTTCAGAGAAGGAGCAAGCCCAAGAGATTCCAGAATGGCATAAGTGGTGGGATTAATATGTTGGTTCGCGATATACATATGCACAGTTATGCTTTGTGTCTTTTTATTTGTCATTATTCACCTTTTTTATACTTTTGATCCAAAAAAAGGCAGAAGTCCCTTTGGGTCTCCCCACTACAGTAACTCTTGTAGATTTTACCATTACCAATGAGCCAAAGACCCTTGTGTTGTCTCCCAAGCATAGAGCTGCTTTAGGGTTGTTTCCATGGGCTGCAAAAAAATGTTTAGGGAGACACAATAACGTGTGGTATCAGCACATGAAAATGTTGGGAGAGAAAATGCATAAGAAGAGCTGCTATGTCTGCGCACTCATACCTTATGCCATGAAAACTGGACACACTTTTATCTCTAGACAAATTTCAGAACACAATGCCAGATGTCTCGTTCATCTTGCAGCATGTACAGCCAGAGGATAGTTTCAAGGACGTTTGGCCGCTTTGCGATGGGGAGCGAAATGGTTGCTTCCATTTCAGGATGATTATATCAAGACTACACGGATGGAAAAGGAACCTGCATGGAAGAGCAACATGCTCATGTATCTGCCTGCAGGACGAGGAGAGGTAGTCATTAAAGAAATAGAGAAACTGAACTCTCCTGATAAAACAGAGATACATTAGATGCCTGGATGCTGGGAATGTTCTCAGTTGCTAGTCTATGGATGAGTGAAGAGAAATAAGAGATATGAAGAAGGGCTGATGCCCTGCACAGTTCACCTACTAAAGGATCAATATATACGTGAAGTACAGAAAGTGGATAAGGAATGTTCAAAGTCATGGGCCATGTAAGCCAAACTATAAACATGGGTTGAAGATGAATCAGGTCCAATATTTGTGATCCCATTAACAAATGTGACGTTATGCTTTAGAAGTGTCACAACCTCGCCCAAAACCCCCTCTGGCAAACCCATTGGCCAGGTGGAGTCAGGACTCAGCCCTCTAGAGTCTGGCATCCTCTTCAAAAGCCCTCATGGGCCAGTCCTGGCGCCTATGGCGCCAGGCTCATACACCATGAAAACAATGTGCTTGGGAACTACTTTATTGTATTGTCAGCCAACATGGAGGCATCCACATAATAGCTTGGTTCCTAAGAACCAAGCTATGCGGTCTAGTGTTTTGGGTGTGGTAGCCTAGGGACTAATTTACCTGGGCTATTTTGTTGGGGCTATTTAAACCACACCCGTGCAAGACAACACGCTTTGCGTTACTTTGCAGCTTGCAACGTGACGCTCATCGTGTCCAGCTATTCCCTTGAACCTCGGAGAAGCAGAACCTGCAAGGAGACAAAAGGAACATCATTAGCAGCAGCATCTTACTTGCAGTCTTCATCTTTAAACACTCGCAGCTACTGAGAACAGCTTCCTCGAATCTGCACGCCTGCCGGACAGAACGACCTGAAAGAGGAAGATAGAGGCAACATTAAAGAAAGCAGTAGAGACATTTACAAATTACGAACTGCTCAAAAGACTTACCTGGCTGGTTGCCTCTCGGCTGGCACCACTCCGGACATTCCACTTGCGCTGAAGATCACCGCGACCTACAAGGAAGGAAAACACAGGTTAGCAAAGGCAAGACTTCGCAGCGCTGCACATAGCGCTTACTTACCGCATCATAACGCTCTTAATGCGGCATCATTTACCAGCGGGGCTCAACCAAGCCAATTTTCCGCGCTGAAGCTTTGCATACCTAAGGGAGAAAAAAGAGACATTTTAAACAAAGAAAGGCACGCAGGATAGCAACAAAACTAAAGAACAGCAATAAGACCTACCTGAACAATATGAAATGGGCCGCAGTCAGTGAAGTAACTGGACCGCACTCGCCCATGAAAGACAATGCGTCCCTGTAAAGAGAGCACGCCTAATTCTACCACAAGGTGAGGAGAGGGCGCCAGAGGGACTGAAATCATACGGGGGTGGAGGGAGGATACTTACCCCAGTCGGTCAGTCTTGAACACAGTCCTCCTGTATTTTCAGGCAGAACCTTCCCCACAGACCACATCAGGGCAAAGCTGAGAAGCATACCAGCGAGTAACCCGGCTGGGTGGCGTCCCTGTGGATACCAGGTGAGCGTAACAGAACGCAAAGCCTACCATAACAAATCCTCCTGGGCGCCATGGAGACATCAGAAATGGACCAATTGGCCCAATTACTAGGAGAGCTTCATGCTGAGGTTCATTCTGCCCGACAAGAGACTAATGCCCACCGGAGAGACCTAATAGTGACCAAAGAACGCACTGAAGAGATTAGCAGGCAATACTTTCAATCACAGGCAGGACCTCTACCTGGAAGCAATCCAACGATGCAAAACCCTGCCATACCACCCACTCCAGTACATATCACATTACCTGGAATAGTGCCCCTGGCACCACCAGAAAGGTTCTCAGGCGACCCACGGAAGTATGCGGCATTCATCAATCGGTGCCGCTTTCATTTTCTTTGTAGGCCTGGAGCATTTCCAAACGACCAAGCTCGGGTAGCTTTTGTTTTATCAAACCTGAGTTGTAGTGCAGCAGATTGGTCGGTGCCATTGGTAACCCATGACGATCCTCTATTACATGACTTTGGGGGGTTCCAGAGAGAAATGGAAAAACGTTTTGCTCGCCATACCCAGGAACAAGCAGTAGACAATGAACTCTTGTCCCTCCGACAGGGGAATCAGGACTTGTTAACGTACATTGCTACCTTCAACAGACTGGTTGTGAAGCTAGGTGGCCAGAAAACAAAAGAACCACGTTATTCATCGAGGCTTACGAGGCGAATTAAAGGACGTCTTAGCCCAGGTGGTTGATCCACCCAGAGACTGTGCAGAATTCATAAAGCTGGTCGTGCAGCTAGACCACCGGTTGCAGGACCGAAAGGCATACTGGTCTAAGACGGCCCTCGGACCGTGTATGTTCAACCAAGGGAAAACACACCCCGTGTACCTGAAAATGCTGTAGAACCCATGCAGAGTGGACGGATCCGGCCTCCATTAACAAAACAAGAGCGGGACAAAGGGCCTCATTACGACCCAGGCGGTAAGTAATGGACATTACCGGCATGGCGCAACTAACGTGTCCATGCTGGCCAGAAACCGCTAAAAGCGGTACATTACGACCTCTCGGGCACGAGCATTGCGCCATGCCGGTAATGTAATCTGCGCCATGCCGGTAACGTCCCAAAAACTGCACCTACCGGCATCGTATGCCGTGCAAGGTGCACTACCGCCACCCTACCTACCGATATTAGCGATCACCGCAAATAGCGGTGACCCTAAAGAAGCGGATCCGGAAGTTGCGCCATTGCACCCGAAAGGGAAAGATCACAGCGGCCATCTTTAAAAACACAATCCATTGCCATCCTCCACAACCAGTGCACATCTGACCCCGAGACCTGCCACAAACCTTCACCCACATCCACCCATCGTCAGAATGCCGAAAGTTGTTAAAAAAGTTGCGATCGGCTGCGGCAGGAGCGCTTCACTAGGGAAGAGCTCACAATGTTGGCGGAAACCCTATAGGAAAACACGGACATTGTATTCTCAACAGAAATGACCAGACCGGCAATAGCACGGAAGAAGGCCATATGGGACCTAGTCGCACAGCGGGTCAGTGCAGTTGGAACAACACCCCGCACCACAAGACAGTGCTGGAAAAGGTGGGACGACCTCCGGCTCCGCGTTAGGAGTATACTGTCTGCCAACAGAAACCTGGGCATGGTAACTGGTGGAGGAGCAGACTCACCGATAAAATTGCAGCCGTGGGAGGAGATATGTGCCACAACCGTTGGCATCGAGAGCATCGAGGGGGTCGGAGAAATGGAGAGAGGAGCCCCGACATCAGGTGACGCAGGTAGGTGCCTCAAATCAAGCCATGCAAAACTCTCTGAAGTCCAGTTTCATGGGAAGCACAATGTTGCCTAATAGGGTTAACGCGACACATCAGCAGAAGACTGCCTAAAGGCATTATTGACCTACACCCTGTACACATGCAGTATGCACACTCTCACTGTAGGCACCCACATTCCTGCATGCTTCTCCCACCCAAAAGGGAGACAACCTGAATGTCACTGCCTCCAAGGTGCACCATCTAGTTATCAAAATGATGGCAGTCATCACAATGCCTGCTTAATGTCCGCAGACCCGTCAATAACACTTTCCCTCCTTTGCTCCACCACAGGCTCCCATTCGGACCTTGGCGAGGAAGACACTGGCACCACACCTGCCAAGAAGGCCAGGCCGTAAGTGACACCACACCAACCCTCCACCTCTGCTGGACAAAAACAAACCCCCACAGCAGCCAAAATCAACGGCCACAACACAGGCCAGGGCACCGATAAGCACCACAGGCAAGGAGCACGGTACCACCAGCAACAGACATCCAACAACTGGTGGCCACTGAAGGGACTGTGTCTGCAGGAAGCAGCACGATTGGGGAGACTGCTGCAATCAGCTTGCTCGGATAGTGATATGGGGAATGATGATGATGTCGTAGAATGTCCCCCCACTGCCCACCCTCATTCCCCCTACCTGTCCCCATGTAGCCTGCATGATAATGGCACACAGGGGCAATCCCCTGATGACTCCTGGCCAGCCACTCCATGCCCAGTGTAAGGTGTGGAGGAGGGGATCAGCCCAATGAACACGCCACTGGCATTATCCAATGCCCAAAAAAACCAAGAGTCGCTGGACCAAATCTTAACACGCCAACACTAACTGTCCTCACTCCTGACTCAGCATGTGGCCGAATGTGGAGGTGCAAGTGCGGAAATGCTAAAATGTGCCGAGACTGTAAAGGCAGCCATACAATCCTCCACCAAGGATATCTGTGCCGAACTTGCCGCAGTGCGGCACATGCTCTCGGAGCTTGTACAGACAATGAGGGACATGCGTCCTAGTGAGCAGCCGAGTACCTCCTCCGCTGCCAGTTCTGCCCCAAGCAGCCCCGTCCGCAGGTCGGCCAGGAACCTGCGGAGTACAGGCAGGGGTGCTCCGGGGGCTGGCAGAGGGGGCTGCCAATAGAGGCCGCCCAGTGGAACAATCCCACATTAGGCACTTCACCACAGGCATCCACGCACTTTTGCGGGGAGTTGAGGGGGGAGGGAGGAGTGGGTGTGTTGGGGGGTTGAGGGGGGAGTGGGTGTGTTGGGGGGTTGAGGGGGGAGGGGGGAGTAAGTGTGTTGGGGAGTTGAGGGGGGAGGGGGGAGTGGGTGTGTTGGGGAGTTGAGGGGGGAGGGGGGAGTGGGTGTGTTGGGGAGTTGAGGGGGGAGGGGGGAGTGGGTGTGTTAATTGAATTCACATTTACAATACAATTTTTGCTTGAGCACAAATCACATGTGTGGACATTGCTCATTGCGTATGTGTACTTTATTGGTGAACAGTCCACAGTGTGCATATCCCAGACACACACAGCGCCCCAATTGCCATCTCCATGTGACACCCCCCATCCGTGTGTGCTAGAAACATTGGTTGATCAGAGTCCGATGCATGTCACATCCCTCCTGTGCATCGCTTCCTCCCTGAGGTGCTGCCCCATCCCCACCCTCCTCATCCTCATCCTCATCGTCAGGTGGTTGCAGTTCAGCAGGGGCACATTCCGTCTGATGCACATACTGTGTAGCATGACACATGCCATGACGATCTTTGCCACCTTCTCATGGCGGTACAGGAGTGCCCCACCAGACCTTCTGAGGCAGCGAAACCGTGCCTTCAATAGGCCAAATGTCTGCTCAATCACCACACGGGTTTGTGTATGTGCACGATTGAAGTCCTCCTCGTGCTGGTTCTGTGGGTTCCGGACTGGGTTAAGGAGCCACCTCTTCAGGGGATAGCCTGCATCACCTGTATGTGGGCAACAATGTATGTGTCAGTCATGACATCAAATCTCAAATCATGACGTGCCACCATGGCATGCATTCATCTCTTACTTTGTTTATTTATTTATTGATTAGATATACATATAGCCAATTGGCTTTGTATAACACATTAACAAAACAACATAAATACACACAATCTAAAAACATATTACATTTTCACATGTGCTATACAATACAGTTTAAAATTGCCACAATTTTCAAATAAAATACCACCATAAAATATATCAAGTTAATATCATTGCCTCGCATAAAATTCATTCATTGCTCAGACATCTCAGTCATCACTATGTCATTGTTATAAGATTTAAAACATGTAGTTCGCATATCATTTAGACTTTCACAGCACATGATTAGATGATGAAGGGACTCAACTACATTTACTCCACATAGGCGACAATACTTCAACATATGTGTGGAACCAATGTTCGCACAATTTGTTTATAGTGCATCAGTCACATTAAATTTCATCATTAGGTAGGTGCGAATTATGCCAGCGTTGGGATAAGCAAGAATATAAGAGGGAGACAACACTCTACTCATATATTCATCAAGAAACCTGCCACTATGCTTTTTAGATGCTAAGTTTACAATATTTTGTTCATGGCAATAGTCCTGCACCTTGACCTTAAGTCTCATTTTTAAAGATAGTAGATAAAGAGTACCTGGATCAGACCCATTAGTCCATGTACAGTGTAGTCTTTGAATGATACCAATGGTACCAATCAACACATTACCTTCCAGACTAAGATATGCTTTTACAAATGGCACAAAGATAGTTTCAGTGCGGAGTGTTACAGCTTTCTCATAGGATAGAACACATTGGCAGATATATGCATACAAATAACTTTTGATGTTGAATTCCAAATACAGATATTCCACACTCACTCTCGGAGGGAGACGTAGAAATTTTCTTAAGAGAATAGACTCAAAGACCACGCTACGTTTGACAAACTTATGCCCCCAAATTTCCACAGCATAGAGCAGCATTGATCTTATTTTTGCAAGGTAAATGTTGAGAACTGCAATGACCGAATAACAGCAATTGCGACCAATAAAAACACTTAAAGCGTTTGCAGCCACAGTACATCTGCTCTTGATAGATGACCACTGTTCCTCCCAATTCAACTTTTCATCAATAACAACTCCCAGATATTCATATGATTTGACCTGTTCCACTTTTTTGCTTTCCAAGCTCCATGAGTATTTCTTCGGTCTGCATTTATGAGAGAAGACCATTATCTTGCTCTTATCGATGTTAATGGTTAAACCATTCTCAGCAGAGTAGATAGCCAAAGAGTCAAGCATATGCTGAAGGCCCGCCGGGGTATAATCTAACAATAGCAGGTCATCAGCATAGGCAAGCCATCCAATAGTTACTCCATTAACTCTCACGGGGTTAGCTTCTGGGATAGAGAATGCATTCATCATATCTGATAGATACAGATTAAAAAGGATGGCAGCAATCATACAGCCTTGCTTAACACCGCAGCTAGTAGCCATACATTTCGAAAGTTTACCAGCTGCATTGAGTCTGATGCGTACTGATGTATCAGATTGTAACAGCATTAACATCTTTAACAGACCTTGGGGAATCCCCCATGTACTTAGTTTTTTCCAGAGTCGGTTTCGAAGTATGGTGTAAAATCCGCAGAAAAATCAATATATGTGCAATAAACATTTAGATTGCGTTTTTTCCAGGCATGTTCTATCGAAGATATAAACATCATCAAGTTATGTACAGTACTACATTTGTCACGGAAACATATTTGGTTGGGAGGTAAAATATTATTTTCACTAACCCAATCATTAAGTTCCTTGAGAAATACTTTGCTAAATATCTTAGAGGACACATCTAACATTGCCAACATTCGAAAGTTAGCCGGGTTATCCCATGGCCCTTTTTTATGAACAGTAAGGATGTGGCTTGTCTTCCACGATAAGGGTATTTCACCTAGCGTCCCTATTTGTTTGAACAAGAGTACAAGAGCAGCACCCCACAGTTCAGGCTGCTTTTTTATGACCAGATTACAGACCCCCATCTGGCCCTGCGGCCCGTGAGTTCTTAAGGTTTTCAATGATCTTAATGATATCAAGTTCGGGAGAAAGAGTAAGCGTAGTACCTAGTTCAACTTTGCCCAGTGTGCCGTTGATATAATGGGCCCACGTGTCTTCGGGGATACAATTTATTGTTAAATCGCATTTTTTATGTTTGCTAAGGAGATGCCAAATCCCTTGTTGATTGTTGGACAAGGCAGCCAGAGCAATTTTTTTCCATATTTTGGTTTCACATTCTCGTTTATGGATTTTTAGCCACACTTTATAATTCTTTTTGAGTTTTTTAATTAGACATGCTGCCTCACGTTCTGATGACAGGGAGTCGTTGTTTCTGAGAACAATGCGAATTTCATTACGCAAATTCTTTTTAGCCAAATTGATCTTTTTGTCATTCCCAGGCCTTCGTGGGATAGCGATATTAGAACGTTCCCCAGTTGATTTGTATGTACGACGTTCACCCACTTGTTTCTAAATATTTTGCATACATTCAGTGAAACTATGCAAAATTTGGTTACCGGTATTCATACCGGACACCCCCTCCTTAATGAACTCCGGTAATAGGGTGGATACCAGTTGAGAGACATGTTCAATATTACGACTATGCCAGACAATCCTATTATGTCCTTCATTAATACTGAGCACCCCATTATCATCATAGTCATGATGGATTATACCTTTGTCTGTGACAGCAAATAACAGAGACAGGGGTAGATGATCACTCTCATCTCTCTCAACTACACCCATATCTATGACAAAATGGAACCCAATTTGATTGGTGAAAATGTAGTCAAGGGTAGCTGCAGATCTACCCTCAACCCTAGTGAAGTTCATAGGCACATCGCTAGGTGTGGAACCATTAAGTTTAATAAAACTATGGGTCTGCATAACTTTCATCCACTTTTTGCCTTGTCTATTAGACACAGAGTGGATATTAGATTTGAGCGAGGTACCCAGCTGCACATCAGTCAGACAATAATCGCCAATTTTCGCATTCAGATCACCCAGAAGAAATATAGGGTAGCGATGATTGAACAATTTCAACACATTTTCAACAGTCTCAATATTAGTTGCTGTTTTAGCCAGATTAGGAGGATCGTAGATATTAATCACAATTAGGATGGTCGACATCAATGTTAATTTGGCCACTAATATATGTTCATTCGATAATGAGAGTTTGTCAATGGACCATGGTGATTGAACAGAAATCAACAGGCCACCTTTCGGGCGACCAAGAGGGCCCTTTGTCGCAATTTGATGGACAGTACATCTATCGTCAATCTGTATTTCCGCTGTTAGCCATGTTTCCTGGAGTGCAATAATATTAAAGAGAGCCATACATACAATCAAACCATCATCCTGAAACAGATGCAAGTGCCCACGAGTATTCCAAGAATAGAGTAACTGCAACGAGTTTTGTCATTGACGAGTGTCAGCGAAGTGGGACTTAAAACTCAATGGCAACCATTGCCAATAACCTTCAGGAATGGCATTGTTATTATTTGCTACAGTATTAGTGTCATGGTTAGGCAGCTGATTCACGGGTGCGGTATTAGATTTGGTGGGCAGATTGGAGCCACTAGTATTAGTGTTACTAAGCCTCTGAGCTTCAGGACTTTGACGTGATTTTACAGACGGTATTGACACTTTATGAATGGCATAACCAAGACGTAATAGGTCAACTTCATATCCCATAACGTAGTTAAGCGTAGCTTCAGCCTCAAAACACACATTGGTGATATATTTGTTATGAAGCTCAAGCTGGTCAACCAAACGAATATCACTAGATGTAATTACCCTCAATGGAACAGTAGTTTTAAATATGCTCAATACAGCAGCACGATTTAAAGGGGGAGAGCACTTTTCCATGTGGACTTGCTGTATTTGTAACGCTGATAGCATTCGAATGCAGTTCCCACCATTGCTAGTGTTAGCATTAGAGGAGGTGGTATTGGCATTATTATTGAGGACCCAGGCATCTGGCAGTGTTGATTGAGTAGGTGCCGCTGGCATATTAGAAATGCCTGCTGGCTTTGTAGTATTTGTTGATGACTCAATCGCAACAATTGAAGACATTAAGGATTCTACCATCACACAATTGGATTGAGGGCCAGTCAGAATATTATTAGAGATCAACTCATTAGATCGAGAAGGGGTGATCACTAAATCACTAGCATTAGCAACTACAGCATCAGCGGATACCTCTGACTCAACCACAGGAATGGCATTCACAGAGGCAGCATCCAGTTCTGGGACTGGATTTTTCTGTTTTTTTGTAGTCCGCTTACTATACATAATCACCTGGTGGGCAATATTCGATTTCTTATTGACCAGAGTATTCTTCTTCACAACAGACTCACCCTTACCTTTTAGATTTGTCTTAGGGATGGCTACAGGCAGGGGAATAGTGGGAGAAGTATTACGCTTATTTGCGCACACATTACAATGGTAGTCTTTCAGAGACGTATGGATTAATAATGACTGGACATCAATTTTAGTCTCTAGATGTGCACACTTCTCAAGTAACATAGTCAACAAATTTTCTAGGGCATTAAACATATCATCAGAATTCATACTAGAGTCTACATCATCGTTAGTACGTGAGCCCTCACCATAATCAGTAATTACATTTTGAGAGGGACATACATGCTCCTGGGTTGGTTTAATTGTATTGAAACAAAATATAGATGGAATACCAACATCAAAACCACTCTCATTCTTCAAAACAGGTTTACAGTTAGGGACAATAGACGTATCGGGTCCCAATGGCAGTGTCATCTTAGTAGGAGGAGTGAAGAATAATGGGGTGGGAGCAATCTCAGTCAAAGATATTTCAGGATCGATTCCCATGTACTCAATTTCTAGTTCATCCAATTCAGAAATTGATATGTCAATAGAGCTTTTTCCATGGTTGTTTTTCTCCTTGTGGACCATGGCGTTAGTACTACCATTAACTAATAGTCCACTGGTACATGTGGTCAAAGACATAGGAGTTGGTAAAGGAACTATGTTTGGGGTGACTGGCACAAAGTCAGCCACTTTAGGATCAAGTTGACTTAGGGAAACACTCGGCATGACATTTTCATGAGAAGGTTCTATATGATGCATTTTAGGATTGTCACAAAAAACATCAGACAATAGCTTACCACTTACACAGCCAAGATCATTGGTTAAATCTAAGACCAGATCCTCAGATGCAATAAGGCGAAGATCCTTATCAATAGGCAAATGGGAAGCCGTTAAAATAGGTATGGAGGTCTTTGAAAAATAATCTGTGATAGGATTACTAGGATTACCGAGCACAGCACCCTTTTTAGGACGAGTGATTATCTTAGCAACGCAAACGCGCCTATTGCGCAAATTTCTATGCATAGCCACTTCCTTGTCAAAGTCGTCCATACCTTTGCGACAGTAATACACACACACACAAGCTCACAAGCTAGCAAGCTAGTTAAATCCCAGGATAGGGCACTTGAGCACACACCAATAAGAAAGCGTAACAGAATAGGTGCGGAATGCACCCGCAATAAAAAACAACTACACGATGTGATGCAGTCACAGTGGTTACAGAGTATAGCCCCTCATATGTTGTAGACAAAATGGTTTCAGAGTATAGCCCCTCATATGGCTTATCATAGGCACAAAGTAGGAGGCACGAAAGCCAGAGAGGATATTGCCGTGCACACGACACAATATAAACACAGTTGAGGGAGCAGCAATAGCAAGAGAAACAAACAGTTCAAAAAACAGTTAAAAAATATTTTAAAACTACTTGTATTAAAACTTTCAGCTAAAAATAGAACTGGCAATAATACAATAAAGCAATCAGTATAACATGTAAAAAGCCAGGAATTTTTTTCAAACAAGCTGTAGACTCACTCTAAGACTACTACAGCAAGTGATAAGCAGATCATATCATATCTACCATTCCTTCCAATGCGGTCATGACATTAATAACACTAGTGTCACGAGGAAAGAGTAAAGCAGCAATTGACTAAGCAACGTTGCACTTGCAAAGCAGCCAAACAGCCTAACAGCCACTTGCAGAGCCACTTCAGGAGCGCGCGGCGGCTCATATTTATGACAAAGTGGGCGTGTCCTTGAAAAAATATATAAAATATATGTGATTAGGTCCTATAATTATACAGTAACACGTATAATTATATTAGGAATTATATAAATGTCCACAAGTGATGGTAGTCAGGTAATCAGGGATATCCTTGTAGAATAAGCGTGGAATACCGGCAACAATGTATCCAGCGACGTGATGGAGAGTTTTCCACAGCCTAACAGCCACTTGCAGAGCCACTTCAGGAGCGCGCGCGCAGGAGCGCGCGGCGGCTCGTATTTATGACGTGTGGGCGTGTCCGGCAACAATGTATCCAGCGACGTGGCGGATAGTTTTCCACAGCCTAACAGCCATTTGCAGAGCCACTTCAGGAGCGCGCGCGCAGGAGCGCGCGGCGGCTCGTATTTATGACGAAGTGGGCGTGTCCGGCAACAATATATCCAGCGACGTGACGGAGAGTTTTCCACAGCCTAACAGCCACTTGCAGAGCTACTTCAGGAGCGTGCGCCTTACTTTGTACCACATTTACATGCACAAATGGAGTCACACTATGTGACCGGTATATGTGTATTCCTCTCATGGACTGTTTTGCATGCCATCAACCAGTGTATGCAGGGGAGTCCAGTGCCTTGTGAGTGCCCATTCACTGTGTTAGTCCATGGCGTTTGTTTTGTTAACCTGGCAGGTGTCCAGTGATATCAATGCTCTCATCATGGCAACATTGCTGTCAGCCTCATGATGACCCCACTGAGCACTACTAATGTTGCTAGTCACTTTTTTTGGGCCTCAGTGTCTGTGTAGTGGTGTATTGATGTTTTTGTCCGTCATGTGCCTCCTTTGTGCGCAGTTATGGGGGACTGGCCTTTCAGTTGATGGTGTTTGGTGCCGTGTATTGGCTGAAGTCATTGCATGTAGGTGCATTTCGTTGAGGTCGATGTGGTCCGATTCGGTACAGTGCACTTGCAGATGGTTGTGTCATGGTTGGGACACACCTTCATTCACATGGTAGGGCTGCTTACATCGGGCATTATGTGTTCAGGTGTCAGTTGACGTTTGGGCTGCTTTAAGGTATAAGCTGGCTCCATTGCCTCTGGTACTCGCAGCCAGGTAAGGTATGCATCACTCCCCCCCCCCCTTTCAGCCATGTAAAGTATGCAGACATCCTACACCTACTAGGGAACAATCTCAAACCCAACACTAAAGCCATACTCCTAGGAGACCTGAACCTCGGCTTCAATGACACAAAAGACAAACACAGCAAAACCTTGCTAAATACCTTCTAGACCTACAATTCATCCAGAGAGTTGACTCTGCTACTCACACCAAAGGCCGCATACTAGACTGGTTCAAACACACCACAACCATGGACCGACCACCACCTTATCCATTTGTACATCCCAACAAAGACAGCTATTAGTCAAATCCCTGCTATGCCAGCTGCTCTAGCTAGATCTAAAAAGCTACTCTCCAAAGAAAGGATGTGCCCACTCCTAGAAGTCTCAGCACTAGCATCACCCAATTCCAACGACCCCAAAGAACTAGTTGCACTCTACGACACCACTATTAAAGAGATCATTGACACTATTGCCCCATTAGAAACAAAAAAAGCAAAAAAACTCTTCCACGCTAACTCATGGTTCAACCAAGATCTACATGACCTAAAAAAACTCAAAAGACATGCACTCAAAAAATGGCAATCACACCCCTCCACCCCCTACGCGACTCATACTTAACTATTGCCAAGCAATACAAAAACTCCATAGCCAAAGCTGACGCATACAATACTAGAATCGACAATGCCCAATCACATTCAATAGAATTATTCGCGATTTTCAACGAACTAGTCACACCGCCCGCCTCCAAACACCAAACAATCAAAGACGAGAATTGGTGTAATGACATCCAAAAGGCTATGCTAGACAAAATTGACTTACTCCAAAAGAAAATCAAAGCCAACCTTGACAATCTACCAAAGTCTCCACACAAAACGGGGACTGCCCCGAGCCCCAAGCACCGCCCCCAAAACAAACTCAACAACAATCCTCCACCGCCTTTCACCTTTAGAGAGGTAACTACCCCTGAGGTCCTACGCATCATGAAACAAATCAAACCCTCACTCTGCAAGGGGGACATCTGTCCAGCAAACATAATCAAAGACTGCGCTGAACCCCTAGCCCACTTCATTGCTACCTTCATTAATGCCTCATTCGCCACCTGCACAGTACCTTCCTCCCTCAAAGAAGCTTGGGTTCGCCCACTACTAAAGAAACCTACGCTAGACCCGGACTCACCCAACAACTACAGACCCATTACAACAGTGCCATTCCTGCTGAAAATCCTCGATAAGGCCGCATACCTACAGATACAAGCTTACCTTGAATCTCACAACATCCTAGGCAAGAGACAGTCTGGTTTCGCCCATGCCATGGCACAGAGTCTGCACTACTCGACCTTAAGAACCAACTCCTAAAAAACATGGATAAAGGCAAATGCGCCATCCTCCTACTCCTTGACCTGTCGGCCGCGTTCGACTTAGTCGACCACAATACACTAAGTACACATCTCACCAACACGCCCCACTTCTCAACTAAAGCCACAGCCTGGATCTCATCCTTCCTGGAAGGCAGAGCTATGAGGGTCTACTCAGACCAAGTGTCAGCCACCCCCTCCCCAATCAACTATGGAGTACCACAAGGGTCCTGCACCTCCTCGACTCTCTACAACCTATTCACACTCCCACTATTCAACGATTTAGAAGAATTCGGCATAACGTTCACCAACTAAGCCGACGACACTTACATCCTTCTCCCACTAACTGGAGACTACGAGCAAGACCTGAAAACCCTACAAAACACCTATGCCATCATCCAGCCATGGATGGCAGCCATGGCCTCTGTCTCAATGGAGACAAGACAGAGATCCTACTAGTGGGCCCTAAAGAAACTCTCAACAAGCTAGACAATAAATACAGTACTTTCCTCATCGAGAATTCAGTAATCTCCGTATCCCCGGCTGTAAAAACTCTCGGGGTATACCTAGATTCTACCCTGTCCAAGGACAGACATGTCAGTTACATCTCCTCCTTAGCAGCTCTTACAAGCAAGATAATCAATGCAGTAAAGCCCCACCTGTCCACCACAAACCTCCTCAACATCGCCAGAGCCACCATAGGCGCAAAACTAGACTACTGCAACGTCCTCCTGCTAGGTACCTCGGCCAAAAACATTAATAGACTCCAGATTGCACAAAACAACGCTCTGAGAGCAGCCCTCAATATACCAAAGAGAGAACACATCTCCCTAGCAAGACAAAATGCCCACTGGCTCCCAGTTAAAGAGTGCATCCAATTCAAGACTCTCACAATCACACATAGATGCATAGCCCAAACTGCCCCTAGCTACCTTAATGAACGGATACAACCAGTCCAATCACTCAGACCCAAAAGGGACCTATATGCCAACCAACTTGCAATCCCTAACTTCACTAGAGTCAAAGCTGGCGGCTCGAGTTTCGAAGTCCTAGCACCAAAAGCCTGGAACTCCCTACCACCCAAACTAAGAGCGGAAACATCCCACACAGCTTTCAGAAAAGCTCTGAAAACCACCCTATTCAAGTGAAACCCAGTTTCCAATTTTATCGCATGCAACAATGTCTGTAAATTACAACTGTATCATGATTACGGTTCCCATGTAACCTTGGAACCACAGCCATTCCTGTAACCGAATCAACATGCCAAGTAAACCTTCTTGTAACAGCGCCATGATGCCCGAGGGCAGCTGCTGCGCATTAAAAATGCAAATAAATAAATACATAAATACATCTCTCCCCTCCCCCCTTTCAGCCAGGTAAAGTATGCATATCCCCCCCACCCTCCTTTCAGCCAGGTAAAGTATGCATCTCTCCCCCCTTTCAGCCAGGTAAAGTATGCATTTCTCCCCCTCCCCCTTTCAGCCAGGTAAAGTATGCATCTCTCCCCCCCCTTTCAGCCAGGTAAAGTATGCATCTCCCCCCCCCTTTCAGCCAGGTAAAGTATGCATCTCTCCCTCCCCCTTTCAGCCAGGTAAAGTATGCATCTCTGCTCCCCCCCTTTCAGCCAGGTAAAGTATGCCTTTCTCCCATCCCCCTTTCAGCCAGGTAAAGTATGCATCTCTCCCCCCCCTTTCAGCCAGGTAAAGTATGCATCTCTCCCACCCCCTTTCAGCCAGATAAAGTATGCATCTCTCCCCCCCCTTTCAGCCAGGTAAAGTATGCATCTCTGTACCCCCCCTTTCAGCCAGGTAAAGTATGCATTTCTCCCCCTCCCCCTTTCAGCCAGGTAAAGTATGCATTAATACGTCAATCACCTACCCACTTCACATTTCCATGGCCATGACATGAGACTCACCGAGTAGCCAGGATCTTGGCCCTGCATGTCGCTCCATGTAGCGTGGTATTGTGGAGTTACGCAGGACCATTGAATCATGGGTTGATCCGAGGGAATCGGGCACAACAATGTGTGATGATCCTGTTGGAGTCCCATACCATTTGCACGTTGATTGAGTGGAATAGTTTACGGTTGCGATACACTACCTCAATGTCATGTGGGACCACCAATTCCACATGGGTGCAAACGATGGCACCAATGCAACCAGGTATGCCGGCTAGTGCATGGAAACCCATTTTGGTGTTTGCGATCTCCTGGGCAGACCGTGGTAAGGAAATGTGGTCGTCTGTGTGCTTGAGGAGGGCATCGAGCACTTGGATCAGCATACGTGAGAATAATGGTTGTGAAATGCATGCAAGTGCCCCACTGTGTGCTGGTAGGTGCCTGTGGCCCAGAAGTGGAGCACAGACACTACCTTCAGTGGGGGGGGGGGGGTGGCGGTGGGTGTTTCGATCATGCTGACAATGTTGTTGTGTATCATGTCCACAATGGTGGTGATAGTGTCCCGGTCCAAACGGTACAAGGTGTGGATATGCTCAGCGGTGAGGTTGAATGGACTGGCTCTGATGCGTGGGATTGGGGGCTGCCTGCGTGGTGGCATTGGCTGTGCTGGTGGGGCTTGCTGGCCCTGCCTTGCCCTCCTTCTCCTCCTGCGTCGCCTCTGTGCTGCCTGTTGATGTTGTTGTTGTTGTCGCACTTGCATTGCAATCAGGTCCTCCAGCCCCAACATTGCTAGTCCTATTGGAATCATTGTGGAGTGTGACTGGGCGTGGAAGGGGTGGGGTGTGCTCTTTTTGTACTTGGTGAGTCTGTATTGCCTCCACCTGTGCTGATTGTGTGCACCTGTGGCAGCTGGGAACACTGCACATGGCCATTTACGGTTGGTCCGCGATGGCGGTATTTGCACCATGGCAGTAAGGTACTTTATGGCCTTCGCAAGGGCATTAAGAGCATGTCCGCTTGACTCGTGATGTTCCCCAATTTGCGCCATGCCGCTATTTCCGGCATGGGGGGTCGTGTGCCCGCACCCTTGGTGCTGTTAGCGGCACCTTTAACCACGGTGCCGCTAATTGCACTTACTCGGATCGTAATCGGACCTAGCGGTAAGCGATGCCGGTAATCCTTTACCGGCATCGTTTTTCACATACCGCCAGGGTCGTAATGAGGCCCAAAAGAAGACAACAACAGCTTTGTTTGTATTGTGGGAAACCAGGAAATTTCCTGAAGGACTGTCCAGTAAAACCCCCAAGAAGAACAGTCGGGGCCACAGAGAAGGATGAAGCTAAGGAATCGGAAAACTACCAAGCTCGACAAACAAAGAGGTCAGTTTGTCGAGTGCGAAGAAAGAGTTGAAGACCTCGCACTTTGCAATACCAGTGATCTTAATTAACCACCAACAGTCGTCAAGAATGCATGCCGTTGAAGCATACATCGATAGCGGAGCAGTTGGAAATTATATTGATCAAGAACTGCCAGCAGAGATGGGGCTTCCTTTGTGTTCTAAGCCAACTATGGACAAGGTAACCACCGTGGATGGGACAGAAATCGCTTACGGACCAGTAACCCAGTGCACAGCCAGGGTAACCTTGCTGTGCCAGGCCGGACATCGGGAGTCTATTTCAATCGATCTCATCAAGGCACCTCAGTTCAGGCTAATACTAGGGATGCCATGGTTGGTTGCTCACAACCCTTTGATAGACTGACGGGCACGAAAATTGACCTTCCCCAGTGACTGCTCCCCTGCCTGCTATTACCAAGAGGAGAAACCCGACATCTGTATCCCCATGACTCCCGGAGCGACAGTATCAACCCTGGGAGCAACTAATACCTTGCCAAGTGAATACCATGATTTCCAGGATGTTTTCCGAAAAGGCCAAGCCAATACATTGCCGCCGCACAGGTCCTATGACTGTCAGATCGACCATGTTCCTGGTGCACAAATCCCTTGCGGCAGGATCTACCCTCTCACAGAACCAGAAAACCTTAATTTGAAATCCTATTTAGACCAGTACCTTGCAAACGCATTTATCTGTCCTTCGAAGTCCCCCAAAGCCAGTCCTTTGTTCTTCGTAACGAAAAAGGAAGGAGACTTGAGAACCTGTATTGACTACCATGCATTGAACCAGATCACCGTGAAGACACGCCACCCCTTGCCAATCATCCCTGAGATGCTAGACCAAGTTAAAGATGCCCAGATTTATACCAAATTGGACCTTCGAGGAGCGTACCACCTGGTCCGAGTCAGAAAAGGAGATGAATGGAAAACCGCCTTCCATACTAAGTATGGCTTGTTTGAATATCACGTCATGCCCTTCGGGTTATGCAACGCTCCTGTGGCATTCCAATATTTCATGAATGATGCCTTAAGGGAGTTAATTGATGTGTGCGCCTTACTGTACATAGAGGACATCTTAGTATACTCAGCCTCGGTACAAGATCATGTCAGGCACGTTCGTTCAGTCCTCACCAAGCTCCGACAACAAGGCTTGTTTGCAAAGCTTGAAAAATGCTTTTTTCACATCACCGAAGTAGAATTTCTTGGTTTTATCCTTACTCCAGGAGGCATCAGAATGGACTTGCACAAGGTAGATGCCATTCTGAAATGGCCTTCACCGACGTCTCTGAAAGGGGTACAAAGCATGATGGGCTTTGCGAAGTTCTACCGCCGGTTCATCCCAGACTTCTATCAGGTTATGCACCCAATCACAGTACTATTACTAAAAAACAATAAAGAGGTTGCTTGGATCGAAGAAGCAGAAGAAGCCTTTCAGGAACTTAAACAAAGGTTTACCTCTGCTCCAATCCTGCGGCATCCTCGTCCAGAACTCCCTTATGTCGTTGAAACTGATGCGTCCAGTCTCGCAATGGGGGATGTCCTTTCACAGAGAGACCCGGAAACCGGCCAGCTACATCCTGTGGCCTTCTGGTCGAAAAAGTTCTCACCTCCAGAGATTAATTATGCCATCACGGACAAGGAACTCCTGGCTATCAAATCCACTTTTAAAGCCTGGAGGCACTACCTTCTGGGGGCCAGACACACCATTACAGTCATCACAGACCACCGAAACCTGCAATATCTCAAAACAGCCAAGGCCCAGTCCTCGTGCCAATTACGGTGGGCCCTTTTCTTCATTGAATATGATTATGTAATCACATTTCGACCAGGAGTCAGAAATGGAAAGGCAGATGCCTTATCTCGCATGGGCATAGATGAAATAGTATATACAACTCCAGACCCAGTACCTATTATACCTGAAGACAAACTCCTGGGTATCACAACAGCCTTAACACAAGCAGAACTACGAAAAGAAATCCAACGGACAATGAATCCTGATGCCTACCTCACATGGCAAACTCAAGGAGAACAATATACCACAAAGGACCATCTACCCTTTTTTAGGGATCGCCTATATGTACCCAAGAAGGAATTACAACAGCATATTATTTCAAACTATCACGATTCACTGATCGAAGGGCATCCTGGGATCGCCAAAACCCTAGCTAAGGTGAAAGAGAACTTTTTCTGGCCTACCTGGCGTGAGGACATCATTCAGTATATTCAGTCCTGCGGTGTCTGCGCACAAAATAAATCACAGATACAAAAACCATCTGGTCTCCTACAACCATTGGACATTCCTCCAGTTCCATGGCACACTCTTTCCCTTGACTTCATCACTGATCTACCTCCAAGCCAAGGGTTCAACGCCATACTTGTAGTTGTGGACTTATTCTTGAAGGCGGCCCATTTTATTCCTCTGAAAGGCCTCCCCGACGCAGCCACTTTAGCAAAAGTGTTCCTGGAGGGCGTGGTTAAGCTACATGGCTTCCTTTCGGTTCTGGTCTCTGATCGAGGCAGCCAGTTTGTTTCAAACTTCTGGAAAAAATGTTGTGCAATGGCTCAGATCGACATTCAGCTATCTACCAGTCACCATCCCCAAATGGATGGCCAAACCAAGAGAACCAATCAGACACTCGAGCAATATTTACGGTGCAGGCTGCACCACGAACAAAGGAATTGGAAAGACCTACTATTGATAGCCGAATATGCATATAACAATTCTTTGCATTCAAGCACGGGACAAACGCCCTTCCATACTCTTTAGGGCAGACATCCACTTACCTCTGAACTAGACCTTACAGCCAGCTTGGAAATGCCAGCGGTAAAGACTCTACACACAACCATTACTCAGGCTTTCAAAAGGGCAAAGGAACACCTTATTCATGCTAAAGAAAAACAAAAAAGATTTGCCGACCAACACCGGAAAAAGGCCCCTGATTATCAAGTAGGAGACAAAGTTTGGTTAGCCGCTAAATTCGTACCCATCAAGGGAACCCGGACCTTTCATCCCAGATTCTTAAGACCCAATACTATTAAGGCAATTATCAACCCAGCAGCCGTGAAACTGGATTTACCACCTAATCTACACATCCACACGGTATTCCATGTGTCCCTCCTGAAACCAATGCAACCCGGCACACGGATTGGGACACCACCTAAGCCCATACTTGCTGGCGGAGAACCAGAATTTGAAGTCAAAGATATCTTGGACTCTAGGACCAAGCTATATTATCTCGTCGATTGGAAAGGATTTGGACCACAAGATAGATCCTGGGAGCCCAGTGAGAATATCCACGCACCATATCTAATCAGGAAATTCCATCGGAACTTCCCAACCAAACCTGGGCCAGACAGAAGGAAAACCATGGGAGGGGCCTTAGGGGGAGTGCTGTCACGACCCTCGCCCAAAACCCCCTCTGGCAAACCCATTGGCCAGGTGGAGTCAGGACTCAGTCCTCTAGAGCCTGGCATCCTCTTCAAAAGCCCTCATGGGGCCAGTCCTGGCGCCAGGCTCATACACCATGAAAACAATGTGCTTGGGAACTACTTTATTGTATTGTCAGCCAACATGGAGGCATCCACATAGCTTGGTTCCTAAGAACCAAGCTATGCGGTCTAGTGTTTTGGGTGTGGTAGCCTAGGGACTACTTCACCTGGACTATTTTGTTGGGGCTATTTAAACCACACCCGAGCAAGACAACACGCTTCGCGTTACTTTGCAGCTTGCAACGTGACGCTCACGGTGTCCAGCTATTCCCTCGAACCTCGGAGAAGCAGAACCTGCAAGGAGACAAAAGGAACATCATTAGCAGCAGCATCTTACCTGCAGTCTTCATCTTTAAACACTCGCAGCTACTGAGAACAGCTTCTTCGAATCTGCACGCCTCCTGGCCAGAATGACCTGCAAGTGGAAGATAGAGGCAACATTAAAGAAAGCAGTAGAGACATTTGCAAATTACGAACTGCTCAAAAGGCTTACCAGGCTGGTCGCCTCTTGGCTGGCACCACTCTGGACATTCCACTCGTGCTGAAGAACACTGCAACCTACAAGGAAGGAAAATACAGGTTAGCAAATGCAAGACTTTGCAGCGCTGCGCATAGCGCTTACTTACCGCATCATAGCACTCTTAATGCGCCATCATTTACCAATGGGGCTCAACCAATCCAGTTCGCCGCGCTGAAGCTCTGCATACCTAAGGGAGAGAAAAGAGACATTTTGAACAAAAGAAAGGCATGCAGGATAGCAACAAAACTAAAGAACAGCAATAAGACATACCTGATCAATATCAAACGGACCGGCATCAGTGAAGTAACTGGACCGCACCCGCCCATGAAAGACAACGCGCCCCTGCAAAGAAGGCAGGACAGGGAGCATGCCTAATTCTACCACAAGGTAAGGAGAGGGCGCCAGAGGGACTGAAATCAAACGGGGGTGGAGGGAGGATACTTACCCCAGTTGGTCAGTCTTGAACACAGTTCTCCTGTATTTTCAGGCAGAACCTTCCCTGCAGACCACATCAGGGCAAAGCTGAGAACCTCAACCTAAGAAGGAGGGATAATTATTTCTCTGCTAAATTGATAGAAGCCTTTGATGCTATTCCATATGAGCACAGGTTGTTCAGCCAGACTTCAGCGATATTCACAACTATCTTTATGCCAGGGATTCAGACAATTGCAAATGCAAAGTGGTTACAGATCACTCTCTGGGAGTTCCTGCAGACAATTAACAACACCATAAAGGGATTCAATGCTATCAGGGAACAACTGAGGGCCAAAAGATTGATGACCCTCCAGAACAGATATATCCTTGATATGATCCCAGTAATGCATGTAGGAGTTTGTGCCAAAATCAGAGAGTCATGTTGCATGTTCATACCTTCTCATGATGATGAGAATGGGACCTTGACAGAGGCCATAATGTTGCTGACGAAACTGCACGATCAGATGGAAGATTAGATAGAAGATATTGCAGATGACATTACATAGTAATTATTATCCTAAAGGAGGCTGCACTGAAAAGAATGGTCGAAGAAGAAGATGCATAGATCTTATAAAATCTGATGACGCAGTAAAGAATTGAGTAAACCTTCATATGTAGAATGAAGATTGCACATTTGAAGAACACTGCACAAAATGCAAGCCATTTTATAACCGGTAAAATGCAGCAATGCAAGTAGACTTAGTGATCATAAAGGCTATCTATACGTAGTGAATAGACTGCAGGCAATGCCAGCATTATATAGCATTATATAGAATCTGGACATTGGTGTCAAAATTTAGTAAGCTCAAACCCGTGAAGAAAGAAGGATCAGAAAGCTGTGTCGCAGTGAGAAAGCATCCAAAGATTGAGATAAGGCCTGAAATAGCTGTCTGGCCTGGTGTCAAAGGATTGGGCGGCCCAGAACCGGTTATCTATCCTTGAAGAAAAGTGAATGTGAGAAGCTGAATCAGCCCTTGTTAAAGTGCAAGAAAGAACACCATGAGTGCCAAGATTATTAATTCGAGACAATTAAATGCTGCAAAACAGGCTGAAATACGGTCTCCTGTCATGTAAGGGATTTGCAGCCCTGAACTATGATAAGAGTGTGCCTATACTCCCTTTTATTCTCAGGAGCGAGGATACTTTGCAAGGAAAAGTTCAAAGACAATATGAATGGCAGACGGCATGAGCGATTAGAGATGTTGGGCTGATTGGGTGGGGGGACATGGTCAAGTCCACCCACTGACACCTGGGGTACCAGCTTACATGCTGCTAGTGAACCAAAAGTTCCAGAAGGGTACAAGCATGCCAACCAATTGTAGAGGGCTATTTAACAAAGGGCCTTATAGGTTGATAAGCCAATGGTGCATCGTGTATCTAGTAACTGATGAAAATTACTTGCACTCGGGGTGGGCATAAGTTGTCCACCTGACTGTAGAGACACAATCACAACCCGATCCCTTAAATAAAGTATACTTAAATGTTCCCTTTAAGCCAATCACAAACCCCCGTAGGTTTTCCTAGTTTGCCACGTAGTATGACATCACGTATGATGAGTTTTTGCTAAAAAAAGTATATTTTTTTGATGAAATGCATTGAGAGAAAGCTGTGCGACGTATGTTGATGTCTGTTGTAACTCCCTGTTTTAGACAATTAAAAATAAAACAGTCAGGAGAGACTTTTTGCCAACTCCCTGAGTCGGTCTCATTATTTGGTGTAAGAGTTATTCTGCACCCCATGCTGAGTATGATGTGTTACTGATTAAAGGACCCTCTAGGGTTCAATACATATATACGTAAAACAATGTTCTTGTTACTTACTCTCATATGTTCTTTTGTGCACTGGTGGAAGTTCTCTCATGATGACAAGTCCATCTCTACTGGTAATACTTTTCTGACCCTTTATTCTTTTCTTAATTTTATCAAATACATTACACTGATCAATTTGAGCAGGCATCATCAATTGCCACTTATTCATCCAGAAATTTGAATATTTTATCCATACCTTTTTCATAAATCTTATGCAATGTTGTTATTTTCGTTCCTTCATTTACATTTTCTATACATTTGTATTATATTGTTGCTTTAATATTTATATTTTAAGGTTCTTTTCTCTATTAATTTCTTTTCTTTTTGATTTTACCCCCCGGAATTGATGTCAATCGTTCGGTTAGGAACTTCTAATTAGCACTTTAATCTAAATGTTTTACTATTATTTTATATTTATTAGTCTAGACACAACACAAACTTTTACACTAAGATATTATAACCCCATACATATGGGTACTTTAAATTTGTCCCCTTAAATGCATCTCTTTTTAATACCCCCTCTTGGAGTTTGACACACGCTCTTCTAATTGGCTCTGCGTTTAGGAATATATAGAGCTATAGCGTGTACGCTTTTCGTCTCGCTTCAGCCTGTGAATTCAAGGTATTCTTATCTCTCTTCCTTTTATATAACCTCCAGTTACTCATATATTTATATATATATATATATATATATATATATATATATATATATATATATACATACATATATATATATATACAACACAATCCCTTCTCTTTTTCTTGAAAATACTCAAAATATATTACAACAATAATAGGTATTCTATGTTCTCTTACATTGCATTTTAGCATGACATAATGTTTCTAACAAATGTACCTACTGTAAAGAGAGGGCAGCATATATGTGTATGTGTGTTTTCATTGCTACGTTGAATGCATTCTCTTACTACCTACATGTATATTTGTGTGAATTAAGCATGTGATCCATTGATTGTCTGTGCTTTCACAGGATTGAACGTGTGCGTTGGTGGTCTAGCTTTATGGAGCTGAGTATGTTATCTATTGATTTTGTTCAGGGGATGTTACTGGTCTGTTGATTGTGTTTTTGTGTTCATGGGATTATGCATGTGTGTTTGAGCGGAAGTTTTGATATATTAATTTCCTCCAGGGTCATTGTCCAGTGGTCTGCAGGTACCCTTCCTTGTTCTGGTACTGGGTAACAAATTCGGAAAGTGAATTGCTGTTTCACCTGACATTTCACCACCACTTATTCCTCTGTAGCGACCTCCTGTCAAACAATCTGAAAGAAGGTCCTTAATCCCTTCTATAGCCTATCTATTAAGTTACATTTGAATATAGGGGTGATACTATCTACTATTGTGGGGGATATATACATGTTCAGGTTGTGCGTGTATGTGTGTGTGTATATCACTCCCCCCTCTTTATAACCATATCATGACAAAAACTCTAACCTAAATCTCATGCATAATGCCTTCTTTTCCCATATCTCGTAATTCCCCTTCTCTTACTCTAATAAGCCAACAATCATTAATACTTAGTGATCAATAACATGCTCAATACTTGTTCCCAATCCTCCTTGTTTCTATTTGCAGTCCATAACTGCTAAATAAACTTCCATTAAACAAGCCTTTATTTGTTAAATTAATCTATCTGTGTTCTTCACCAATAACCATTACGGTTCTTCAGTTGTATTCCCTCATTATTGCAATTCCTAGCCTATTTGCACTCATCTGTCCTTTTTTCTGATCCATAAATATGCTTTATCTGCATCATATAATTGATTTTAATAATCTACTCTTTATTCTTGAAAGCCATACTAATCAGGGTGTGTGCTCCATAAAAATACCTTTTGGGCACAATGGCACACTCCTTTCTATTTCCAGACCTTAAAAAACTAGTGTGACTCCATGTGTATTTGCATAATGAATCCCTAAAATTAGTGCATGTTATCCCGTAGTTACTTACTGAACTCTCTCCTCAATATATCTGTTAATATATTACAAAAAATGTAATAATGTTTATAAAAAGATCATGCTCCCCTTCCTATAATGTCTTCAGTCTTAGTGCTAGTGATAATGCTTCCTCTTATTACTATTACTTCCCCTTTCTAGTTACAAATATTTGCATCAATGCATGCACATTTAATAGCGCTACTGCAAAAGTGTTTATAATCTTATTATTGCTGTTCCCCCATAAATATTTGCTGTGCTTAATCTAGTGCCACTTATTATTAAATTACCCTTCTTTGTTATGTTATTTGCATTCATAAATATGTTTATTCTTGGCGCATGCCTAACACCATACGTGATCTTGGACACATTTTAATTTTTTTTTTGCTTCTGTGCTGTGCAGTGGGGGAAATGCTGTCCCCCCTCTTTGAGATTGCCAATTTGCTGAGACTTTGGTGCATATGCTTGAGTTTGTGTGTGATCTTGGGCATAGTATCCTTATTACTCAGTATTGTATTGTGGTGCATATCCCACCATTCCTCTTTCTGTCCTTAGTTACTAATATTCTCACTGTTCTGGTTACTTATAGAACTCTCCTGTGCTTTCATTGCAATCTCTGTCTTACGATTGCTCTCCCATTCCTGTGCCCCTTCTCATTTTTTCTCCTTCTCTCCTTCTTCAATCACTTTCTCATTTCCTTCTGCTGACATACTTCCTTGCCTTAGTCTTGTTACAAATTCTATCAAAGTAAACTGTGTGCATCTACTCTTCCTTTTGTTAGTGCAACGAAACGTCAGTTGTTGCAATCATTTCTATGCTACTAACACAATGGTGCGAGGTGCCACCCTCTGCTCATTCACCATATATTGGAAAACCATTGAGCAACGCACCTTTCCTTTTTCCCAAATTACTTTTCAATTATGTGCCTACACTTTAAAATGGTTTCTTTCCATTACCTCTCTTTTATCTGTATGAATTCCAAATGCATGCATATACTGTTTTTTTTTTTTAAAGATGCCCCGTCTATTACAAATAAAAATACATATACTGTTTAAAATGAAATTAAAAAAGCTGGGGTGCTCTGATGTGTTCTAATATAATGTCTTATGATCAAGTCTTTAAAAAAGAAAGTATCTCGCATAAGTCCAAAATAACTAATAAAACCTTAAAATGTGAAGTGGCTTGTGTAATTTTTTAAAAAAGTGATCTAATGGGACCAAACTGATCCATATATGGGTAATACCTGGGAACACATTTTTGTGTAAAACAGTGTGCTCAAAATATGGTTAATCATACATGGCTTTTTATGACGAAAATAAAATACTCTCCCATGAATATATGAACCCTCACTCCAGAATTCCATATATTGCAATGAAGTGCTCCCCGGCACATGACTTCAATGTAACATGCAACAAATAGCAAAACATATGTTCTCCTCAAAATCTACTCAATTTTGAATTTCTTCAACTGGTGTTTGTTGGATAGACCTAAAACTGAGCTCCTCTACTCAAAAATACCATTATGACTAATATGGCTCAAAGATACTCTTAAAAATGAAAGTCAGTTCATTGAGTTCCGGTTCTAAACTACTTTTTCCACGAGAATGGTACTCAGCCCCAGCTCACTTAATGCTCAGTATTAAAATTACAAAATGTTCAAAACATATTATCATTCTAATCTCTCTCTATTATTTTGATCCAAGAACACTCTAAACCCATATACAGCATATTATTTTAGTCTAAAAAACTAAAAATGACACATTTTAAAAATATATCTTTATTCTCAATCTATACTAATTCTATGCATGCCCACATATATATCATCTCTATGCCTACTCATTCCTATTCATTTTAATTATATATTCATACATTCTTTTTCCACCTTTTTAAAAAAAGAGATTCATCCTAATTATTTTAATGTAACCCTTTTTCTTCTTATCATTCACAGAATATGTTTAATACACATATATATATATCTACACCAACCACTTCCTACCTTGTTAAAAATCCAACATCTACTTATACATGTAATTCTAATAATATATATTGTTCCCCAAAACCATTGTTTTAACCTTGCAGTCTCTTTTCATGTCCATATTATCAACCCATGACTGCTACTATAAAGCAAATTAACTTTTTCTGTGCATTGTACTTCAGCTTAACTGTCACAGCTCCTAAATTCAAAGCGCTTTACCTACATATTGCTATCATTATTGCCAAGCCAACCAATATTTCCTTCTATGTCATACTTGCAACACAGTTCAACCCATCTTCCTAATAAATCCAAAATGTTTCCCATCATTTCTTTAAGCTTCCCATGTTGTGCTGACATCTGCGAAAGAATGTCTCTTAAACGACTTCATCACTTATGTGCAGCCAAGCGACTATTGCTCTCACAATTGGGCTACCTAGCTTTACTTCTGTTCGTCTCTTGTATTTCGCATGGAAATACAAGCTATTTCTATTTTCTGCGAGAACACCCTTACTCCCTCTTTTATTCTGTTGAAGGTCGTAATTCTGGGCCGTTATCTGTGTCTGCCTGTCTCTCTAGCAGGCCGCTATCAATCTTTTAATGTACTCCCCATATTGCAATGCACTAATATTTATTAATGTCTTTCATTTGTAGCTTAAGCTAAATACTGAAAACAGTAACTGTCTGCCGTGCGGTGCTGCCTATCTGAAGTCTTGGACTGATGCCAGGAAATGTTGCGCTGCCCCTAGCAAAAACACTGTATGTAAATCTTCTAAAGTCTTTCATTTCTTGCTTAAACATAACATTTTTTTTATATAATATGTACATCTTTAAGCCTAGATAAAATTCAGATTCTACTAATTAACTTTTTACTCAGAGCTACGAAAAAAAGGTGCTATGTCTTCTATTTCCTGCAATCAAAGCCTTTTAGGCTTTGTATTTATTAAACTTTCTTCAATGTTTGAAATATACTATCAGCATAGGGAGTTCTATCTCTTGTTTGGCATGAAAATAAAACTGTGCGCATTGTAACTAAAAATGTTCGCATTACAAACCATTGTGTCTCTTATGAGACCAAAACGCAGGCCACATAGTTTAGCATTGGGGAAAAATAGGGCTGTTTCTTAGGAAAATGATCATTAGAAAACAGAATTATTTTGCCCAAAAAAGTGTCATAAAAATGTTTTCTTTTCCCCTTAGAAAACAACTAATAACACATCATGTTTATCCCTCAAATAATATACATTAACTTCTATGAACATACAATAAAGCATATAACACAACAAACATTGCAAATTTCAAAATAAACGTGCACTTCCCTTTTCCTTATCTCTGTCCGTCGCACAAATCCATACATCACCATGAATTCTGGCTTTCATCTTGTTTGCGCTGCAGGGCACTTGGGAGATGCTCTTGAAGAATGGAGTTAACTGAAGTGTTTTTATTTTTTCTCTCCTTTCCTTCCATCACTCCTCTTCAAAGTCCATGCACCCTTCATTGCTTCAAGAGATTGTGCGTGAGCACTTGCCCTTGGAATCTATGAAAGATTCAAGGCCTCACAGGGGGCACCAAATGAATAGACTGGGTCCTTCTCTCAGCCATACCCCCGTCCAATCAGATCCATGGCCATCCACATCCTTGTGCAGGACAGAGAGACAAGGCAGCCAGCTGAAAGTGAGATGTCTGTTTAAAAATCAAAGCACACACTTTCTCAATACATTTTTGCATTCATCCTACATTCATAGATTTCTCAGCATTACGCAACAGTTTTATGCAAATCTGCACTTTGAATTTTAACACATTGTAATTGTTCACCTTACTAAAAGGTCAAACTATCATTGACTCTCCATTGGACAAAAACACTTCCTGTTTAGGATGACTTGTTATTTCCCCCTTTTTCCTGGATGACATGAAATTTTAAAAACTCGAAAATGGCAGTTCTGAAACACATTGTAGAGGAGGAGCCAAGTACCTCTACCAGAAGTTCCGCCCCTATTTTGCCTATATGTTGGCAGCCCAAATTTGTGACATGCGCAATACCAGTGAGAATGCCAATGCTGCGAAAAGTCCTTGAAACAAGGTATCCATTGAGAAAACCCTATATGTATCCACAAAGAAGTGAGGACCTTTTGAAGGAAGTCCCGGAAGAAGTGCGAAAATGGATGAAAGAAAGAACTAGTGACGTCACATGAAGCAGAGATGATGTGCAGAGAAGAGATATAAGTGAAGTAAGAATACAGACCTTATAGAACCTGATAACGAAGTAATGAATAATGCAACATTTCGGGAGCAAAAGGAAGATTGCACGTACGGGGAACCAGCAGAGAAAATGTAAAACCATTTTATAATTGTACAGACGCAGTAACGCAAGTAGACAAAATAATCATAAGGCTGGCTATGTAGTGCATAGATTGCGGCGATGCACCAATGTATATACATAGGAATATATAGAATCTGGATGTTCCACAAACGCACTTTAGCAAACTTGGACCCCATGAATGGAAGAGTTGGTAGTGTGGCAGAGCAGAATATTAGCTGATGGTGAAGGAAGATTTGAGAAAGTCTTGCCTGGCCCAGTGTCAAGAGTTGGGCCGCGGAGAGCCTTGCCATGTACTCAAGAAGATACAAAAATGTGAGAAGCAGGCTCAGCTACTGTTTGAGGTGTAATAAAAACCATTGAGGGTGCCAAGATTCCTTCATTTAATGGTATTAAAATACAACGAAGAGCTCGAAAATGTGGTCTTTATTCACATCGTCGGATGTGAATAAACTTTGGGGCGAGCTACACCGAGACCAGAAGATAAGACCATGCTTCACTCCCTTTTATTCTCAGGCACAGTGAGCCTCTGCAAGGCCAAGTTCAAAGGTATTAATTGAATGGCGGACCGCAGGAGTGATGATGGGCTAATTGGGTGGGAAGGCGTGACAGGCCAAACCCCCCAGCACCTGGAGTCCCAGTTGAGTACTGCTAGCGAGTGGAATCTTCCAGAAGGGTACTAGCATGCTTACCAATTATAAAGGACCACGTACCAAAGAGCCCTACAGTTTGATAATACAATAGTATGTTGTATATTTTCATGACACTGAAGATGACTTGCACTTGAGATCGGCTTAGTAGCCCACCTGACCTTAGAGATCCATGTCACTGTAGCCCATAGAAAGTATATGTGAATATTCCCCGTTCACCAACCACAACCCCCGTAGGTTTTTCTTATTTGCCACATAGTATGATGTCAATGATGACAAATTATTTGTATAAAAGAATGTTTTTTATGATATGTTTTCAAGAGAACTCGTTGAGCGAGCTGTGCGGTGTCCGTTGATGTCGTTGTACTCCCTGTTTTAAAGACTTGTTATTAAAACAGTTTTGCCTTTTGCCAACTTCTTGAGTCTGTCTGATTATTGATGTTTGTGTAAGATCTGCATCCCCATCCATCTTGGATACTGTTACCTCGTCTTAACGGACCCGTTGTCCAGGTTCAACATGCCTCCTTATGCAAATTAGCTAATCTAGGTAGTTTGCCAAATTTCACTTGAACATGCAATATGTTGCAATTCGGAGAGTTGGGCATGTTTTCCAGATGTCTATAGCACACAATGTTCAGAACGTAGACTGTCTGGCTCTCTATTGTATCTTTTGTGAATGTAAACCAAATATGTTTCATGAAACCACACCACTGAAACACATATATTCTTGCTATTTAAATACTGAATTATTCTGCACCTTTTTTCAGCTGATTTCAGTCAACCTTGAATTTCTGCACTCAACAATTTCCTTGTGGTTGCTAAATACTTTTAAACTCCCATCAGACGTAAAGCCTTTATTTGCAAGGCAACTGTGGAGTCCATTTTAAAATGATGAATGTCTACTGAATGTAAATAACCTTCATATTTAAACACAGTGTGGCCTAATGTCTCATGTTATGTATGTTTGTACGAACTATAAGCATACTTCGTGTATGCTATGCTACTCTAAATAAATGTCTGCAGTGTTCCCTATTTCCAATGTACTTTTACCTCAAATAAGGGCAGCTTAACTTAACTAAACAGACAATAATCCTGATTTCTACAATGTTGAACAGAAGAGTGAAATATTGGCCCTAATTACCATATTCATCTGTCTACCATAAGAGGCGGAGATAGACCTCTTCTATAGTGGTGGCCTGCCTCCATAGGTGCGGGGGTGGCACCACTGCTGTGTGGCAGGCACACAGTCCCTGTATGTTTTATCTTCACTGGGGACTATGCTGCCTGCATCTTAGCAGTGGGGTGTCCCTCACTATGCAATTGTTTCCTTTGTATGTGGGCTCTGCAACAAAGGTAGCACTGAATAATGGGGGCCCATGGGGCGTCAGAAGACTGGCCCTGCCAGATCTCATTATTCTGAGCTAGCATCATAGACACACTGCCTGGCAGGAGATGGGTCCTCTTCTGTCAGTCAACGCATTCATGTTGCGGGTCTACACAGAGTGTCTACGTCCCAAAGAGTAGGGGTGCACTATCCAGTCCTCCCCATGGCCAAGTGGGTGTGTATGGAGGGTGCATGCAATTAAGTGTTTTTTAATGTAATGTGTGCAAATGTATGTATGTGTATGTATGCATGTTGATGTGCTTGTTTTTAGGACTACGTGAATACAAGGAGTTGTATAAATGATGTGTAAATGCACTGATGAAAGTGTGTGTGTGTGTGTGAGCCCCAACTCCTAACATTAGGGGTGGGGGCTGCTGGGAACATGGCATTGTTTTTTGCTTTACACTTGATGCACCATACAATGCAGTAAGGGCAAAGCAAACGAGATATGACATGTGTTTTCACATGGCTAGACTTACCTACATTTAATGGTGGCCTGTCTAGCCATCTGATACCACTTCACTTATCATTTGCATTATACTTGATGCACGGTACTGTGTATCAAGGGCAAAGCAAAAACATAAGTGTTATTACTAGGCTTGAATGGCCTACATTGAATGTAGGCCAGCTGAGGCAGGTAATAACACTTAAGTTTGATTTACCCTTGATGCATATCAAGGGTAAGGCAAACATAAGTGTTGTCACTTGCTCACATTCAATGTAGGCCAGTTTGGCCAGGTAGAAACACTTAGGTTTGCTTTACCCTTGGTGCACAGTCACTGTGCATGCATGGTAAAACAAACATAAGTGTCATGTTTGCTTTGCCCTTGATAAAGCAAACATAAGTATTGCATGTAGGCCAGTATAGCCAGGTAATAAAACATATGTTTGCTTTAGCCTGGATGCCAAGTAAAAAATGCTGTGCCACATTAAGAAAGTATATGCATACTGGCACTACTACTGTCAGTCTGCATATACTTTCTTATTGTGGTATGGAGATTTTTATTTGGCTTCAAGGGTAAATGTGATTAGTGTTATTACATGGCTAGACTGGCTTTCATTGGTGGCTGAGGTCTAGCCATATATTATTTGTGTGTCATGGTATTTTTGTGCTTTGTATCTAGGCTAAAAGTTAACATAAGTGTGATTGCCTGGTACACTAGCCTATTCTTGGCATAGGCAGTGTGTATATTCTTTCTTACTGTTGCATGGCATTGTTTTACTGTCTGGGAGGCCATATATGGTAATACTAGCATGTAATGGTGCAGCACGTATGTACATTTGTGGGTACGGTCAATCAGTTGGGTACTTCCACTAGTTTTTTGTTACCGGGGCACTAGACTCAATTATGGCACAGCCAGCATGAATACGTTTTATATACTGACACATGTTGTGGGCAAAGGCATCAGGAAAATATGTTGCAAAATCAAAATGGTCCTGTGCACTAGTGATGACTTGTATCTATTGGGTTTTTTCATGTACTACCATACAAAACTGAGTGGCATTTTACCAAATGATTCAAGTGCCATGAAATGCACCATTTACCCCAATATTTTTACGTAGCCAGTAGGTGGAAGTTAATCTCCAGGTCCGCACCAACGCAGGAAGGCATTGCAGGTGTGCAAATTAACTCAAATGCAAGCCTTTTTAAGCCAGGAATTTGTCTTTGTATTAGATTACAGTACTACTTTATACATAGCTTAATCGGGTAAAAAAATGACTTTTGCAAGGCTGTCAAGACAATTACATACCTGGGTTCACCCTTATTAGTGATCATCAGTGCAGTGTAGTCTTAATAGTCTTGTGGGTTGGGGCATACATTGGGGTATGTATACAAAACTCTAATAAAGTTATGGTGGGTTTAACAAGGCTTGAAAGAAAACCTTTCACCTAAAATGTGAAAGTATGATGGTCCATTTGAGTCAAGTCACACATTCCAAAATGCCACCTAGAAGCCATCGCTCGAAGTTCATCACCTGTTCTGAGCCACATCAGCAAGGCATTGTGAGTATGCAAGTCTTTTTCTCCAGGAAATTGTGTCTTAGAGAGCAGTGCTTCCTCATGTATAGCCTAATCAAACCAAGACAGACATTGTGCAAGGCTGTCCAGAAAACTACACACCTGGTTTCACCCTTATTAGGGATCATCAGTGCAGTATAGTCTTGGTAGCCTTGTGGTTGGAGCATTGGGCATGCAAACAAAACACCAGTACAGCTATGTGGGGTTTAAAAAGGCTTGAAAAATATGTTGTGCATTATTTTCTGGGAGGGAGAAACACATCCCCAACCCTCATTGTTTGGTTCGGGTTTCCTTGATGCGCTCAGTCGCTCCATTTTGTAACTAAAGGGTTTAGTTGTATTAAAAATAAATTCCTTGTTCACAATTTTGCGGATTTTACTTTTATAAACAAATTATCTCTTTTTTGGGCGTATTTTCTTTTTTAAAAATCAAAATAAATGAGTTTCTGTAAAAAAAAATGCCTTTTGTTTTTAAGTTAAAGTGAGTGATTAAGCCCACATATTGGGGGCTAAACGCAGCTACTGTGCTTTTGGGCGCATTGCACGTGCGCTGCCTTGGAACGTGCAGAGTAGCAAGCACGGTAGCAGTGACGAGCTAAGCTAACAAGGACGGTTTACTAGTGAACCCCGAGACCTGCGCTGGCGCGAATCCAGTCGCAGATTCCAGCCTGTTACTCAGCTGAAGAAGCACCCATTTAAGGACGTCAGCAGCGCAGCCTGAGGGTTTGCTGTCTTTTCTTTAACACCTATTACCTTGCAGATGTTGGAAGTTTGCAGTGGTGTCTGAACAAATCCTTTCTCTACCGCTGCCAAACCGCACAGCCATTTCTTATGAACAGTTTACAGTTCCTGGAACAGAAAGCTACTTAGCGAGAAGATGGCGCGTCCTGCAACGCGCCTTCGGTATTGCTGTAATTGCGAGATGCACTTTCGCTTTTTTATAGGCTGGAAGGAGCCTGCGCACACTGAAAGGCACTGATACGCTTCTTTCAAACTTTTAACAAATTGTGATGTTCACTGTGCTGCAGAAAAGCTGATATGAGTGCGTGAAACATGTGTCTCATGATTTGTGTCAATTATGAGTGATCACGCCGATTTACATTGAGGCGCCGATTCATGGAACAAACGTGCGCCGAAAATCTACGCGCAAGCAGGCGCAAGCAGGCGCAAGCGGAAAAAAAGAGGCGCACGCGCACGCGTGCGATTCATGGAAGTCCCTGCGCGTGTCTTCCTCGGGATGTGCGCCAAACCCGTGCATGGCGCACACGTCACCGCAACATCCCGAAAGACGTGCGCGACGCGCACAGTGAAAGCGCACAACCTCTGCGCATACACTAGAAAGTGGGCGGAACACGGGGCGTAACGCGCGGAATGGGGAACAACTTGCGAAAACAAGGGCGTAACTGGGGATGTACTGCAGGGAAGCAGAGGGAACGCCCACACGCACCCGAACCACACGTATTCATGGAACCGAATAGGGCAAAGCCACGCACAGCGAAAGACACGCACAAGCCGATACACGTCCGCCACACGAAGGCAGGCGGTAGCGTCCCTGCGCATTACAAAAGTGGCAACATACAGCAATAGTGCCTGTGCGAGCGGGGCACGTGTATTTCGGGGTTGCGCGGGAAGTTACACACGCGATTGAGCGGGGTACGTGTATTTCAGGGGTTCGCGTTCTCACGCGATCGGGCCTGGGGGAGCGGGCTACGTGTATTTCAGGGGTTCACGTGAAGTTTCTCACGCGATCGGGCCTGGGGGAGCGGGCTACGTGTATTTCAGGGGTTCGCGTGAAGTTTCTCACGCGATCGGGCCTGGGGGAGCGGGGTACCACTCACCGTCTGCCTTGCGTGTAGTAGAACGCGTAGCCAACACCCGCTGTGAAGTAATAGCGTGTGAACCCCAACGGATGGAAAACACACGCACCGCACGAAAAGCACGTACAGAACATAAAGGCACGCGGGATCTCCAAGCCCTGCCAGGGCAACGCCCGTGCGCAAAACGTCACAGACGCGCTTACGCTGTAAGGGCCTTTGGTCCAATGAAATCGCGTACGCGTGCTGACGCGCTTACGCGCTAAGGGCCTTTCCTCGAATTACACGCTGACGTGCAGATTTTTCACGTGCCAAATCACTCCGTATCAAGCTGGCCACGCGAAAACACACGGAAGACCACGCTCCTGCCCAGAAGGCCGAATCACTGCCCCCCAGTGCCCCGAGCAGCCTCCCACGTGCCATCTGCTGCTGCCTGCCTGCCTGCTGCCACCGTGCCCTGCCATTTGGTGCCTGCACATCAGCCATCTGCAGGGGTCCAGTTGCTGTGTCCACCCCTGCTGGTACAGAAGACTCCCGACTCGAATAACATCGCTCCACAGCCCAGCCCCAGGACCCAGTTGCCCACCCACTCCTGCCCCTGGGGTTGACATGTCGGGCACATCCACATCTGACCCCAGTGGCAACCCCCCGCCAGAGGGGCAGAGGGGCACCAGCTTCACTGCCACCGAAGTTGGTGTCCTGGTGGAGCAAGTCCTGGGGCAGTATGATGCCCTCTTCGGATCGTCCCGCGCCAACAGGGAAGGACGGGATAGGATCTGGGCCCACTGTGTGGTTGCCATCAACGCGGAGGGGGTGGCAACCCGCACCATCCAGAAGGTCAAGAAGCGCTGGGAGGACTTGAGGTCCAGGACCCTCATGAAGGCCCGGCGCCTCGTGGAGGGGGGCCGGGGCTGCATGAGTTCCATCCAGTTGAGGGTCCTGGAACGCGCACACCCAGCGCTCCACGCCCAGGTCCTTGAGAGGGAGACCCGTCTGGAGTTGAGCGGTAAGCGGCCAAGCATTGCTGTGTGAGACAGGGCATGTTGCAGTGTGCTGGTTGTCTGATACTTGCCTGCATGTGTGACATAGGCCATGTACGCATGTATGTGTGCAGGGACATCATGGGAATGCATGTGCGACCTGTAATGTGTGAACCGCACGGTTGTTGCATGTGTTTGAATGCGACATGGGGAGCCCTGTGCAGATTGCACACATGAGAGCATGGCAGTCTCTGTTCCTGGACATGGGTGGGGGCGAGGGATGGGTGCTGATGCCAGATACATATGTGGTATCCATGTCTGTGTGCCTGACCTGCGTGTCTGTGACTTGTGAGTGCCATGGATGCATGACACATGTCTGTGACAATGTACAGATTCACTGATGCAGCCTAGTCATCCTTGTATGCACTGTGATTGGGGTGTACGGGGCCAGATGGATGTGACTGAGGTGAAGTGTGTGCATGTGATAGGCATGACCCATGATGCATGTGAGTCCCATTACATTGTATGATTCGAGAGTCCATTGGACATGCATTGAAATGTCCATGGCACGCACCATGACTGTCACTGTGTGTGTTTTGCCTGGACTGACACATGTGTTGTGGTGTGACATGATGGAAGTGTACTTTGACAGTGGCACTCATCTGCTATTGCTTCCTGTCTAGGGGACCATTGTACAGTACCCTGATGCTTGTGTTCTATGTCTCCCTCTACGCAGCGGCTAGTGAAGGAGAGGGCGGAGACGGCGCTGTGGAGCAAGGCGGCGGGGATGCCCCCACGGCTGCAGCGGAAGGGGTGGGTGAGCCCCCACAGGGGCCTGCTACGGCAGTAGACGGCGAGGAGCCATCCAGGTTGGTGGTTTCCACAGAGGAGGAGGAGGCCGCCACTGAGGCGCACATGGGGCCTGGTGGGGGCATCCCTGCTGGTGCAAGTGGTGCAGTCCAGGGGCAGGGGCAGGAGACAGCACAGGTCCCCGTGGAGGGGCCTGTGCATGTCGCTGTCCCTGAACCTGTGGGTGCACCACCTTGCACCAGCAGGGATGCCCCGTCCCAGGCCCGTCCGCAGGTAGAGGGGATGTCCATGTCATCTGACTCCCCTCCACCTGCGGACGAGGGGACCCCTGGCCGTGTGGAGAAGGTCCTGACTGGGGTCGCGATGCGCACGGCTGTGATTCGTGATGCCGTGCGTGCTTCCCAGGAGGAGCACGCACGTCATCACGAAGAGCACCGTGCCGACGTGGCCCTGGGATCGGCCATGTTCGGGGGTTTCCTGCATGTGTCGGCCAATCTGGCGGCCCTCTCCTCCTCTGTGGAGACTATACGCCAGTCGTTCTCCTTGCCGTCTTCCAGCCCAGATGCCACCAGGGCCCCCTGTGGACCTGCCCTGACCAATGCAGCCAGCTCGGTGGGGATCCCATCCCTGCCACAGTCGGGAGTCAGAGGTCCAGCAGGGGTGGACAACACAGCAACTGGACCCCAGCAGATGGAGCATGTGACGGCATCATCGGGCAGGGCACGTGCACGACGGCGTCGGTGGTTTCCATCATCCTGGATGCCATCGTGCTGGCAGAGGCAGTGGCGTCAGAGGCAGCAGCAGGCTCGACGTGGGAGGCATCATGGCTCGGGGCCATCAAGATCAGAGGGGCAGGCATCGGCCGGAGGGCAGGAGAACCCTGGGATGGTAGTGTCTTCCGTGTGGGAGCAGTTGGTCCAGCGGATAGGTGCGGAGCGGCAGCGGGCGGAAGAGGAGCGGCTCACCATGGTCAGGGCGGAGTTCTCCATGCGTCGGGCGTTGAGGCGGGCTGAGTGCCTCGAGGAAGCTCGCAGGGAGTTTGAGGTGAACATGGGGTTATCCCTGCAAGACCTCGGGGCCAGGACAGAGTCCCGCCTCCAGGACATCGACATGGAGTTCGATGATGCCCTGGCCGGCAACATCACAGAGTGAGCCGCAGGACTTGCCCGCTGCCATTGTATATAGTTACATAGTTAGTGGTAGGTTTCCTTTAAATTATTATTTTTTTTTATTTGGTTGCGATTGGACAATGCGCCACTTTTTTGTATATAGTTCTGTTTTTAGTTAGTTGACATAGTTAGGTTTCATTTGGTTGGACCCGGGATTGTCTTGTATATAGTTCTTCTATGGATTTTTTGATTTTTTGGATTTTTTACATGGACATTCATCTTCTTTTTGTTGTTTTGCTTTGTGGTTTTTCTAATTTCATTTCCATTCTAGTTGCTTTTCAATACATTTTTATTTTCATCCTTCAATGTGTCGTATCATCTCATTACTTTCATGCATGTCATGTTGGGTGTTTTAACATTCACTTGCAGCCATTGTGTGTGACAGACATGTGTTCATTTGCATTATTTACATTGGGTGTGTAACATGTAATTGCCTTTGATATGTGGGTGGATGTGATAGTTGGTTGGGCCTTTTGGCAGGGGAGGATGGCCATTACGGACATGATTGGGGATTGTTGGGACCCAGGTGCAGGGGGGCATGGATGGGACATGGGCGAGGGCCTGGTGGAGGGTGCCCCGCAATGCTGGGGGGTGGGGGTGGTGGGAGGCATGAGTTGGACATGGGTGGGGGCCTGCTGGCAGGTGCCCCACAGTGCTGGGGGGTGGGGGTGCTGGGGGACATGAGTTGGACATGGGTGGGGGCCTGCTGGCAGGTGCCCCACAGTGCTGGGGGGTGGGGGTGGTGGGGGACATGAGTTGGACATGGGTGGGGGCCTGCTGGCAGGTGCCCCACAGTGCTGGGGGGTGGGGGTGCTGGGGGACATGAGTTGGACATGGGTGGGGGCCTGCTGGCAGGTGCCCCACAGTGCTGTGGGGTGGGGGTGCTGGGGGACATGAGTTGGACATGGGTGGGGGCCTGCTGGCAGGTGCCCCACAGTGCTGGGGGGTGGGGGTGCTGGGAGACATGGGTGGGGGCCTGGTGGAGGCTGCCCCTGGTGACTGGGGGGGGTGGGGGTGCTGGGAGACATGGGTGGGGGCCTGCTGGCAGGTGCCCCGCAATGCTGGGGGTGGGGGTGCAAGGGGACATGAGTTGGTGATCATTGGTGCAAGGAGACATGTGCCTTTGCTGGGGGGCATGCCCATGTTGGGTGGGCTGCCTGCGGGACATGACCAGGGATGCAGGGTAGTCCCCTGTGGTGTGGGCTGCCTGCAGGGGCCGTGGAGGGTGTACAGGGAACCCCTGGGAGGACCCACACTGGCAAATCACATGTAGGACTCCCCGGCACCCCTGAAATACACGTACCCTGCTGAAATCGCGTGTAAAACTTCGTGCGCACCCCTGTAATACCCGCACGCAGCCCAATCGCGTGTGAAACTTTGCGCGCACCCCTGAAATACACGTACCCTGCTGAAATCGCGTGTAAAACTTCCCGCGCACCCCTGAAATACACGCGCCCAGGCTATTCGCGTGTAAAACTTCCCGCGCACCCCTGAAATACACGCGCCCAGGCTATTCGCGTGTAAAACTTCCCGCGCACCCCTGAAATACACGCGCCCAGGCTATTCGCGTGTAAAACTTCCCGCGCACCCCTGAAATACACGCGCCCAGGCTATTCGCGTGTAAAACTTCCCGCGCACCTCTGAAATACACGTACCCTGCTGAAATCGCGTGTAAAACTTCCCGTGCACCCCTGAAATACACGCGCCCAGGATATTCGCGTGTAAAACTTCCCGCGCACCCCTGAAAGACACGCGCCCAGGCTATTCGCGTGTAAAACTTCCCGCGCACCCCTGAAATACACGTACCCTGCTGAAATCGCGTGTAAAACTTCCCGCGCACCCCTGAAATACGCGTACCCTGCTCGCACAGGGCCAATCGCGTGAGGTACTTCCCGCGCACCCCAGTGATACACATAGCCCGCTTGCTGTGCTGGTACAGGGTTAGCGCAGCCCTTTGCGCTGGATTGGGTATGTTGATGGCTTTTCCCTGCGCGGGAGGCTTTCTTGGGGGCGTAACTGGCGCTGCTGCAGGGTCGCTGCGGCACTGTGCGCCACGGCTGGTTTTGGTGGCTGGAATCCATGAATACGCTGTGCGCGGAAATGGATTTCAGCGCACGCGGCTGGCGCAGGGATTCGCACGCGCACACTGTGCGCCAGCCGCGTGCGCCACTTGTGCGCTGAATTCTATGAATTACCCCCTAGTGTTACTATGACCAAGTAAATAAAAGCTGTTTTGAGATTGAAACAATGATGTTTAATTATTGATTGGCGATTCATATCATGCTTAATGCCACACTCTTCCAGCTTCTAGGCACTGGATACGTACATCCCTCATTAATTTCGGAAGATGCTTGCGCGGGACTGTTTCTTCAATCTGCATTCTGGGTCTTTCAGTCCAAGGAATCCAGGACTACAAGCCCCAGAGCACAATGTAGACATTAGGACTGGAGTAGCAAATAAGCCTGGAATAGGGCCTATTGGCTTTTATTCAGCTAGAATTTGAAGACAGATAATAACTATTGAAAACATCTTTATGTGGGTTACACTGAATATATTCTTCCCATTCTGTGTCTTATGTATTAATTGTGTGGCAAGGTATTTTCTCCCGGGAGGCAAAACTTCACCAACTGAAACTTCTTGTGCTCCAAAAACCTATATTGTTTACTGTCCTTTTGCATTTGGAAACCTTAAACGACACCAGATACGTGCATTTATGTTATTCTTTTTTATTTTAATAATTTTTATTGATTATGATACAAATAATAATACATATGTTAGCAAGTTACAGACTTACGGTGTTGATAACCATAAAAGATTAACAGAGATTGAAAATATTAACAAGCAAGAACTTGATCAGTACCAAAAACTTTCATTAAACAAATTGGATAATTGTGCATATTTGAAAAAGGATGGTGGATGGAAGTAGTACCAGTTGAACATGTATTCTAGTAACAGGTCTGTAATAAATAGCTTAATGGGGAAAAGAATGGAAATTAGGGGAGGCATACTGGGAGACATACAGAAGACGTGCAAGAAACAGATGGGAGAAGGGTAAGGGGGGAAGATGGGTATAATACATTATTTTTATCAAACTGTTCTTAACATTACAATCATAATAAAAAACAGGCATTTGAATATGAGTATAATCATCAAGCCAATAAATAACATAAGAGAATAAAGGTTTAGGAGCCATGAGCCATTGCATTGAAACAGTTGAGATAACGGATGATAAAATACCATTTTGCATTGTATTAAGGAATTGTATTGTGATTATTAGCCATGCACATTTCCACTTTATGAGTATGACATATAGCGTTCCACCATCCTCTGGTCGAAAGAGATCGAAAGTCTTTCCAGTTAGCTGTGATACATTTTAAGGCTATACAGATGAATAAATCATATAGTTTGGTTGAGTCAGCAGAAATATATGCTGTAATGGCCAGACTTCCTAAAAATACATTCACAGAGGATAACAGAACATCCACAGAAAAAATAGGCTTAATGAACTTCCAGATGCCTTGCCAAAATCTGAAAATATATGAGCATTCAAAGAACATATGCATGGCGGGAGACAAGCCACATGACCAACATTTAGCATCATGATTTGGGTTAGCCTTAGCTTGTTTAGCCGGAGTAATAAATGCTCTATGGATGAAGAAGAAATAATGTTGTGTTATATTTGATGAAACTGATATGTGTTTAATTTTGGAGAACACACGGAACCATTTATGATCTTCAAAACTACATCCTAAATCAAATTCCCATTTCAGACAAATTGAACAGACATTAAATGTTGAGGTGAGCATATTATATATTTTTAGGCTCTCGCATCACAGGTCATGGTTAGCTGTAATAGTCTCAGGGCATCCGGAGAAAGAATCTCACTGGAAAAATTATTAAGTGCATCAAGACAGGAGTTGATTAATTTATTGTAGTACGGATAATCAGCTTTGGGGATGCTAAATTTGGATGAGAATATTACTTCTCAGAGATAACCAAAGCCATTCACAGCCTGGGTAAAGTAAAAGCACCCGGCCCAGATGGATTATTCACCGAATTCTACATCAAGTATTGACCCCCCATCTTAAAACACTATTTTCGTACTTTATATCACACAAATCATCTTCTGGTTCATTCTCTGAAGCTTTACTTATCATTTTCCCTATACCAGACAAAGACCCTTCCCTCCCTAGTAACTATCGACCCATTTCCCTCATCAACACAGAAAGTAACAACTTTGCTAAAATGCTAGGTAATAGAATTGAATCATCACTCCCACTCCTGGTAAAAGCAGATCAAACTGCCTATGTTAAAGGACGCATTTATGTTATTAATATATGGAGTTGAGTTTTCCCAGATGGAAACATCATTTTGAAAGTGCCCCTCACATCTTCTGCTGACCCTGACAGTGCCACAGAGGTGTAGCTCCTTTGACAGCTAAACTTCCACTATAACTCCAACGTGTCTAGGCCAAATCTTTCTGAACTAATTATTTATGCTTGCTGCAGTTAGAGTTCAGTGTCTAGCCTTTTGCACAAATTCACTATTTTATTTGTGAAATAATATTGTCTAATGTAATATTGTCTTATGTTAAACCCCAACCTTCCTTCCTCCAGTTTTGGATCATGCATGTACTCTCTAGACCGACTAGCAATGCTCTTGAACTGAACAATTTGCTAGAGTGGGTGGCTGGCTGTATTTTCCCATTGCCTCAAGGCACGGCCCTTGATCCCAGCTGGCAAGTTTCCCTACGTCACACATGTCATCTTGAGCCAGTCCTGGCCCTTGTCATGCATGACACGGGATCCCTTCAGAGCTTTAATTGATGGTCATGTTGGCACTATTATCTGAACCGAAGTGCAGGAGCTTGAATAGCTGTGTTTAAATAGAATAGGTGGTGCTACAGACACTTACTGGATTCTGGCAGCGACTGGATTCTGGGAGGGAAAGGGCCCTTATAAGAAGAAAGTGATCCTGTGCAAGGTTTTGGTCTCTCGGATGGAAAATGCCCTGTCACCTGTCACCTGTCTGCCTTCCCCACCCCATCTGCAGAAACTGAATAGTTTTCTTCTAGCATAACATTTTCATGCAGATGGGGGAAAAAATGTACCTTGTGGGACTGGGAAGCATGTACACCTCCTTGCACTATGAAGCACAACAGAGCGTGTTAACCTGTTTTCGTGGTGCTTACAGATGGGACAGAAGTATAGGAAAGCGCTTGTGGATGTGGTCTCCTCTGTGCAATTAACACTTTTTGCAAAATTAACCCCTTTTTTAATGACCTTTTCGGTACTTAACCCCAGTTGAGAATCGGACCCACAGTTGTTTGCAAGGACTGTCTCTGTCACTCGGAATATGTGTCTGCTGCTGTCTGTTGCAGGGATGCGTAAGAGACACATTCAAGTAGGGGTGCTTCCTCATTCGCATGGGGGCATTGACCCATGCAAATGCCCTAATTCCCACTGTCCATCCAAGTGCTCATATGATATTACAGAAGCATGCCCAAGGAAGAAACGCCACCTGAGAGGTGGCAGACATTCAGTGCATACCCCAAGGGTGCCCCTTGGGAGGTGGAGAGTAGGGTGACAAACTCACCGCCATAGGGTACCCTGCTCAAAATGAGGTAGGTAGGGATGCACTTGTTTAATCACTATCTGGTTGGCAGGAGCTGGCAGGCAGTGTTTGTGTAAGTGCACCTTGCACTCGGTCGGAGCCTGATGGTGCAAAGACAATTTTTGACCAAAGACACAAATCCTAAAAATATAAGTGGGGGTACTAATTAGCATGCTGCAGGAAGTGATGTCACAGGACACGAAGTTACAGCAAGGCACTGTCAGGCTGTCAGTAAATGGGGGTGTACATGTCCCTCTGGGTTACATTTACTTGACTGCAGTAGAACACATTTTCGTTGACAAGCTACTGCCGACTTTTCTCACCCATCGTCAGCCCTTGATCATTCACACTTACTGAAATAAATACGCACAGTCCACGAGGGATCACTTGCACATTCTAGATTTTAGGTCACCTCATTTTGAAATCCTGAAATGTATTGAAGTGCTATTTTCACTTTAAAAATGTTTGTCTACAAGTACCAGAATCCAAAGGGATCTGAGCTTAATCGCCAGGAGTGGCTTAACAGCTAACAGACTTGAAATCGGCTGCTGCTAAAAGGAAAGGACCAGAAAACAAGCCTTCTCTGCCTATGCCCACAGACTATGGAACCTCCTCCATGTCAGCATCAGACTAGCTCCCTTGCTCCAACAATTCAGAAAAGAGCTCAAGACTCGCCTCTTCAAGGAGTCTCTCCTCCTCAACACCTAGGACATCACGTCGCCCCTTGCGCCACCTGACTCGCTATACGCCGCCTGCCCTCAACTTCCCGCCACTCGGTACAGCTGTACCCCTCCACTCTGTCCCTCTGTATTCTACCCCCGCTGTATATCTGTACTGTTGTTTACCTCTGTAAAGCGCTCCGTGGCTTCTCTGAGCTAGGTCCACGCTTACTAAATACCATAATAATAATAAAAGGAACAACTTGAGCTCTCTGAAACTGTTCTACTGCTTTTAAGTTTTTTAAAAAACTTTTTAAAAACGATTTACTTGCTTGGCGCGACACATAGGTCTACAATGAAATTATAACAATCGTCAGTGCACACATTCATTTGCAACACAGATCAATCAACAGTTTATTAATATTATCATAGAGCCAAGTAAACGTTTGAAACACATTATCTAGACATGGGCTTTGAAACGTATCAGGGTGATGTCACTGGTGAATACTGGGGCGCGCTCAGTGTGAGTAAATACGCTCTGAAATGAGTCTAAATGTTACTCGGATGATTAATGAAGGGAGACAAAGACTGTAACTGTTCTTCTTTCTCATTGGTCCACAGCATATCGTTCCGCTATTGGTCCCTTCTTGGGACACTAGAGTGCGTCCACTGCTGCAGAATACATCTCTTGACAAGTAAAAGACCAAGGTCCAGAACCCTACGGGTGATGTGAGCCACCTTGTCAAATAGACCGAACAAGCATATACTTGGATCAAGCTGATGGTTCTGAGGGTGGAGCATACATCCTTCCAGAATTCCTCCAGCCGAGGGCAGGCCCACAACATGTGTATACATGGCATCCTCATCCGCACATCTAGGACACGTGCCACTGGAGTCTCGCGAGAACAGTCACAACCTAGCAGAGGTGCAATGGTATTTATGCAACACCTTTAAGTTGGATGAGTCTAAAGCGTGAGTTTGGAGCAACTTCGCTTGCAAGCCCACCCATTCTTTGCCACTTCTCATCTGTGACGTCAGTGTTAAGATCTCTAGCCCATTTGCTATTACTATTGGACAATGTGTCAGGCATTTGCGGATTAATTATATAGAGTAGACACAGCTTTTCTGCATCCCCTTGCATGCACTATGTATGCTAGGCACTGGTTCAACTGTGGTTCAGCCGTAAACACTGGCCAGAGAATTTGAAACGCTGCATGTGGCCTTTAATATTGCAACCAAAGAAGAGCTTTGTGCTTGGGGGGGGCTGGCATGTCAAGTATATCATTACAAAAGCCATTTATACACAGGTAACCTATTGTTGTGACCCACTGTCTACTCCAACCGTCGATTATCGCTGCATCAAATGTGGAAGAGAGATGCAGACAATGCCAGATAGGACATCCCTGCAATATGGCGAGTTAGAGCCAGTAAGTTTCAAAATTGTCCTCCAAGCTAAAAGTGTGGTTCTGACTGGGTCAGATTGGAATTCATCAGGGTAACCCAATGCAGATATCAAGGACCTAATAGAATTTCCTCCTGCTGCATGCTTTCAATCTTTATGTATGTGTACGGGGAAACTTCCAGATCCCAGAAAGCTGCCCGTTGGGCCTGTGCTACCAAATGATAAAGCTGACATTTCGGGCGGTAAAACCACTTTTCTCATATGGTTTAACTAGGTCAGACCATTTCAGTATGTATGCCTGGATCAGGGAATCTAAATCTTTTTAGAATAACTGCTCCCCGGCCAAATTGGGACATTCTGAAAAAGATAGAAGTAGTTTCGGAAGTACCACCATTTTTAGTAGGGTTATTTTATCCACAGTTTCGTAATTTAGCAGATAGGAGGGACAGATATCTCCCATAGTTATCACTGCATAGAGTGTCCATTACTCTGGAAATAAAAACGCCCAGATATTTTATACAGTCCGGAACCAGGCCAAGCATAACACATTCAATGGTTTTTGAGTTGCCATTGTCAACAGAAACAGTTCCAATCTATTGCTATTAATTACTAGGCCTGATAAATTGGCAAAGCATAATACATCTCAAATTATGGGTTCTATAGCTTGATGATTCCATCTTCGTACATAGAAATAATATGCTGGGAGCCCACTATTCGGATGCCCCTATGCCAGTGTTTATATCGTATTAAGTCAGCTAGAGTCTCCATTATGATAAAAACAACACAGGGCATGAAGGACATCCCTGCTGTGTGTCTCTCTCGATCATAATTGGATTGACTATCATTCCGTTAGTACAAACCCTATTTGTTGGGAAGGAGTATAGCAGTTAGATGTCTGAGATTAAGTTAGGTCAGAATCCGCATTGGGTGAGCACACTGTGCATGTACTGTCAGGACAGAGTCAAAAGCGTTTTGTATGTCTAATGCTGCCACTACTACCTGTACATTTGGGCCTACTTGTGCCACAATGTTGAAAAGTCTCCTAAGGACAGTCGAGTGACCAGAAATAAAGCCTGATTGGTCTGGATGAACAATGTGACTCATTATTGGCATTCATATATTGGCTGGTATTTTAGCGAATATTATAATATCAATGTTAATCAGCAAAAGTGGTCTATATGAACCACAATCTTCAGGGGGCCTGTCAGGTTTGAGGGGAACAGTAATAACGGCCTCATGCTTGAACACAATCGTTTTACCAAAGCTTCTTCCCATACCCTGAGGAAATGCAGACCACGAGTCACTGTTTATAAAATTCGGTATGCAGGCCATCTCCAGCCCGCTGCTTTTCCCGAAGGTAGATCGTCGATTGCACAGATCACCTCCTCAACCGTAAGTAGAGCTGCATCCTAGAGTCTCGGCATAATTGCGTTGGGGGGAGCTCCCTGAGAAATTCTTCTTCATCTTTCATGGTACACATATCTCTTCGTGCATAGAGTCCTGCATAAAAAATATGTAATACTTCATTTATTTTCCTGCATGTGTGAACAATGTCCCCGTCTCTATTTCTAATAAGTGGGATGCAGCTATGCCCTCTAGTTGCATCAATCCCACAAGCGTTTTGCCTGGTTTTTCCCCTTTGCTGTACCACCTAGCCAGTGCTGGCCTGGCACCCTAATAATTGTAATTCTCTATCTGTTGTTTGCTGCAATGTGTCCACTGCATCCTTGACCAGTGTACAAGATATGGCATGGGGTTGGCCAATTGTTCAAATTCGAGTCTATGAATCTCTTCTTCACTTTTTTATATCATTCCTACTCACCTTCAAGACCTCTGATTCAGTACCCTTTGTGATTCATCCTATAAATACCTTAAATGCTTGCTGTAGCGTGCTGTGCATGCCCACTGTGCCTGTGTTGGTATCAAAAAATAGCTTTGTATTATGCAGAAAGTTAGCTCCAAACACAATGTCTTGCAGTGCTTCGGGTTTGAATTTCCAATACCTATACCTTGAAACACTTGTGTATAGGCGCGTTACAAATGCCATATCATATCATATCATATGTTGGGCTGGATGATTCTCCAATTTTAAGGTCAGAAGGACCGATGAGTGATCAGAGTGGCTCTGGGTCATATTTTGGAGTGTTGACAGAGTGTTGACAGAGTGTTGAGTGTTGACACAACTCTGTTTTGTGCTGCTGTGCGGAAGGCTGGAGGCCCTTTGCAGATTGAAAGTCTGCTTTTCATTTAATCTTTGAAGGAGGAGCTTCTTCAACATATAGTCCACTCCTGATGCGGAGCGTCCTGGAGTGTTGACAGAGTGTTTGCTTAGGGTTTGAGGAGGACATGGAGACGGTGCAACCGCGGGAAACCAGAGGGCTGCGAAGGATGCGCAACCAAGCAAGGATCATGACAAACGGAAGTAACAGGGGGGTGGTGTACTCTGTTTACCTCCTATAAAAACTGCTAAACCCTTATGTACAATCGCAGCCGTGAAGACCACCGTCTCGCAACGAAGCACCTCACTCTGGGGCAGGAACTGAACACAGGGGATGCCTTTGACAATCCCACATTGTAAGCGATATCAAAAACACCCGCTTGCTCCTCTGTTTACCCCCACCCCCGCCAGTGACTAATGAGAAAACTCAATCACAAGGGCAAAACATGCCTGAAAAATCATTCCCATCTCATTAGTAGCAAACTGACGGGCTTGTACGTGAGCTGCCGTCTAAGAAAGTAATGGCCATGGATGGGAGGTCTTTAATGGAGGTAGAAGAGGGGGAAAGTATGCAGCCTCCTGAAACCTTGCCTAGTGCAAGACAATCACATACCTGTGAAGACCAAGAACCCCTCACAGGCAAAGCTCCCACAAGGAATGAAATTAATGTGGGGAGGCCCACCACAGTGAATGCCACTGAGGGGAAAAGGGGAGAGCGAACCCTGTCAAAATTGAGGAGCGAATCCCTTTTGGACCACAAGACCATAGTTTAAGGGATGTCCTGCCGCCGGCCCCAAATGCGAAATATCACAGAGGCAGGTGGGAGTCTAATCCAATGAACCCCCACCCCTGTGAAACCCTTCCCAGGAGGATGAATGGCACGACCGTTCAGATGCTGACCTATTGGCAAGCACGGATTCTCCTGCTATGCCTCTCCAGGAAATTCAGCAAGCGGCAAACACTGAAGTAATTGATCTAGAGATGCCAAGCTGCTCGCCTTGGGGAAGTAGTACGATGTGGGGTCCAATAGGTGTCTCAACAGACCTCACAGATCAAGCAGGCCCTCGAATCGAAGAGCAATTTGTTGAGAATGAAGGTAATACAGACATAGCTGAGACCCTCTCTGCCCTCCCAATGGAAATTAAAAATTCTAATTTTGGATTTAAGGTTGGATCTCGGTTGGGGGAACAAACCTCAGAGGTGAAAGACGCACTGGCAGCCAAATTCCTGAGAAACATTGCAAGCCTGACTGTACAACTGAGCACAACCTCAGCCCATAGGAGCAGAAAGAGATCAATTACGGAATTGGGGATGGATACAGAGTCCAGTTTGCCGTTCCCCTTAAAAAAAGTAAAAATCCTTTCTAGAAGCTGATGCTGCCTCGACCTCCCAGACGCAGCTGCCAAGTTCAACAGAGAGGGCAGACAGTCGCATGCATGGTCTCTTGGGGACAACAAAGACGATGTACCCACCTACTAAGCTCAAGTGGGGACTCGAGTGAAGAATCCAACATGGAAGCAGCTTGGAACCAGACAAGAGAAAAGGATGGACTGAAACCTACCATCGATGAGCAAGACTACACAGAAAGCACCCTAGAGAAAAGCAGATGGGATGAGCAATCTGCGCAACTTCAAGCCGCTATTAGATCTATGGTCATGATCACACTATCCCCTTCTTGAAATTATACGAAAACCTGAATGACAGCTTTAAGGATCAGTCAACTCTCCTAGATTTAATGCATTCCAAACTCGGCTTCATTGAATCTCATATGGAAGCGGCTAGAGAGAGAAGAACAAAGGGAAAAGGAGACAGAGGGGGTGATCTTTAAAACGCTCAACGATTTCATTGAAGAAGCAAGAGTAGTTAAAAAGGCCTTCTTATAATGCTTTTGAGATGCCATACAGTTAATGAAGCTACAAGGTGACACTGGGAGCCGAAAACGTGAGAACAACCAAATGGACGTGTCCTCTTCACCACAATCACCACAATCAGCACTCACCCCAATCCCAAGGATGCCTGAGGTCAGAAATGAAGCTCGGCCAATCTCAGAGAATGCAGAGTACTTAAATGTTCAATCTAGTGGGGTACCTGAGCCCGCATTAGAGGCTGAAAAGAGTCGGAAGCAGGACACTACCCAGACTGTGCCAGGTATTTCTTCGGTACAGCCAGGCTGCAGTACTGAGACAACAACCATGACAGAGGTTTGCAAAGTCAGATGAGCAGGTAGGGAATCCAGCAACAATGCGGACCACTTCCCCATATTTTTTAGGGATCCTCAGAGACAGATAAAGATACCAACAAAAGCAAAAACAAAAGCAAAGAAAAACCACGTCCTACTGAAAAAACCTAAAAACACACCAACTCCGAAAATAGAGAGGGGTGATGGCTCAAGAAACTTTATAAGAAATCTAAGAATGGTTTCATCTGAACCAGCCTACACTGTAACCTTAAATGAAAGCCATGGCAATGGATCCCGTAAAGCATCTACTTCGAACCAGGAACTTCAAGGGAAAAAATGCAGGTGTCTATCACCCCAAGAAGCAACGATAGATGTGGAAAACATAGAAGATCCCTTGTTGCAGCTATACGAGAACGATGAAATAGATGACTCTGTGGAAGATCTAATGTCTGACTCTAATCTGAGTCATGGCGACTTAGGAGAGAAAAAACAGGAACCCCAAACAAAATACTCCAGCCAAATAAACACGTCATTTGAGACACGAGAGGATAAACGGGCCAGAGCTGTGATGAAGTGAGTACCCCCAGAGAGAAGGTCCTTATTATTAGATAGAATGATTGAACAATATTATAAATACAGCCAGTCTTCTGATCAGGGAAGAGACCACAGAAACAACAATCAGACAACTTCAGCTCAAGACAGTCTAATATTGAATTGGGCCAACATAATGAGTCTATTACATAATTTCCCTCAACTGCGAGTAATAGAATCTAAAGACATCCGTATAGTAGACTTCCAAGCGAGCGAGAAAATGATCTAATGTGCTTGCACATGCCCTCCTCTGCCCTGACAGCTCTATTGGTGAATGCTAATGATAAATTACGGGCACTTGGATTTTGATCCAAACCAACTGCTACCCAACGTCCAGATACATTTTTAGATAGGCAAAAGGCGAGGGTACGAGATTGCAACAGAAGTCATAACATGGAAGCCAAGTGGCCGAGTAAACCAAGAAGAGACCATCAAGTGGCCCTAAATGGCCCGGACTCTCTGAAGTTCACTATGAGAGGAAAGAATCATGAAAGCGCCCACAAGAGCAATTCCCAGAACACCGAACCAGTAGCCACAGTGGATAAGGTCCAGTAATAGGACTGGCTCGCTAGAGCTCTAGCCTCTGCCCCCGGGACTAGAGGGCGACCCAGAAAGGCCCAGGAAAGTTGCAGATATGATCTTGGAATACCAGAGGATTTACTCAACTGTCCCAAGCTTTTGACCCAAGCTTGGTTAAACTGGACATTATGTGCATGCAGGCAACGTGGCTCAGGTTACTAGACGGCTTCACTGGTTATTTAAACAAAGCGACTAAAGGGGCACAGGGAAGGCCTAGCTCAGGACTATTGACATTGATAGATAACAATATTGGGGGAAAGGTCCTGTGAGTCATACACCCAAACAGAAAATAGTTATTGAATTGCCCCTCTGATATACAGGGGAATCTAGCATAATTTAATTTGTGTTGGAATCCTAAGGCCAAAGATGCCCACCTCTTTGTTCCTTGCATAATGAAATGGATAGACTGGCTCTATACTCAAGCAGAGGACCCATGTATAATCATCTGTGGTGGTCTCAACATCGATTGTCTCCGATCTCTTCTGAGAGGAGATGGGGGGATGGAGAAACCTCAACAAAAAAAGAGCACAAGATGTCAGGATTGGCTGGTGGAAACAGATAGACCTACATATGGTAAATGGTCCAAGTGAAGGGAGATCTGGCTGGAGCCGCAACTTGGTACTCAGGGTCTGCCAGTGGTACTTAGGACTACTTTTTCGTTACAGGCTCCATCTTTTCACGAGTTACATATTTGAAGGTAATACCCATGAAACAAAGTGATTATGATCTCCTGGTGCTGTGCTGCGTGAGACCTTGTCAGACTTGTTTGACAAAAAGGGAAATTAAATGCTGGAAACAGATGTTGTCTGTGGAACCGGGCAGAAACAGATTCCACATCAGACCCGAGACAGTCCCTCAATTAATGGGGAGATTGATAGCGTGGCAACAGAAGGTAGCAGCGGGGGTTGAATAGTAACTGAACCTTTCTATCTTCAGAGAAGAAACCAATAGAGAATCCAAAACTCACTTTAAGACAAAACGTATATCTGACGTAACAATTACAAGCAAGAAACGTCTGCTGCACTGTGACCTCGGGAGATTAACTTACTTAATAGCCGTTTCCAGGAGTCAGGAAGTGAAAAAGAGAAAACACCAATACAGGAATTGGGTCGTATCCTATAGAGCTACCCTTTATCAAAACGATGCAGAACGCATGATGCAGGCCATTGACATGAAAAACATGAGAAACGTATGGCAACTGCTAAACGGCAGGGAATCTGAAAATGGCAGGTTACAATTAAACCTAATTCATGAGAGTAGATGGCTGAACTACTTTGAAAATCTCTTTGGTCGGAGGTTCTCAGAGAAGAAGTGGTACACAGAACATACAGAGCCATGGTCAATTCATTTTGAAAGAGAAGAAATCCAAAGCATCATATCAAAGGCAAGTAACTCCAGAGCTCCAGGACGGGATGGGATGATGAATGTCATGCTAAAAGAGGCACCAGAGGCCTGGGCGGACTTCTGTATGATCTTATTTAAAAGGATTGCTTGATGTGGAAGAGTCCCAGCTTCCTGGAAACGGGTGGTGGTGGTCCCCATCCACAAGAAGGGCGACAGGGGTGACCCAAAGAACTACCGTCTGATCGCCCTTCTTGCGGTATTAGGAAAGATCTTTGTGGGAATCCTGCTGATACACCTAAAAGAATGGGTGATGAAGTCTACATAATATGACCCTAGGAAAACTGTATTACTTAACAACATGGGCTGCGGACTGAATTTGTTACTAATTAGCCTTCTAAAGATGAATATGCTGAAAGGGAAAGAGAACTTCTATATGGCGTGTGTAGATATGGAGTATGCCTTTGACTGCATGGATAGAGTACCATTATGGCCCAAAATGATATTGATATGATATTGATGGGATGCCCAAAGGATCTAGTGGCAGCAATCAAAGATCTGTATACCGGGACGGCTCTGCAGATTAGACTCGACCAGGCTGGGAACCTGACGAGAGAGATACGAACCTATCGAGGATTGAAGCAGGGCTGCCCATTAGCACCCATACTCTACAACTTATTCATCTTGGATATGAAAGAGGTCCTAGATCCACCCCAATCCTGTCCACTGAGGATTAATGGAACGTCAGCTGGATGGCTCCTATATGCCGATGACTTGGTCCTTTTGGACAGAACCCCTATGGGCCTCCAGAGAAAGATGGATATACTGCAGAAGTACATTGATCAGAACGACCGATGATTAACATTGGAAAAACTGAAATTTTGAAGAATTCAAGAGGGAGGAGTAAGAGAACATCATGCTATCTGGGCATAATGATCAGTGCGAGTGGGTGCGAGAAGCCATGGATAGCCAGTTTGAACATTAAAATAAAGCAACTAACAGTGCAAGGTGGGTTGATCAGAAAGAAATATGGTAAATTCTCACTCCTCCCTGTCATAAACTTTCATAACCAAAAGGTTGTGCCAACCCTGACCTATGCAACACAGGCCGGTTTGGGAATGCCATAGGAAACTTGGGAGAGATTGGAGAGCAGATTATGAAAGAGGAATTTAAGACTTCCAAATGTGACCATGGCTATCATCAGACATGAACTGGGCCTTCTATTGTTACATGTGAGAATAGTCTGGAGAGCCCTGTCGACCTTTGGGAAACTGAATACCTCAGAGTGCCTGCCACAACATAACATAATAAGGATGAAAGAAGAGGGTATGGAGAGAAAAATGTGTGGAAATACTGTCTAACCTTGGTCTGTCAGTTCACATCCTATGCAGAAATCCATCATATGTTAAGAGAGCCTGGTGGGTGGCTGACTGGAACGAAACTGAAGCCAAGAGATCAACTTCAAAGATTCACACTTTATCAAGATCACTCACCGGCTTGTCAAACATAACACCTCAATATCTGAAATTCTGTTTGAACATTCTCCATATCAAGGTAACACTGCATAGATACGGTGGTATTGTACAAGATCACAGATGTCGTTTATGTAAGGCCCAACCAGAAACATTAAAATACCTGATCCTCTTCTGCCCGGAACTGAGAATACAGAGAACACTTTTCTTGTACGAGCATCTGAAGGACATTTTTGGGACAGACGCAGATGCCTCGTTGAAGACCCTGTATGGGGGGGAAGGGGCTAATGTGAATCGAATGAGGTAATCGGTTACATTTCTGGAGCTGATCTTCATGTAGAAATTCAGAGAAACTACCAAACCATAAAGAGTGGGTGGTTGCTCCAGTCTGAAGCATCTAGTGTGTAACACCCCATCCCTTTCCTTTGTACTGAGTGTCATTATCTGTTGGACTTTTTAGACTAATTCATGTAAAAGTAATATTGATTGAGGAATTGTTTGATGAATTGAACCTGTGTTTTTTTCTCCCTTTTAGCTCGTAAGTGTTCTCCTTTCCTTTCCAAAGCAAAAGTTTGAAATCAACTAAATGCTAAAACTAAATTCTAAATAAAAACAGAAATATTTAAGATGTGGTTACTCCAGGCATGAGCATATTAGATAACCATAAATCTATCCGTGAGAAGGATTCATGAACAAAGGAGTAAAACATTTACTTCTGGGTACTTGGTTTCAATGTACTCCATGCGTGTAGAAGTGGCAGCCTCTGTGCCCCCTCTAGTATCATACGGGCTGTCTTAGACAAACCCTTAGGTCTGACCCCGTACGATTCAACCCTGTTTCCAAAATAGTTAAAGTCACCCCCCCAAAGTATAGGGACCAGTGGAAAGGTTTCACATATCTCAATCACGCTGGAATAGAATTGCGGGTCATCAATATTGGGCCCATAAGTGTTGACACATAGAGTTTCTCTGCCTGCTAGTCTGCCATATGCAATAATGTACCCTCTTAAGGAATGCACATGTATTTTTCTGTGTTGGAATAGCAGCGATATATGTACGATAGTCAACACCCCAGTGCTTGAGATGAGTAGGATTTTAAGTATTTTTACTTACCCTAGGATTTTGCAAATCGTTCACTAAACGTATTGAGTGCATGGGTCTCTTGCAGAAAGAGTAGTTTAATACCATGATGTGTGTGAGTAACTTACACCTTTTTATAGAGTTACTCAACCCGCGGTTATTCAAACCAATGCATGTAATCCCAGCAATCCTTCAAAAATGTAAGTGGTGGATGCAATTGGTCTGACAATATCGTGTCTAGTTTCGATCCATTAACATAAGCAGATTTCTGCATGCAACCTGTGATCCTAATAGTACAGTCAAGCATACATTTTTCAAATTTCTCACCCTCAGTCCCTCCCCAAACCCACTCTCACCACCCTATCAACTATAGTAGTGCAGAGCCTAACCCAGAACATCCCAACAAACAAGCAACTTTGCTTCAGGTACATAAAACGCCACTTCGGCATGATTGAAGACCCTTCACAAACGGTCAGACAGTATGGGCATATCAAGTACTGGATCAAATGCACCCTGTCACATCTAGGGTTAGAAACACAAGGAACATCTATTTCTTAGTATACCAAATTAGAGCAGCTGTATTAGATTCAACAAACGATATTGCCTACTCAGTTAATGTGAAAAAATAAGTCTTGTTCTCAGACCTGAGTTTTAAAGCATAGAGTACGATGAGAAATCTGTATAAAAGTGAATTCTGTCCGATCCAAGTCTGAGGTCACCCTTCTCCCTGGCCACATGCACAATCAATCCCTGTAGTAAAGGATCCTAATGATTATTGTCCTCGGTGCCCGCAGCCTCGAATGTGGCGTACGAGACCTATGCACCCACTCCATGATAAAGTTTGGTGATATCTAAGGGTTTTCCAGCATTGATAATAGGGTTTCCTTGACAAATGACTCCACGTTACCTTTCGGGAGTCCCTCTGGTATGCCAACTATTCGGATATTATTCCAACGTGATCTGGATTCCAGGTCATCTCACTTCTTAAGCGCAAGTTGGGCCTGTTTTGTGGGAGCAGAGAGTAATGTTTTAAGGTTAGATACATCATCTTCCACCACTCGAATGTGTGTCTCAGCCTGTGTGATTCTTTAGTCTGCCTTCGTCAGTATCGAAGTGAGGTAATTAATATTGACCGTATTGTCGTCCAATTTACCATTGAAGGACGAAGAGCCATTTTGCATACAAACCATCATTTTCTGTAGTTCCGAACTTTTATCCAACGGAGGGGTCTGATCTGCTTTCGTCACCCAGCTGCATTAGTGGATGTTTTAGGTGTGGACTTGGCAAAACTGCCCATACTGCTGTGTTTTCTATGTGCTCCTTTTGTCATTGCACCTTAAATGAACTGCAGTTTTCAATATGCCGTCACTAGTCGGCGGATTAGTTCTGTGTACGGGGTATCAGCCACACACCACAGCCTGTTACATGGTGTCCACCGTGCCTCTGACACAATGTCAACAACTATCCAGTAGCTATCAGATGCTGTCACTCCAAAGCCAGGCATCAAACAAGAGATCACTACCGTAAGAGAATGACAAGAGGGTTTGCAGGGCCGAAAGAATCAAGGAACATACCCGCTAGTAGAGGCCTGCATCTGGCACCACAGGGCAGAGTAATCCACAGTCAGGTCAGTGTAATGCAGACTTAGGGCAACAGCCCCACATCAGGATTACTAGCCTCTCCCTGGCCCAGCGGACACCCACGCTTCGCAAACTGATGCGGTCAGGAGAATGCCTTATCAGCAGATTCATTTGACGAGTTATCATATAGAAGGGAGAAGGCATCCTGCGCTCCAGTACTAGCCTGCACGCAGCACCATGGGGCTGCCCGAAGTTTATTAGCGCATATCACTATGCTAGCTATGGACATCAGCTCAGCCCTCCGTGCAGGTGATTCTGCACACCACCCAGACACTGTGGCTCAGTTCAGGCACTTCGAAAGAGTTGTTTGTGATTCATTGTTTAAATCTCTTACTCTCATTTCTAAATTGAACAGTGCCTCTACCGCTGCCTGATCCTGCAAGGCGAACATGCACCATATAACTGAAATTAAATATCTCTGAATGAAACCAATGCCATGTAGCACCTTGCTACGCATCAACAATGTCTTTAACAATTCACTTCTTTAATTACAACCTCATCATTATCTAAATCAAGAACTCCAATTAAATCTATATCTCAAGTTGTTTTTATTCCAGTTTGTTACGTCATTGTCGTGTAATCATGGAATTCTCATCATGTTACATGAAGCAGAATTTCGAGACTGAAAAGTGCTGTTAACATTCAGCCTGTCAGTCTTAATCGATATTTACTAAGAACATTGCATTTCGGGCATATCTCAAGGTGGTAGGTATACTACCCTTTGCTTACCCATTTAAACCCAATTTAGTTAATATCTTGGAACCTCTGAGGGAGATGCATTCTACCCAGAACTCATACAGGAAGGAGATCTTTTAGGACTACTTTCTACTTTAGTCTGTGGTATCTCTAATTTGTTTTGAACACTCCACCAGCTGCTGTGCAAATGTCGTGCAGAGGATTCAATCTAAATGAGTCTATATTTCTGACAAACACAGCTGAACATTAGTACAGTTTTAGGGATTCAGGCCCGCTGGTTTTAGGAACAGTGTAATAGTGAATAGTGCCAGCCTTAGGAATAGTGTAATAGTGAACAGTGTAAGCTTTAGGGTCAGTGATATATCTGGACCTGTGTCTAAGAGCAAACTCACAACGTGCATCACAGCTGCCTCCGTGTCCCTATTGGGGGACAAGGTAGCAGGCAGGCCTGGTAAAAAGGACACACAGGCAATTACAGCTTTCTCTCCCTACTGTGCATATCACTCTTTTTAATTGGTTGAAATGTCCATCTCAACACATTTCACCACTATTTTGGCAACATTTATCTCTGATAACAGCTGATAGAGCTTTGTGAGATACCATGACTTCAACGCTAGGTGTCTCCGGTGTCATTTAACAGGTGTTGAAGCACCAGCACCAGTGTGCCCTGACCAGAACTTGCACAGGTGCACCATTGTGAAGCAAAAAGGCATTCAGGTCCATGCCATTTCAGTTGTGCTGGCAAACTAGTGGCTAGAACGCACGCCTAGGAAATATTCAATCAACTGGGGCCAGGCAATGTGAGCTTGAGTAACAACTCAGACCCCGTCAGCGCAGAATTATTTTAAGTTCAGTATAAAATCATGGAACATTTTTATGCTAAATGCTTTTTTAATTATGTAAACATAGGGCTCACTACAGGTGAATGTGTACAAAGTAATAAAGTCGGTATTAAAAAACTGAACCGCCACGTTCAACAGTGTGTCAGTAGTTGAGGGGAACTGGCTGAGGTCTAAGTCAACACCTGTTCCAAAGAGTGTGCTGAGAGACACAATGTAAAACCTATGAGGTTTCCAGTACTAGGTGTCAGGAATGATCATAATTCATGTCACAGCAGATTGCCTTCTGCACAGTCCCAGTTTATTTATTTATATTGGGAATGTCAGGATACTCTCTTTCTCTCCCATTTCTCAAACTGTTGAAGGACAGCCATCCATCTGGATCCCCAAATGACCTGTGCCCGCTTCCCTCCTCAAATAAATGTTCATCTCAACCTGCGCGGGTGATATTGTTATGCCCACCCTCAATGCCTCCCTCACCTCTGGCACTTTCCCAGAAGTTTTTAAAACTTCCCATGTCAAAACCCTCCTGAATAAAACCTCCTTTGACCCTCACCAACCAGTGAACTATAGACCAATCTAACGCCTGCTTCCTGGCCAAACTCATTGATCGCACTGCATACTCCCAACTCAGCACCTGCTTAGAAACCAACCACCTCCCTGACCCTGCCCATTCCGGCTTCAGACCCCTTCCTGGAACTGAATCCTCCCTAGTCTCCACATGAGACAAGCTCAAAAATACTCCAGACTCAAAGGGTTGTGCCGCACTCATACTTCTTGACCTCTCACGGCTTTCAACACCATTAACCACAGCATCCTCGCTGACAGAGTCCACTCACTTGGCATTAGGATGTTCACCTCTTCTGCTGGACCCATCAGTAACAGTATCCCGCAAGGTGCCTGCCGTTTGACTCTCCTCTTTAACCTTTGCATGAGTGATCTCCCCACATTCATCCACTCACACAAACTCACCTGCTATAATTAAGCTGACGACACTCAAATCATCTTTAGAATTCCCAAGTCTGTCACCACCCCACACCCAGATCGCATCCTGCCTCACAGACATTGACCGCTGAATGACGGCCAATCATCGCCTGCTAAATCCTGGGAAAACAGAGATCATGTCTGTGGATTGACAGTTCTCTTCCAGCAACCCATTCCATGGCCTCCCTCCTTAGGTCCCCTCCACTACATTCAAAAACCTGGCTTGCACAATGGATAATGAAATGACCTGGCTCTATCTCAACACATTAACACAGTGTCCAAATCATGTTACCTACATCTCGGCATACTGAGACGCATTTTCCCTTACCTCTCCTACCATCACAGAACGACAGCAATTATGTCCATTGTCCTCTCTCGACTAGACTATGCTAGCTCTCCCTATCTTGGTGTCCCAGCCTACCAACTTAAAAAGCTCCAATGAGTCCAGAACTCTGCAGCCGGGCTCCTCCTTGCCCTCGGCCGAAGAGAACACATCTCCCCCGCCTACTTACCCTCCATTGGCTCCCTATTGGAAGGTGGGTTACTTTCAAAGTTATGTGCATCACCCACCGAGCACTGCACAAGATAGACCCTAAATACCTACAACAGAAAAAATCACCCTCTATCATACCCTCTAGATACCTGCGATCAAGCACCGCTCTTCTAGTGATCCTCCCCCTCCAGATCATCCATAATTGGAGGCTCCACTTTCTCAGTTATGGCACCCACCATAAGGAATTCCTTGCTTCCCCACATCTGATACACACAAGACAACATGACTTTCCGGAGGGCCCTCAAGACATGGCTATTCTCCTGAGCATTATGATTTGAACCATATACATAGCTGGAAGTCCCTAGACAGCCTTGGATTTGAGGGTGGGCAATGCGTCACACTTAGATGGTTTCTGAGATTGGGCAATGTGTCACACTTTTATGGATTTGAGAGTGAGTAATGTGTTGCACTTGGATGTTTTTTGAGGGTGGACATTGTGTGGCACTTGGATGGATTTGACGGTGGCCAGTGTGTCACACTTAGAGGGATCTGAGGGTGGGAAATGTGTTGCACTTGGATGGATTTGAGGGTGGACAATATGTCACATTTGGAAAAATGAGGGGCTGGCAGTGTGTCACAGTTAGAAGAATTTGGGAGCTGCCAATGTGCTGCACTGAGATGATATTTAAGGCGAGCCTACCTGAGACCACCTCCCTGCACCCTTCCACTACATGCACTGTTCAATGACACTCTGCACAACACCTCAGCCATTATAATGCAGCTATACCCCATGATAATATTCTGTCTAGCGGCACACATAATGTGTCTCCTGCTTGTCATACTTTGCACAACACCTCTGTCTTTATAATGCGGCTATCCCGTTGATAAAATTCGGTCTAGCTGCATACATAATATCTCATGCGCATACTCTCCAGAATACCTCTCTGCACTCACATGCCTGCTCAACATGGGTGCTAACAGGGACTTGGCCACCCCTAGCTACCTTCAAATTGGCTAAATTGACAAATTTCCAAATCTTGGACTTTGGTTGCCAAGGGCATTCAACCTACAGTGTGTTGAGATCAAACCAATGGTGAAAGGCGCTATACAAATGCCCATTACATTGCATTACAGTAGATTCACATGAAGTACGGCATATTCCCAATATCACTGTACAACTGAATTTTGTCCACAGGTCCCAAACATCAGGAACACATGATAACCTTACCCTTGCAAGACTGCTCTTCTTGGCGAACTGTTACTCCCCCACCACTGGCAGGTGACAGCAGCAGCTTCTATAAAATCTCTGCTTATCTCAAGGTCCCCATCCTCACTCATTCCCAGAGGACTGACTGCTGAGAGCTACAGAATTAAGGGCATTGAAGGGAATTGGACTATGCTGTGGGCCAAGAACACTGCAAGCCCTTCCATGCAGAGTGTGAACAAGCACCCTCAACATGTCTACTCTTAAAACAACGGGTGAGACTCCAAGTGCCAACATTAGTGGTGGGTTAAGACTGAACACAATATTTGTCAAGGCCTGATTTTTTAACACCACTGGTCGCTAAATGTAGACCAACAGGACCCACAATGGATAAACAATGCCAGACAAACAGTCCACAGTCATCTATAGACCAATCTTGGGATGTGAGGTGCCTGCCATGAAAAAAGGAAAAAACCTTAAGTCCTCTTCACCGCTGCGGGTAGGTTACTGTGCTGTACACTGTGTCTCTTTCCTGTCTCTTCTCCTTTTATAGCCTAGTATCTTTTTCATTGGCAATTAAGTAGTTTGATATGGAGGTACAGTATGTTGGTGTTCCCATGTGTGAGGGTCCCATTAATTTTCTATCACCATTCAAATAGTTTAATTCGGGGTACAGTGCTGTGTATTGTGTTTTTCCCATTTGTGAGGACCCATGATATTAACATGCTGTATGAATGTTTTAGCACCAGCAACCCTTGACTGCCACAAGGACATTGGGCCTCATTACGACCCTGGCGGTAGAGTCATTAACGGGCCCGTTGTTAGCATCCTCCCCATTCCCATTGAGCCCTATGGGCTACCCTATGGGGGCTCAAATGGGAATGGGGATGTACCGGGTCTGGGTTCCCTTAATGGGGAAATACCAGGCCCTCCAAGGTCGGAATGGCCCGGTATTTTCCCATTCAAGGAACCCGGACCCGGTACCCGGTATGGGCGTAGCCATGCCTCTAAAACCGGCATGGCTACCTCCATAGTCGTAATGAGGCCCATTGTCTTGCAGGAGACCTTGCTATAACATGACTTCCTGGAGTGGAAGAAAGGTAAGGGCTGTTGGGACAAACTCCCAGGTAGGTTTGAGGGCTACTAGGAGTTTGCAGACACTTGGGAAGCCCAACACCGTCTCCCAAAAGGAACGTAGACCCAGCCAGACAGCAAGTTCAAACTGCGGTTTATTACACAAAAACCAACAGGGATCACTACAAGGATAGAAGAAATCCGAGGACCTCTCAATGTCTCCTGGCTCGCAGGCCAGTTTTATCCTAATGTTGCATCATAATGACATCACAACCTGGGCCCCTCTCCAGAAAACCTATCGCACTGCTGGATTGGGTACTGAGTAATAGTCCACCTATAGTGGACACTATACATGTTAGTCTACTGGCTCTCGCATGTCAGGTGGCTGGCCTGGTCCATCCCCAAATTGCTATCTCTAACAATGTTGCAGTGTAAGGGTCTTACCATTGGTTCTTGCCTATTGCTACCCACCCCTAGGATTTAAGCTGTGATTGGCTAGAGCTGACCTCCCCATGATTGGGATCAGCAAAGGTTCTGAGCTCTTATTGTACCTTCTCAAGGTAATACGAACGACTGTGTCTGTATTGTAACTCGTGTGTACCACCATAGACTATGAGAGTGCTCGCTCATCTCATGCAACACTTGTCCCACATTGTAACATCTTTGTTGCAAGCTTCTGTCTGGCGGCTTGAGATCGGCTTTCTTTCCCAGCTCTGGTTTCTGTCCATTGTCTGAGTCAGCCGGGTCATGTGTTCGGAGCCCATGATTTGGAGCTTCTGCAGCTCTGAATTACTGTCGTTCAGGGAATGGAATGTCGTACATATCTGGTGGCCATGGCAGCAGTCCTGTCTCACACATTTACTCTCGTCCAGCCTGAATTCATCTCAGCTCAGCTCTTGCTGAGAGACTTGTGGCCTGCTGTAATTTTCCTAAACCATTATGCGGTTCCTAAAGTATCCATGCTATTCTATATTCTCCTAATGATAGTCACACTTGGCTCTTTCAGGTCCCATAGGTGCTCCTGCAGTTCCATAAGGTTAATTGCATATGAACATCTGCAAGCTTTGTTCAGGATATCTTTCTTCTTGCGGTTTCTGCATTGCTGCGTTGAGCTAATGACAAAATAATAAAAGCAATGGCAATATGTATATGTATCTGTCCTCTAACTATAGGATTGTATTCTTGTGTTCTTCATGCATTCGAGTGTGTGTTTGTGTCCCGATGTGCTGATGGCAGGTGTGCTTCCTGTCTAACTCTTCTAAATCGTGGTATCTCAAACAATGTCAGTGGCTTTTGCTTCTCAGCGTTTTAGTCAATACTGTCAATTGAGGTCCCTTTAGTTGCAGCCTGGGGCTCCTCGTCCACCCTGGGGAAGATTTATACTGCTCCTGGTCTGTAGGGTTAGCTGTGTTGGTACCTCTCAACATATTTATCGATCATTGGAGCAGTGAGAATTGGTTCGAAATAGTATGGGAGTTCACGGTATCTCCGGGCCTTCTTCTGTGTCATGCAGCTTATAGGAGGGGGAGGAGGGTATGAATTTCCCCATCCCTCTTTTGGGCCAAGGGAAAGGATCAAGCTTACCATCTGGAGCTGAGATTTAGGAAATACAGGAATGTGGACCATATTAATAATAGATACATTTAGTTTCCTAAAAATAGCCTGCCACCTTCAGGGGATCCCCTGCTTCCCATGCTTCTGGATGAAGAGAACTTTCACTAAACTATGCAGCCAGAAACGCATGTGTGCCTCCAAAGGAACAATGTGCACCTATAAAGGAAGACTGTACAAAAGGAGCATGTGAGCTGGCTTCACAGGTCAAGAGGCGAGGAGAAGCATAAGGACCATTGGCAGGGGTGATTTGTGGATATCACTCCCTCACCCCAGCCTTGACTGACCTTTGCAATCTCTCCTTTTCCACTGGAGTTTTCAATAAGTAGCAGAAAATGTGGCAGCAATGGATACTGCCACTTTTGCCACCACATGTACCGGTCCATGGGATTTTAATGTATTTGCTAGACAGACTCAGCATGTTTGCTAGCTTTATGGATCTCCCTATGGAATCCACCTGAATTACCACGTGGTAAAGCAGGCAGATTCCATTCAAAAGCCCTCCCACAATAATTATTTACAGCTTTCAACTAATCATCAAGTTGTCTTTTGAAATGTCTTGTTTTCTTTATTTGATACACTGGCAATCAACTGTGAGTACTATTTGGGTTGACTGGATATTTCCAGTATAAAGGTGTGCAGTGGACATGGTTATCCAAAAGGTTTTGGATACCATCTTTTTTTGTCCAAGACACAAGGGAAATACATTAGTAAAACCTGTTACCGGCTTGATGGCCTTAGCCAACAAGATAAAAGAAAGAAACCATTAAAAAACAGGAGACAATTTCGTGCCAGAGACATTGTAACACTGAATCTAAAACTACCAATTATAGTGGGGTGAATCAACTGCCTCCAACCATCTTGAGGCTCTGACGAGTGCAGAGTGATTACACCCCTATAGCATGTGAGTGCCATCGATACCACCAGTGGTAGGTCAAGACTGGAGGGCATGAGGATCGAGTTGCTCTGGCCTACACATACAGGTACTGAATGAGAGGGAGGGGAGATTCAAGGAGGAGCACTGGGGACAACAGGGAGTAAGAGTGTCCGTTGTACTTTCAATTTGCTCATCACTAGGGGGAGAGTGTGGACAAGGTCTCAGAGGGAAATTCAGAAGAGCACACAAGAGCCACAACAGTTGCAAGTCCTCGACCCCACTGACGCTCCCCTTCCTGACAGGTCACATAGTCCATCAGTAGAGGGTGCACAGTACGGGCGGAGGGGCACAGCATCTGGATCTCATTTCCACAAGTTTCATGGGAGCCGGAGTCCAGGCAGGAGGTTACAATGTGGTATGGAGATTTCTGTGCCTACGCAAAACCGATTTCTCCTAAGCACAAGATGGTTTTTCTGACGGAGCACTCTTCTTTAAAGTCTGCCTCGCGGCTCCTACATAATGGAAGTCGGGGCACCTCCCTGTCACGCATTTTGAATGAACCACCTACTAAAACGGGGGAAGAAATCTCTTTTCCGTTGATTACCTCTTCCCAGCATACTGCAGAAATGAAACTACAAAGGCAAAGCTGTTGTCTGTTACAGTAGTGATTACCCTGAAAAAAGTCAAGAATTTAAATCAATGCTTAACGAATATCTCTTCATGAGATCCACTGAGTTGAAAATTAAGCGCATTTACCAGCATTGACTTCATCCCGTCCATGCAGAGTAAAGGAGCTACAGTCTTATTATATAGGAAATCCAAGATATACAGAGCTCTCCGGGATGTCTGTGCATTGGGGGCTGGGCATGTACACCTAATGTTCTGAAAGGTTCCTAGTTTTGGGGAGATTAACCATAATCTCCAGAAACAGGAAGCAGGCGGGACATATGTCTCTACCATTTTATCCCCACATGCATATCCCGAGGCTTGTTCATGTTTGGGTGCTCAGCATTTAATGTTAGAGTTAGTGTGGTGTAAAATGAAACAAGCGCCAGGCCCAGTGTGCACTATGTACTCAGTGTTTCAAGCACAGAGGCCTTTTACCCCAGGCATTTCTGTCAAGCATAAATACCTGTGGTCGTTGGTCTGTTCCCAAAATGCTCTTTGATTTCATGCAGAGCAGCAAGGAATCCTGGAGTTGTGTTATTTGCCACCTTAGCCTTTCTCAAAGGTGCATTTCAAAAGAGTACAATAGGAGTGCACCAGAGCACGCATCCTGGAATGATATCCCTCTATAAGAAAATCATTCATATGGTTAGTCTAGATTTTGATAACATGCTTTTCTCTATAAGTCATGTAATGTTCTTATGACAAAAATATATTGGAAGTTAGCATTACAAATGAAAAAGTATTTATTTATTTCGCTTATTTATATACAGGAGGAACAATGCTCTTTTGTTCACAAAAGAACATGCAATAGATACAAAATCAGACTTGACAGGAAGCAGTGAGCTGCTTACAATGGGCTGAGTTTGATGGACAGTCTAACCAGGTTGTGGAAGAGAGTAAATGGAACAGTCATCGGGGTCAATACATAAGTGGACATACATAAAGGATAACGAACATTGGACATTTTTAAGTGCAGGCAGGCGATACGGCCAGCTGTGCTCGGGATGTGACAATGATGCGTGAAGTGCTATAGTGGAGGCAGACAAAGTGAGTGACAGAGGCAGGTTAGAGGCGAGGGAAACATTTTAGCTAGCAGGCAGATGAGAGGCAGGTTAAGAGGGTAGCCTGGAGGCAAGGAGGTAGGCTTTTAGTTTGTTTTCGAATGAATCCATGTGAACTGTTTCTCGGATGTCCAGGGTAAGAGAATTCCATACAAGTGAAGCAAGAAGAGACAAAGAGCGAAAGCGAGATGAAGCACACGGAGGGCGAGGAGCCACAAGGGTAGTCTAGGAGGCAGAGCAGAGATTACAATAAAGCTTTTAGAGTTGGATAGATACAGTGGTGCCTTACTATGGATAGATTTGTGAACCAGGAGAAGAAACTTAAATCTAGCACTGTTTTGCATTGTCGCCATCCAGCCTGGCGACGGTATGAGGAAGTAGGTGTGAAGTGAGGGAGTTCAAAGAGTCCCTGCAACAATGTTAATGATCTTGTTGAGAGGAAAGAAAGCATTGCTGGGGAGACCAAAGAGGATGCTGGCACAGTATCCAGTTTAGAGAAGACGAGTGGTTTAGAGATGCTTGTCGGTGTTGAAAGGAGGGAGGTGCCTGATTTTCCTAATATTTAGGAGGGTGAGGCAAGCTGCTGCTCCAGTTTTGGAGATGAAAGGAAAAAAGGTGTGAAAAGGGTCATAGATGACACTGAGGTTTCTAACTGAAGAAGAGCAGGGGAGAGTGTCAGGTAGGAAATGGGTAGGCACAGGAAGCAATGAAAGAGAGACTTTTGCAGGGAAGAAGTGTACCTTTGTTAGAGTTTAACATCAAATAGTGCAAAGCCATCCAATATTTATGGCAGACAGACAGATGGACATTTTGATAGAGAGATCAGAGGAGAGTTCTGGAAAAGAGAAGGAGATTTGGGTGTCATTCATGAAGGGTTGGTACGAGAACCTAAAGGTGGAGATTAGAAGGTGGAGATTAGTGCCCCAAGAATAGAGGTGCAGAGTGTAAAGATGAGCCGACCCAAGACAATGCCTTGCAGAACAACAACAGATAAAGGAGTGAGTTGAGAGGTCTTGTTTCTTCAGGAGAGAATTGCTGAGGTGCACGGTAGGAATCAATCCAGGCAAGTGCTTGATTGTGAATGCCAAGAACAAAGAGAGTATTAAGGCGCTCAGAGTGATCAACAGTGTCAAAAAAAGCAGAAAGGTCAGGGAGAATTAGGATAGAGGATAGGTTTGTGTGCTTAGCAGAGGCAATGAAGTTGGACACATTCATGAGAGCAGTTTCCGTTGTGTCACAGGAGCGGAAACCTGCTTGTAGGAGGTCTCGAAGGTTGTGGATGTCTAAGAAATTGGTAAAACAGGTGAAAACAACCCTTTTGAGCACTTTAGAATAGTGTGGAAGGAGAGATACAGGGCAAAAGTTAGCCGGTAGGTTCATGTCAGCCCCATGCTTTTTTAGGAGAGGGATGACTGTGGCTGTGTTGAAAACAGAGGGAAAGCAAGCTGAGTCAAAGGACAGGTTGAAGAGTTCAGCGAGGCAAGAGGCCATTAAAGGGGCAATAGACGTGACTAGCTGTGGAGAAATAGGGTTTGATGGGGCCAAGATGGATGAGCCTAAAGCAGTCTAGAAAGCCCTGTGCCCATTTCAGTGTGACTAAAGTGTGAGATAGAGGCAGAGGATGATAGTAGAGTATTTGGAGTGTAAAATATAGGAGGAGGGGGTGTAAAGAAGGTCAGGAGAGAGTCTCTAATTTTGGAAAGTCATTAGCTGTGAGAGTGGAGTGGATAGTCATAGAATTAGGAGGAGTGAGGAGTGAGTTAGGGTGCCCTGTAGCCGGCGAGGATGGTTGGAGTGAGAGTCAATGAGGGTTAGGAAGGATTCCCTTTTCGCTCTATCAAGAGTGGACTTGAGAGAGTTCAGGGCAGAGAGGTAGAGTTGCATGTCCTCATGGGAGTGGTTACGCCTCCATTTGCGCATCAGCAGTCACATATCTGTGCGGTGAGAGCCTAAGAATGGGGTGACCCATGGCTGAGGATGCTGAGACTTAGGGGTAAAAGTAAGCAGTGGGAAGTGAGAGGAGAATGAGTCATATAGTAGGGATTGGAAGCTGGAGAAGACAGTGTTGGTGTAATTAAAATGTTTAAAAAGTGTTGCGCTAAAATTAAAACCAATAGTCTGTTTCATCTGTAAGCACCACAACTGTAATAGTATGCTAAGAAACTAACCATTAACAACAAATAGAAAATAACAAACACAATTACAGATCCTGCGGAGTGGCCCTCTGTTCCATTACAAGCGCTGTCAGAGCACCAGCACTCCTTGCGGTGTCTTTCTGCACCTCCTTACTTCTCCCTGTGCGGACAATGTGATGTCAGTGTAATTGTGACCCTCCTGAAAGACAAACACAATGGCAATATATGTTTCCAAATACTAGGCGGGCTCTCACCTCAGGGGATGCCTCTGTTACTGCTGCTCTTAATCTACTTTTAACCATAAAAAACAGCTTTCTCTCCTCCATTCAAGATATCTGTGTGTTTTTAACTGATTGTGCTACTTTTGCCATTGGCTCTAGAAAACGTGCACCTGCCAACTCGACTCTCGCCCACATAGAGAGAGAAAGAGACAAAGAGAGAGAAATAGATAGAGAAAGAGAGAGAGAGAGAGAGAGAGAGAGAGAGAGAGGGAGAGAGAGAGACCCATGGTAACCCATGTACTTCTAGGTACATACACTATTCTAGAGACAATTCTTTAGGAGGTTGGAGATCTGTTTTGTATAAACAGAAATCATTTAATGTCTGCATTTAAAGTGTTCTTAAATGCCACGAACTGCAGTATAATACATCAATATTCATTGTAATGCTCACTATATCAATATTAAAGGCATAGTTTATGTAAACAGCACCATAAGGCATGCAGGCTGCCAAAGTCGCAACAGATATCAGGTGTTTCAACTCTTTCCTGCTGTTAGTTATACAGACTTCTTTCGACTTTAGGCTGTAATGCCAACAGTTCTGTGCTAATCTGGGTGACTCAGTGTCCCCATCTGCAATTATCATGTGATAATATATTGGGTGTGCTTTGACCCAAAACCATGTTGAGCTTTATCTTTCCACGCCCAGTGTACAGAACATGCTTCATGAATAACCTGTTTACAGCTAATAGGTGGTAGGGCACACGTGGGAATATTTCAGCATCACACTTTACACTGTACCTGCACTGGATACGATTCTCGGTGTTGTCACTCTGGCAAAGCTTGGAAGCAAAGTAACTTCAATATTGTATTAAACACCTATACTTGTCATGGAGAGCATATAGGGCTCAGAGGTTCGGGTTGCTAACAAATATATTATGGTAATAAAATTACTTATTACTTAAAAGTTAATGTTAATGTTTGTTAATGTTAAAGGTATTTATACCGTGCACCGTCACAACGGCTGTGTGCCAGGCACTCTGGCGGATCTGAAAAGGAGGGTGTCAAGAGGGGGGAGAGGCGTGGTTAGTAGGCTGTAGTGGGTGTTAGGAAAGTGAGTGTTGTGATGTCCTGTTGGCCCCTCCAGTGCGGTTTGCACCGTGTGCTGAGCTTAAGTGTGCTTTTCGATCGGTGCCAGAAATCCCATGTGCTGTTGTGGCGGGTTGTGTGTTGTGGAGAAGTGCATGCATATTGCTGTGCAGAGAGGTGGTTGTGTGAGTTTCTGTATTTTGAGTATGCAGAAAGTTGAAATGTTTAAGGTATGGTTATAATGGTTTTCAAGTATTTGTCGATTTCTTACCACTTTGTCTTTGCATTTCTGTGCCCAACCTCCACGTCCATCCTGTGTGTTTGGTACTCCAACTTGACCATCTAGATGGCAGGCATGCTGCGTAGTCGGAGATCTCTTTGTGTGGCTCTAGTGGCATTTGTATCTAGCTCATTTCCACTACTTACCCTGCCTTGTGGCAGGTGTAGTTTTGGTCACAGGACTTGTCCCTTATTGTCCATCTTGTTGGTTGTCTCCACCTATCCAAGTACCCTTTAGGAGTGGTGGCATGTGGGCCTGGGTGGGTCGGTGTGCGTCCACCCCCGATTTTATTATGGCCGGGAAGCTTAGGGATTATGGTTTCCTATTGGGGTATCCACGGTTTTGTTTTGGTCCTTTCATCCTAGTTGTTGTCACCTGAATCTGGAGCAAAGAGGCAGGTTTTGAGAAGTTTTCTGAACTCTAAATGACCTCTTGTTGTGCATATGTTTTTTGGTAGGTTATTCCAGGTTGAGGTTGCCAGGTGAGTGAAAGATGATCCTCTGAGTTTTCTTTTATTGTAAGCTCTTGGAAGTAGGCGATTGTCGTTGCTTGATCTGAGTGATCTTGCCGGGTGGCAGATGTTTATTTTATTCTTGAGGAACTCTTCTCCCTGGGCATGTGCTGCATTCCTGTATAGTGCTAACAGCCCAAGGGTATTAGACAGGGGTGGACTGGCCAATGGGGAACTCTGGAGATTTCCCGGTAGGCCTCTGCACCCTGGGCCTCTTTTCTGTGTATTTCCAAATGTTCCCATAGCAAAAGGGTTGGGTTCGCTGAAAATGTGTAATATGGGGCCACTTTCAGAATTATTTCCAGGGCCTCTTTTGGTTCCCAGTCCACCCCTGGTATTAGAGCGCTACTGCAGGAACACATTGTAGCTAAGTCATGTACCCGTTGATAAAGTATCTAAACATAAGTGAAAACAAGTGTGTTTTGTTTGTTGAAGCTCTTTGGGGTTGGACAGATAAGTCCAAATGTTGGCACCTTCCACTGAAACATTTTTGATTCCAGGTGTGGTCTACTTAAATCTGGGAGGGGTAAGTGGTATGTAATGGGATTAGAGGAGTGGAGAGGATGACAAGTAAAGTGGATTTTATTATATGTTGACCACATTTTCTGGCCGTAATGCGGAGCCTGTGCATGTTCCACAGTAAGGGTGTGGCATGGGGTCTAAATGGAGTATTGGTCATAATCTGTGAGGTGTTGTTTTGTAGAACTTGTATTTTCTGGGATTGAGATTACAGACAGACCTGAGAACACAGAGGTACTGTAGTCAAGTTTATCTCTGATGATTGCATTGACAACAGTAGAGGGATGGGATGAGTTCAAATATGGACATATCTGTTCAAACATTCTAAGGTAGTAGGAGGCATTGCTGATGTCCAAATCAATCTGGTGGAAGGGGGTTACATGCAAATGAGAAATTAAATAGACACCCGTGGATTTTACTTTTGGAAGAGCCCGTAAGGTGAAGGTGTCAACCAAAAAGAAGGAAGGAATGTTCTGAGGACACCTTCAGCATTGTACAAGGGTAGCTCAGCTTTGTTAATGTTCAAACTGAACAAATATTAATGTATTAAAATATATATAAAAGAAAGTTGGAGACATAAAGGGGACTCCTGAGGGTTTAGAAAATGTTTAGGCGTCATCTGCATGACAGTGATAAACCACCTCAAGCTTGGAAAGAAAATCGTTGAACGGTGTGGCATATAAAATAACATGTAATGGGGACAGGACAGAGCCATGAGGAACCACATATTTCATAGTTGTGAAATTAGACTTAAATAGTAGGATCCATTGTTTAGAAATGATTCAAACCAACCTGCTGCTGCATCAGACACCTCAGCCATAGAACTCTATCAATCAAGTATGATTCCATGCCCAAGTGTGTTAAACGCTGTGAAAACGTCCAGCGTATTCAGGCGTGAGAGACAGCGGCTGTCCTAGTTCCTGAGAAAGTGATCCCTATCATTGAAATAGGAGCTCTCTATGCCTACACCATGCATGAAGCCTGACAGATGTTCTCCCAACAACTTATGAAATTCTACAAACGTTTGAAATGTGACTGTAACCACCTATTCAAGTGGTGTCATGAGAAACAGTATAACAATGGGGCTATATTTGGAAGGTTGGGCAGGATCTCAGGGGGACTTCTTTAGTACCAGCGTTATCCAGGACATTGTTAGATCAGAGGGGATGATGATGGTGGTGGTGCTGAGAAATTCATGAGTCCAGAAGGGAGCTGAGTATTGATGCAGACTGGGATAATCTGCATCAGGCCGGGCTTGCCGGAGCAAGAGCTAGGTTTCATACAGGAAACTGCTGAATTTCAAGACAAGTAACTTCACAGACCTTGCAATGCTTCAAGGACACACTGAAATGTATCATTATTTGATATTGATTGGCAAACGATTGAGATGTTGCAATCACAGAAGTGATGCAGTTCCTGAAACCCTTCCAGTTTGATTGGATGGTTTTGTTTGGATCTTAAAGTGTGAAGAAATTGCTTATGTGCGTTTTCGGTGACTCAATTTCCAAGGCAAAACGATTCTTGGCTAGTTTATCTTAATCTTATCTATAGAGACACCGATCTTTTAGAAAATTAAGGTTGGACAATGATTTAATTTTAAGCCATTGTCTGTGGGATCTCCTTAATTTGTTAAGCAAGACACTGAGTTCAATGACTACAATTGCTCAGAAGCACATTGTTCTCCCATGACACGTGCACGATGCTGGCGCAAATAACAGCGTTGTACATGGAATCATATTCCATGCTGGATGGGTTTCCATATTAATTCAGTAACCATTTAAGGTGCAGGGGCTGGATTTCCGATTAAAACTTTGCATGGGACCACATCCTCTATAATACACCCGATGCTGTAACTGATGTGTGGAATTTACTTTAGATTCTGATAATAACATGCACGGTGAAGGGTTATAATTAAGAAACCACAGAAACTTGAATCCCTCCTTCCATGATGTTGTTCAATTCCTTGTGTTTTACCCCCAAATATTTTACAGCTGATTTTTACCATCAGTGTTACTCTTATTTTTTGATTGCTGCTGAAATTTGTAGGGGGGCGGACACCCCCGATAGCAGCAGTACCCCAAACTCCTGCACCTCTATGAACTCATTATCCCCTTTCCCAGCTAGCCATCATTTATTTTCATTTTTATATGTTCAGCGCATTTCATTGAAAGGAATATTCTATACTGCCAAATATGTGGAGTGAATATTCTGCAATGGAATTACTGGATACCTTCCCTGCATGCCCACATTTCCCCTTTGGATGTTCCATGTGATGGCTAAGCTACTGTACCTAGTAAACCAGATGCACATCTATTCAAAAGTATTCTTCTTCAAAGAATTTATTAACATTTTCAATAGGTACACCAATAATTGCATGCCGGAACTAAAGCAATGAATACTTCATACACTGTGTCAGAGTCTTACAAGATTCAGGAGCAATCTGACCTCCTTCCTATAGTCACAACACAGACGTATACAGTGTAATACACTTTATTAAAATAGGACCCATAGAATAAGGGAGCAGCAGGACCAGAGTCTGGTGTTGTCCAAATAATGCGAAAAAAATTAATGTACGCAGGGATCTTGAAATGATAATAAATTGCAATTTTTTATTTTAATGTTTATTTTATTAGGCATATTTATAAGAGCCTGCTAAGCCTGAGGGAATCGGGGCGCTGGATCCAATCAGAAAGAGGGAGGTGGAGCGGGCACAAGGGGGTGTGCAGGGAGTCTTAGTTGAAGAGGTGAGTTTTTAGCTTCTGACTGAAACTGCTGAAGGAGGGTTTGTCATGAAGGTGACCAGGGAGCTTGTTCCAGAGTGCGGGGGCACGGGCTGGGAAGCTGCACCCCTCCCCTTTATGCGGTTGAATCTGTGGGTCACAAGGCAGTGTTTGTAGGCCATGCGTTGTAGCCTAGTTGCTTTGCGTTTGCAATGACATGCATTGCATAAACAAGTAACAAAGAGAACTATATAAAACTATGCATCCTGTTGGTGAGCATGGGAGGTAAAAAGGGAAGCACAAAACATTCTGATTATTAGTAGTTTGGCACTTTTTAAGACTCAACCTGCAGGACTTTATATGTCAAGTCCGAATAGGCTCCTCTGGTCTATTGTGCAAGACACTGCAGTAAAACATACAATAGTCAGCAAAGTACATTAATTCCTTAAATGCACACAATATATGTGAAAGCATACTCCACTCAATCCACACAGTTTGGATGATTAAATAAGTGTACACTATGCCTGTTGTTGGGTGGGGCATCTCTCTATTCCAAGAAAAGGAGAGTGCTGCTCATATATTTCTTAAATGCCTGCCATGCCCTAGGGCTCCTGATAATCAGCAGTGACTAATTCTACCCTTTGCGTGCAACATACCATGTTACACCAAGAAATTTTGGAATGCACTACCCTTTTTTCTAATTATTGGTATTTATTTTGAGTTCTTATGCAAGGAGGATGGCGTGGGCCAAGGGCGCAGATGTGTGAAGGTACTGAGGCCCTTTCCTACAACCAGGGCTCCTAAGCCGTGCACCTCCAGTAAGGTCAGACTGGTGATCATGCGGTACACGCATCTCTAGAGCAATCGGGAATTGGCTCCCCTACGACAGACCATTCAACCAACTGGCTACTATAACTGCATGGTCCACCAGGACTACCTTAACCTGCCACACATGATGTGCGTGTAACCCATACATGGCACTTCGCTTGAGAAATCTGCATGACCTCATGTTATGTTTCGAAATGATGTCAGGGCACTACAGAAATGTACTTATGTGAATGACTCTGAACAAAATATGTACAGTTTAATATATCATTAACCTGCCTTGACAAAGCCCGGACGGGTAAAACTGTTGGCCACACATTTAGCAATCACTCTCTGTTTTTTATTGCCAAGAACAGGATTCAATAATTACAAATTGTTTATATGAACTCTGTATAAGTCCTACAGTATCATATATATAAGTGGCTATGAAAATCACATGGACTCAGTTTTTTTTTGTTATTAAATCAAATAAACACTACACCTATACGCCCTGGCTTGGCTGACCTCCTTCCTCTCTGACCGACCCCCCCAGGTCCAACTTGGGTCGTTCCTCTCCTCAATCTCTATCTCTACTTGTGGTGTTTCCCAGGGTCCTAACCTCTCTCCCTGGGTGTTCAACCAATACCTGGCACTTCTTGCCCACTGCATTGCTGCTCTCTTCCCCAACTTTCAGTGCTATATGGATGGCACTCAACTAATTTTCAGGCTCCCTTGTGCCACTTCTTCTCCCTTTCTCATCTCTGACTGTCTATCCGCCATCCAGGAGTGGTGTGCCGCCAACGATCTCTGCCTTAATGCCAGTAAGACCAAGATTCTCCTCATCGGCACACCTGCACCCTCCTTTCCTGTCACACTCTGGCCGGCTACTCTTGGCACTCGTCCTGCTCCTACCTGTGAGGCTAAAAACCTCAGGGTCATCTTCCACTCCACACTTTCCTTCTCTCCTCACATCTCTGACATCTGTAAGAAGTCACGCTACCAGCTGCACCACCTCCGAGGTATTCTTCCCTTCCTCGCCTTCACCCAGAAGCTCACTGTCTCCAGAGCTCGGTTTCTCTCTAGGCTGGACTACTTCAACAGCCTCTTTCTAAATCTACCTGCCTCTGCTCTCCGCCCTCTGAAACTCATCCAAAACAGGAATGCAGGACTTGTCCTTGGCCTCAGGCCCAGGGATCGTATCTCTCCAGGATTGAAATCTCTGCACTGGCTCCCAGTGGCGGCGAGGATTAAGTTAAAACCCTCTGCATTATCCACAAGGCCTTCTGGGGCATGGGGCCTCTATACCTACAACTCTCCCTTCCTAAATATCTTCCTTCTCAGGCTCTTCGCTCATCCGCCTCCAACTCCCTCAGGGTTAGTCGCTTCTCCAAGCAGCGAGCTGGTGATAGATCTCTTTCTTCTGCTGGGACCTCCCTCTCGAACAGCCTCCCGGTCTGAAACTTGAGGAGAACCATCCCTGGTTCTGGATACACCACAAGATCATCCTCTTTGCTTCTGCTTTCTCTCTTCCTCTCCCCTGCTGATCTCCTGCCTGAATCTGAAACTGCACTGGTTTACCTGGCTACCATCTGATCTCGGGCTCAGGTCTCATCCCCGCCAGCTGCACACCTGCACTGCCCCCCTGGCATCCCTTGCACTCAGGGATTGTTGCTGTATCCCTACAGCCCCTAGTAGCACTTGACATCTGATGTCTGCACTTACCCTTGCACTTGCCACCAGCTGGCCACACTTTATTTATTAATTATTTATTGTGTTATTTATGTTACTATTATCCTATGCGCAGAACTGCCCCTGCTCTTCCCCCATCACTTTTGCCCTTCCCACCTGCCCTGCACTTGTGCAATCTCAATGTCACCTGGCCTAGTAGGATCGCTGTCTCTATCTTCCCTCTGGTTCCCCTCCCTTGCCTCGTCGTGCCTTGAAACACTTGTGTATAGGCGCGTTATATCATATCATATCATATTATACGTTCTCCATATATTTAATTTTCTCGAGCGCATGGATAGGGATGAACCTTACTAAACCCATTACTATTGGCGCTGCCCTCCGCTTCCGTGAGGACCTAAAAGAGTGAGTGGTTTGCCTGTTTGGCAAAGCCTGCACAGGCCAGGGACACAGCTGTTTCAAGGTGCAGTGGCCCTTTCCTGTTGGCTTCACCCCCTGCTGCCATGAGGCCCTAAAAGAGTGAGCAGTTTGCCCGTTGGGCGAAGCCCACACAGAGCAAGCGCACAGCTGTTTGGAGGCATGGAGGCCCTTTCCTCTTGGCTTCACCCCCTGCTGCTGTGAGGAACTAAAAGAGTGATTGGGTCGCCCATATGGCGAAGCCAGTGCAGGCCAAGGGCGCAGCCGTTTGAAGGCATTGAGGCCATTTTCTGTTGGCTCCACCCCCTGTTTTTGTGAGGACCTAAAAGAGAGAGAGGGTCGCCCGTGCGGCTAAGCATGCAAAGGGCAATGGAACAGATGTTTGAAAGCACAGAGGCCCTTTCCTATTTACTCTGCCCCCTGCAGCCATTAGGACCTAAAATTGTGAGCGGGACGCCCGTGAGGCGAAACCCACACAGACCAAGGGTGCAGCTGTTTGAAGGTGCCTAGGCCCTTTCCTGTAGGCCCCGCCCACAGCTGCCGTGAGGACCTAAAAGATTGAACCGGTCGCCTGTGCAGCAAAACACGAGCAGGGCAAGCATGCAGCTGTCTGAAGGCGCTGAGGCCCTCTGCTGTTTGCTTTGCCCCTGGCTGCCATGAGGATCTAAAAGGGTGATCAGTTCCCCTGTGCGGCAAAACCCATGCAGGCCAACGGTGCAGCTGTTTGAAGGCATTTGAAGCCATTTGAAGCTTGAGAAATGTCGCCGGGTAGTCTGGACAAGCCCTACCCCGCATTTCACCCAATCCCAGTCACGGTGCTGGGGTACAGTGAGCTGTGGTTATGTTATACGACAGAAAAGGTTTGAATAGAGAAAGACACAGGGGTGAGGGTGTGTAGATTCTGGAGAGTACTTCACAACAAAGTATCTCACAAACCCTAAGGAACGCAGGAGAGAGTGCCTCTTAGGCCATAGGGTGAGGGGGGGAGACAGACTATGGTGGCCCCTCAAGCTGTCGGGTGTGCCCCAGCCTAAGCCACAACGCTTACACTTCATTGTTTTTTAAGTCATGCTTGTCTGCACAGAGTTTTTTTTTATAGGAACAATGCGGATTAGTTCCCTTGAGGCACTTTCGTGAAATGTTTTTTGACAATTGTGTCTTTTTGACTTTTATTGACCAATGCTTTTATTCAAATACTTTATCCTTCTTATTCTTTTTTTTAACCGAACTATTGAATTAACTAAATCTGATTGCTGCTTGTGTGAAAACCTACTATTTCAAGCTGCCCCAGCCACTAGAGCTATTTTTAGCCTTGTTTTGGATGTTTTTAGCTCATCAATTACGCATTATTTTAGCACTAAAAGCGCCCATTAGGTGTTGCTAGGTCTGGAAAAGACCCGGGGCTATGCTGATGTCAGAACTGTCAGGACTCTGGGCTAGCTAGCCTTTTGGTTGTAGCTCCTGAGATTCTATCCGGGGCTACAACCAACAGACCAGGGGCTATAGCCCCCTTAACCCCGCCCTAGCAACGCCTCTGCCCATTACTAAGCATACCAGTACGTGCTCACCTGGAACTTGATAAATCAATTTCATATGCTTTAGTGACATAATTGTCTTGTGAAATAGCGAAATTGTGAAAAGGAAAGCCACAGACAATATATCACCCCACAACCTGCCCAAAAGGTCCTCCACTATAGCAAAGCCAATCGAAGATGCAAATATTCTGATTGTTGAAATCGAGGAGCTGTTGTATGCTTTCGATGGTAGTAAGGTGGGCAGCGACTGCGCTGGAAGGAACCAAAAACGGCACCCGCAACTGCATAGCCTTTGAGACAGCTGATAAACCTGCTATTAAGGAGGAACAGTCCCCCAATAGTATCACAAAGTCTAATTGCTTGTATAGGACTGAGGGGAAAGGAACTGGAAAGGAAAAACTTGCTATGAGGCCAATCATTAAACCTTCTAAATGACCAAAAAGGGAAGCGACCGGGATGTTTTTGAATCCCCAATATTGGAGCAGCAATAGGGTGGGAGGAAGTACAGAATACCACTAGAGATATACCCAGGTATACCATCCACAAATGGTGCAGGCTCAGCAATCGATAGTGTGCCCCCAGATACCAGTGGCCAATCATAGAGAATCAAGCCGTGATTGCCTCGGAGGAACAAGTATTTGTTAGCATTATCCCCCCTTCCAGCAGTTTTGAAATTTTAAGTTACATGACTGAATGGGAGACGCCATTGTCTACATTAACAGCTTCGAATGTAATAAGTTCACGTGGGGCGGGTTCTGGGTAACATTTTATCACAGAAAAGAAACATGCCACTTTAATTATTACCTTTTTAGTCCTAAACCTACGAACAACACAATACCATCTACCTGTGCCAGAAGGTTCACATTCGGTATTACCTGAGATGAGCACCAATAAGATGGCTGTGCAGCTGAATGGTGATGGGAGGGGAGAATTTGGTATACATCTCACTGGGTGCAACAATTGCTTTAATAGCACTATTTCGCAGGCACTGAGAGATGTAACCAAGCGTGTGGAGGGAATGCACAGAGATGTGGTTGAATTAAAGGGACGGTTCCTCAAATTGACTGACTGCAAGCTGCCAAGGCGAGGGGAACAGCTTGACAGCAATGTGATGACATTAGACAGCCATTAACCAGAGGAGGTTGGAAGGGTGGTGATTCCTTATCGAGGAGGAACAACACGTTGTGGGGAAGTACATCAAAAACAGTGGAGAACGGATATTGTAAACGCACTGTGCCCCCAGATAGCTCACTATTCTCTGGAGTAGAAAGAGCTATGGAAAACCATGAACTGCTCATTCAAAAAGGCACTTTAGTCAAAGAGATAAGAATACTGTGCAGGCAAACCCAGGGCCCCAGTATCAGTCGAAAGACCCACGACAATATGGGTGGATAAGAAGACTACCTGATTGGAGCCCTAGGTATTTTGTATACATGGTGAATGTTCCAGAATTTGCTAGAGCTGCTATTGTGAATAAGGAGGCCTTAAGTGAATAAGGTAACACATTGGATCTGGCACAGAAGGGGTTGCTGTGCAGTTGTTATAGAGTAAAAAAGGGGGGTGGGTGAGGCACGCACTCCAATTCCTGGCCAATATACTATCTGAAGAAAGAAAAAATATATAACTGGGTTAAATCCCAAAAGTGTCCAATTCACAGGGTTAGATCCCAATTGTTGCCAAAATGTTCAAAGGGTTGGATCCCTTCTGCTGCATTTGTGCTGCTGTTCTCCTCCTAGCGCTTTCGTGTCCCAACACTTTTCAGGGAGGCTGTGTTGCCTTGCTTTTCAGGTGAATCCAATTAAATTGCTGATGCAGTCTCAGTTCAGGTGACCAAGGAAAGACTCCCCTCCAGGAGCACACATTTTACTCTTAGCAGTGGGAGGGGGAAAACCATAACTATGGTTCTCCACTGTAGGGCAAAATATCCCCGGTGCTGCAGCCTCTGGAGTCCGGATCTCCACAAATTACATGTAAAAAAGGGGGGGGTGAGGCGCGCACTCCAATTCCTGGCCAATATACTACCTGAAGAAAGGAAAAATATATAACTGGGTTAAATCTGAAAAGTGTCCAATTCACAGGGTTAGATCCCAATTGTTGCCAAAATGTTCAAAGGGTTGGATCCCTTCTGCTGCATTTGTGCTGCTGTTCTCCTCCTCCTAGCGCTTTCGTGTCCCAACACTCTTCAGGGAGGCTGTGTTGCCTTGCTTTTCAGGTGAATCCAATTAAATTGCTAATGCAGTCTCAGTTCAGGTGACCAAGGAAAGACTCCCCTCCAGGAGCACACATCTTACCCTTAGCAGGGGGAGGGGGAAAACCATAATTATGGTTCTCCACTGTAGGGCAAAATATCCCCGGTGCTGCAGCCTCTGGAGTCCGGATCTCCACAAATTACATGTAAAAAAGGGTGGGGGGGGTGAGGCGCGCACTCCAATTCCTGGCCAATATACTACCTGAAGAAAGGAAAAATATATAACTGGGTTAAATCCCAAAAGTGTCCAATTCACAGGGTTAGATCCCAATTGTTGCCAAAATGTTCAAAGGGTTGGATCCCTTCTGCTGCATTTGTGCTGCTGTTCTCCTCCTAGCGCTTTCATGTCCCAACACTCTTCAGGGAGGCTGTGTTGCCTTGCTTTTCAGGTGAATCCAATTAAATTGTTAATGCAGTCTCTAAGGATTATGGGAGCTGTGAGTTGTTATAGAGGATGTCATGGGTTGTGTATGGCTCTTGGGACAGACTTGCAACAAAAAAGACTACATTCATGGTTAATTGAACATCAAACATGTGGCAGAAGGTCTATAGGTCTCTTCCCCCCCAGGGAGTAAATATTAATTTAAGAGCAATGCCACTATCAATTGTGGGACAGGAGAGCAAATGTTCTATCTCCAGGACATTGGCCAGTACAAATAACAGACACATGTGCTCTGTCACCTGTACCAATGGGGACCAAATGCGTGGAAACAAAGGGTCAGAAGCACTGGAGGATGTTGAATGACCTGTGGTGTGCCACACGTGTGCTGGGTTGCCTGTAGGTTCTGACGGTGTGGTTGACCTAGCAATGCCGGAAGTGCACATTGTATTATGGAAAATCACTGGCTCGTAGAGTAATATGTTGGATAGTGAATGTGGTAACTTCGTAAGGGAACACCAAATCCTATGCTTCCAGGAGACATGGGTGCCTCGCCCACCAACCTCCAGGGCTTTGCATCATATGAAGTATTGGCTGTGCAGGGCATCAGGGGTAGGCACAGTGGAGGGTTAGCGACATGGGTAGATGCATCACTGGATGTAAACTCAAAGGTAATAGCCTCTGACAACTTAGATGTCCAGTGAATTTATATGGAATTTGACAATCGATCTGCAATTCCAGTGATTAAGTTTGATAACAGGCTGAGAATAAAAGGTGGAATGATGACTGTTATTGAAGTTCAGGATGTAATTGAAACGTGGAAAATAGGGATAGGATGCACAACACATATTGTAGTGGTAGGAGACCTACAATTTCAATTTGAGCCACTCCTGGCACTAAAGGGTCTGCTAGAGGAATAAGATATGACTTGGAACATACCAGAACTAATAGCAGTATTTCCGAAAAGAGCATTTAAAAATGCACTTGAAGTTGCAGGCATTTGGATAAATATGGACCTCAGAACATGTAAGGGGCGGGCAAGGGTCACCAGCAAAACCCACACTCGTGATGCGTAAGTAGAAACGTCATATAGACTCCTTATTATTAGATGTAAGGACCTGGAAATACACGAGGGACTTTAAAGTAATCACTAGAGGAGACATTGACCATTGCCTACTCGGGGTAGTACTAGGCCTGAGCCTAGCCAGTCCTCAACCCGGCGAAACAAGGGCAAGGAGTACTCCACTTAAAGGCTGTGCTGGACGCTCGCTCAAATGGGACAATATAGATCTAGAACTAAATCCCCCACACATTTATAAGGAGATATTGGTCCCTCTTGAAAATGCCCGTCTTGGCACTGAGATGAATGCCGATGATGCCTAAAATGATGCCTCTGGTGACGAGGACCTTTGCGGTGGTGAAGTTTAAAACCATTAAAACCACACCCTGGTATGATAAAGAATGCAAAGTAGCAAAGCAATATCTTGTCTGCAAGCCTTGTGGTATGAATATAGAAACATCATTCATGAGGAGAAGAAGTCCCAAGCAGAATCCCTCTGGGAAGATATATTAGGTGCTGACAAAAAAAAACAACCAGGTAGAGTTCTGGAGACACGTGGGCAGTATATCCGCAAGGGACATCAACGTATACAAGGGTGTATCACTGAGGAGGTCTGTTCCAAATATTTGAGCCAATTGTACCAAGAAGAAAGAGCAGTTGAAAGAGTAGTTGAAAGAGTAGTTGAAAACCCATTGGGCATACCTACCAATATTGAAACATACGCAGGGCTTCCATTAAAGAAATGAAGATGGCAGTTGAATCTTAGAATAATAATAAAGCACCTGGCCTGGAAAAACTTCCAGGAGACCTCTTTAAGACAGAGAGCAGCATTTGGGCTCCCCTCTTTCCGTGCCTCTAACACGCTTTATAATAATTGTCCTTTTTTTTGCCCATCTCTAAGACGGTCACTAACACTTGCGAACCAGCTGAAATTGCACCACTATTTAAAAAAAAAAGATGGGTGGGATAAACCAGTGACTTACCACCCTATATCCTTAATGGATCCAGCTAGAAAAACGTAGGAGAGTTTCATTGTAGCTTTTAAAAGCCTGGATAAAAGAACATTCACAAATACACCACTTTCAGGATGGTTTTCAGGAACACAAAAGTATGACAGACCAATGTTTTAGATTGTTCCTCATTGTTGAAAAATATGTTAGACTAAGAAAAATGAATATATGCATCCTTGATAGATCTCTGCACAGGCTTTGTAGATCTCTGCATTGCCTTTATAGATCTCTGCACGGCCTTGATAGATCTCTGCATGGCCTTGATAGATCTCTGCACAGCCTTTATAGATCTCTGCATTGCCTTTATAGATCTTTGCACAGCTTTGATAGATCTCTGCACGTCCTTTATAGATCCCTACACAGCCTTGATAGATCTCTGCACAGCCTTTATAGATCTCTGGATTGCCTTTATAGATCTCTGCAAAGCCTTGATAGATCTCTGCACGTCCTTTATAGATCTCTGCACAGCCTTGATAGATCTCTGCACGGCCTTGATAGATCTCTGCATGCCCTTTATAGATCTCTGCACAGCCTTGATAGGTCTCTGCACGTCCTTTATAGATCTCTGCACGGCCTTGATAGGTCTCTGCATGTCCTTTATAGATCTCTGCACAGCCTTGATAGATCTCTGCACTGCCTTGATAGATCTCTCCACGGCCTTTGATGGCATCCCAAGGACGCAGCTGTGGGACCCACTTTTAGAGCAACGAATCCTAATGATCTTTGTCCCTAATTACACTGCTCTATAATAACAAGCAGGCATTTTTAAGATGGGGCTGGTTGGGGGGACCGCAGAACCGTTCGTGATGCAAAAAGGTGTGCGACAGGGCTGCGTACTTGGCGCGACATTATATCCCCTTTATATCGATGGAGCTATTGAAAGCGTGCTGGCTACAGATGTCCCCATACAAGCCTCCCAAAAGTGCAAGCCCTCTTTTTTGCCGGCGACCCCATACTTTTGTCACTTACACCTTCCTGTTTAATGAAGCAATTGCTTCAGAAACTTCTGTCAGGGGAAGGGATTAGAAATCAATGATAGTAAAACAAAGCACATGGTGTTCTCCAATAAAAAAAAGGAGAAGAGTTAACCTATCAGACGGAGAGGGAAGTCTTTGATTACTTGGGGGTGAGGTTCGCAGATATGGGAAATTGGAATCACTGCTAGAGAAATTAGGCCTAGTCCTGGAGAGACACTCAGGAGTTATACACATGGAGATGAAGCCACACGACCAGCATAGGAAGTTTAGAAGATGCAAGATAGACAGGCACGTTAGTATAGGGCAGAGATCAGGGGTTATTGTAAATGCAAAAAGTTGTGCACAATTCAAAACACATTTTTAAAGTGAATTCTGGGACTCCCTCGCACCACGTCGACTTTTTTTTATTACACCAAGAACTGGGACTCCAATATCTCAACCAATTGGTGGCTTTTAAACCTCCAGCTTCTTGGCTGAGATTATGGGTACAACAGAATTAGGTATTTTCAGGGATTCAGCTCTCGACGTACTCAACCAGGAGGAAAGCCCTGCACTCCCATTGTTCCAACATGTTACAAGAACCTTTAGTTTAATTGGGTGCACTGAACTCTCTGCAGAGAATTCTCTCAGGTGCATTAGAATCCCTTAAGCAAAAATACTGGGATTACCGTGCATTTGCAAAATATATGTTTTTATCCTGGTTAAGGATAAAAGCAATGTTAAAGTTAGCAACTTGATCAGGAAACGCATTTATCACATGGCGAATTTCTTAACTTGGTTTTATTTGGTAATTATTATGTTTGTTTTATACTATGTGCCTAATTACAAATATGTCGAATAAAGGTATTTTGAATCAATAATATAATTGGCTGATAACCTATGGGTGACCTATTGCTTAATCATAGTGTAACAGTCAAGGATTTCCAAGCTGTTTTGCGCCCGAGATGAGGGTGGAATCTTTTCGGGGTCACATGGTGTGCAGAAGAGGACATTCAATGGGAGTGGCAGTCCCGGGATTCTCGCCAGACATAACTAGGGAGAGTCCTTCAGGGGCTGGGGGGTTAACCACAGTGCATCTTATGACAAAGGTGCTGTGATAGATCAGGGCATTGGGAAATCAAGCCCAGCCACGAGTTACATCACTCTGCACTATGGACAACCGAATTCTGGGCTTAAAACCCGCCCAGAGGAAGGTCAGAAGTGAAAAAAGGGAACAAAAGACAAATAGCAGCAACAGTATTGGAAGGATGTAGAGCTTTTTGATTGAGTAGCATCTTAATTGATTCTGGACATCCTTAACATGTCGAATTCAGAGGGTACCACTGATGTGTACGATTTCTGATCTTAGTTAGCACTTGTTTGTTATTAATCTGACCTATGTCTGGGAGTGACAGCGCTAGCATCATGCTAAGGTATTGAAGCCATCAGGGGGGCATATGTTGTAGGCCTTGATTATTGAGGGGGGAGATGTATGTTTTGGTTTGTGGATTCGGGTTTATGTTTTGTCTCAATGTCCGCAGTGCCTGGAGAATGTCCCATAGCTACTGATTACCCGCATGGGGGCCCTGGTTCCTGAGGCATGCAAGCACATCACTGGAATAGTTCATCATTTGCTGTGATCAGCGTCCATTTGAATCTCCTTTGTGTCATTGTTTCTGTAAACAGAAACAGAACATATAGGGCCTCATTACAGGTATGGAGGTAGCCATGGTGCTATTAGCGCCATGGCTGCCTCCATACCGAGCTCCAAGGCCGGGTTCCTGCAATGAGTAATTACTGGGTCATTCCGACATTGGAGGACGCAGTAATTCCTCCTTGCAGGAACCCATCCCCATTCCCATTGAGCCCCGTTAGGGCTCAATGGGAATGGGGAGGGAGCTAATAATGGCGATGTTAATACTGTCCCGTTGTTAGCTCCCTCTTCCCCTTGCGGGACCCGCTAAGGACGCCTGGTTTTGCCAGGCGTCCTTACCGGGTCCCGCAAAGGGAACCTCGTAATCGGCACTGCCGTAATGAAGGGTGCCGGTCCCGTACCGGCACCCTTCATTACGGAAGCGCCAGGGTTATAATGAGGCCCATAGAGTCAAGATGTATACATCGAAGACAAGCACCCCTCATGAGATGAAGGTATGGGATGGGGGGTCTAATGCACAAACCAATACACATGACTTAGAGCTAGAACACTAAACATGAATCATGTCTAAAGCCTGAATTCAAACCCTCATCATAAATCTCCACTCCACCCAATCGAATACCTTTTGAGCGCTGGCCCGATGCCAACAATCCTGTCTCTTTTACGTGTAGAGGAATCCTGATTGACATATATGCTGGGAACAGCCCATTGATGTGCACGATTCACTAGGCTGCCTGAAACATGTCTACTTGTGAGTGGGCTTTCAGAGCTAAAAGATGGAGGCTCTGGGCTTAGCATTGTTTTGTGTTGCTAGCTTGGGGCCGAGTCGATGCACACGGTGCCTACACAGGGTCAATATCAGCTGAAGTGATAGCATTCATGGAATAACTCTTCTGAGAAAAGCTACCACATCAGCTTCTGGATGGTGCTTTGGGATTCTGTATTGCAAATATTGTTATGTCTGTTGCCATTTTCTGCATTTTCCAGCTGGCTGTCATGATATATTTTTATTTTCTTACATTTGTGTAGTACCCACACGCAAAGGTATCACAGCGCTTGCACATAGTAAGTAGGTAGGCCAGCATGGGCAATGAAAAGGAAAAGTAACAGAACACATCAACGGAGCAGCCTGGTTCTCAGGAGTATTCATTTGCCCGCTTTTGTACTTTCTGAATGGTTTACTTGGGGCACCTGCATGCCTCTCCAGCTACTGGCATGCACTGATGTTCCTGATGCGAGCTGGTGTTGCCCAGCCTTCCTTTCTGAAATGTAGAGTTGCAGGGCAGGTATGGATTTCTTGGTCTGTGCCATGAAGTTTTATGGGGAGGATAATTCTGTCATGATGTCGGCGATCACAGGATCTACTAAAGATTCTTAGGGAGAGGAAGGATCCAAATCCCTCTTTGCACTACTTATGAGTTTCAACGATGTGTCCTACCTTGTTGTAGGTCTTGGAATAGTGACAGCCTGCAATATGTCAATAAACTACTGACACGTATGTCTAAAGCTGGATCCAATGCTTTAAAAAAACATTGAATTTCCCTCATCACGAGTTGGGCCATAGCTCTTAAAAGCGGCGGGAACGCTGTTACTGCCGCATTTAAGGATCTGCCCAATCTCAAATCTGATATGTTTATCGTAAACAAGCCGGAAAAAAGCCCATTTTCAACACAATTACCTCTGGCGGTATTACCGTGCGTTAAATTGCGCCGAAAATTCCCCATTGGATTCAATGGACAAAATGGGGAATGGGGAGTAACAGTTAGCGCCCAACCCGTGCACCGATGTTAATACCACCGGACGGGTGGGTGCTAACGCAAATAAAGGTGGACGGTATCCGAGGTGGGATATCGCCCAACTCGTGATCAGGCATGAAGGGAGAGTGTGGGACATGCTACAGTTCGCTACTTCATCCTCCCAGTAATGCCCTAGGTTATTTACCTTTGATATGCAAGCATGCACTTGTTGGATACTTATCTAAGGGCTGGCTAATGGAGGCTGTGACTCGATTACCTCATTTCCAATGCATCCTTCCCCGGTCAGTTTTGATAAGACTGCCAGCTGTCATAGGAGGGCATCAGATAAGGAATAGTTTCTGCTCTGTAGCATACGCTGTGCATCAGTGATGGTAAATGTTGATATTCAGATGCACATACTGGCTTTCTTTCTGTGCACATATAAATGGTAGCATTCCATCTTCACTTTTATGCTCCAGTGCCAGATGGCTGGCATTTCCCTGTTGTTATCTGATGCTAGGGTGCTATTTTGAGTGCTCTCATCCGCTCCTCACTGCTGCTGCTGTTGCTCTACTTGCATCTGCAGTCACACGCCAATTATCATCCGCTAATGCATGTGTGTAAAGGTTCCTGGCTGCATAGACTGCAGTCTGCTGGCCTCGTATATGTAGCTACAGTTCCAGGGCAATAATCATCAAACTGTGCGAGTGGTCAGTGGATCTGGGCAGCCCACTGACTCTTCCAATTCCTGAGACAATGCTAAGTTTGTGCTATAACACCACATGTTACTGCACATACCCACGTTTTTAAGAGCTGTGTTGACAATGGCAGTTTGCACCTGTGGCCGCATGCTCGCAAGGGAGCTGGGTGGGTGGGAAGGCTCAAGCTGCCGAACACCATGTACACCTCAAAGGACTCTTTGGCACGGGACCATTGGCCACATGGCCAGCCCAGGCACAGTGTCTCCAGACTCCCGTTTGAAGACCCTGACCCTGAAATTAATATAACTCTGTGTGCTTTGTCTATGGTCCGGGCCTATTGCTCTCGCCTCATCCACATTCATCCCCCTCCTGTATCAATGGCAGTTCGCAGCTGTGACCGCACGCTGTCAAGGATGCTGGGTGGGTGGGAAGGCTCAAGTTGCCAAACACCTTGTACACATTAAAGGCCTCTTTAGCAAGGGGACCATTGACCACATGGCCAGCCCAGACCCGCTGTCTGCAGACTCCCCTTTGAAGACCCCATCCCTGCAATCAACATATCTCTGTGCTCTTTGACTGTGTTTCGGGCCTATTGCATTCGCCTTATCTACAGCCCTCCATCCCCATCCGCCATTGATGACAGTTCGCACCTGTGGCCGCATGCTGGCAAGGGGGCTGGGTGCATAGGAAGGCTCAAGGTGCCGAACACCATGTACACCACAAAGGGTGCTTTGGCACAGGGACCATTGACCACATGGCCATCACAGACACAGTGCCCCTAGACTCCCCTTTGAAGGCCCCGTCCCTGCAATGAACATGTGGCTGTGTCCTTTGAATGTGTTCTGGTCCCATTGCGCTCGCCTTATCTACATGCATCCATCGCCCATCGATGGTAATTCGCATCTGTGGCCGCGGGCTGGCAAGGACGCTTCACTTGCGGGATGGAGGGGGTCCGGATTTGTCATAGAGGCCTTGTGGGTGTGAACAAACACGTCAGACATTTACATACACACCCACTTCTGGAAGCCTTTATTAACACTGTGGAAGTTACCAAGAAACCATCTCTGAAATCGACTAGGGATATCGCCATGTATCCACCTTTTTCCTTGCTTGCTGGACTGGCTCATCTGCTCTTCTAACAGTTAATCGACCTTACTATTGTTTTCTTTAGTGTCAATGTTATATGCTCTGCCACTTTCTATTGCTTCATACTCAATGTACACCCTATTCTCAATTTAATATATTAAAAAAGTCTACACCATTATCGACCGTCAAATGTACTTTTATCTCTGTAACTAGCACATGGCCCACTTGATCTATACCTTCTCTTCTAACTTTCAGTGTTATGTGGATGACATTCAGTTCTCTTTCGGGCTCCCCGTCAGCCTCCTCTCCTCCCTTTCTCATTCCTGAGTGTCTATCCGTGATTCAAGATTGGTGTGCCTCAAACAATCTCTTCCTTAGTGCCAGTAAGACTGAGATCCTTCTCATTGGCACCATGCTCCTGCTTTCCATCTCTCACTCGGGCCTCCTTCCTGTGAGGCAAAAAACCTAGTTGTCATTTTCAACTCCAATCTGTCCTTCTCTCCTCACATCACAGAGATTCTCAAGAAGGACCACTTGCAGATGCACCTTCTCAGAGGTCTTCTGTCTTTTCTCACTTTCCCCCAAGAAGCTCACTGTCGCCAGAACCCTGATTCTATCCAGGCTGGACCACTGCAACAGCCTTCTTTGCAGTCTTCCTAACTCTACTCTTAGCCCTGTGCAACTAATCCAGACCAGGACTATAAGACTTATCCTTGGCCTCAAGCCCAGGCAACGTATCTCTCCAGCCCTGAAATCTCTCCACTGGCTCAAGTTCAAATCAAGTTCAAGACCCTCTGCATTGTCAACAAGTATTAAGTATTCTTGGGGCTGGTGCCCGCACTACATCCAACTCTGTCTTCCAAAATAGCTTCCTTCTAGAGACCTTAGCTCAGATACTTTCAACTCGCTGAGGGATGCTGTTCTCCAGGCTGAGAGTGGGAGTTAGATCTCTCCCCTCTGCACGGGCCTCTTTAAGGAACTCATGGTGGCAACAGTAAAGACAGACACAAGTGATCACAGTTCAAGGGTGTTAATTAAACTGTATGAATGGGTGAGAAAAACGCCTAATCTAAACCTAAATCTAGGATGGGAGCAACTACAACCATCAAATAATAGAAGGCAGTCCTAGTGGCGTCTTGTCAAATAAAAAGGGCCTATACTAAAAAAAAAAAAGAACTATTGCCAATCCTTACTGCTAAGTTACAAAATAGTGTGGGGTAATGTTCACCAGAAAAGAAAGAAGTGTTCACAAAATGATTAGTCAGGATGGTATGGCTGGGGTCTTCCTTGCCACATTTTAAGGATGGGACAAGGCAGGACTTCTGAGCACAGCACACTCCTGGGCCTCGCTAGCACAAGGTTACAGTTCAGTTCCAAAACATCAGGGTCATGTGTGGCCAAGTCTCTGTTACACAAAGTCTCTTGCCTCTGAGGACATGGAGTGCCAAACCAAACAAAAAGTTCCTTCAATAAATCTTCCACATTGGGCGATTACTCTTTGCCTTAGTATCCCCCTCTGTCGGGCTTCAATCCTTCTCTCAGGGTTGGCATCCCTCTGTCGGGTTCACTATGGCCTTTCAAGTTCAACAATCATTCACCTTGGATATCCCCCAGCGGGGTTCACTCTTGTCATCACAATGTTCAACTTGCTTTATTACAACACAGATTCACTCTTGATTTCCCCTTGGCATCCTTCCATCAGGTTCACATAGCCATTCTAACACAATCTTCACAATCTCATCAGAAAGCGGGGTTCTCCCTTCCCTTAGCTTCCTCTTGTCTTATCATAGTACGGGATTCACTCTTCTTAGCTTTCCCCTTAGGATCCCTCCGTCGGGTTCACATAGACATTTTTAACACAGTACATGATTTTCTAATACAGTTTATAATTTGATCTTCTCATCGGAGAGTAGGGTTTCCCTTCGCATAGCTTTATCTTGGCATCCCTCCATTGGGTTCCCACTTGCCTTATTTCACAATATTCACAATCTTATCAGACAGTGGGGGTTCCCTTTCCCTAGCTTTCTCTCGGCATCCCTCTGTCAGGTTCACACTTGCCACAGTTCACAAGACAGTCTCTTTAGACCCCTTAGGTTCTTCCCTTTACCTAAGTCTGGGTCTCAGCCCTAGGCAGGCTACACACAGTTCTTGTTCACACAATAATATGCACTTGTCTTTCCCCAATGCACTTTGTTTTCCTCCATGTGTCAAAGACTTTCGATTGTACTAGGGGTTTTGCTTGACCTTCGTATGACCTTTTTCCCCAAGGCCTCTTGGTGCTTGTGGTTTCAAAACAGGTCCCGGTCAGATTCTTTCGAATGAGCGCCCACGTGGTGACGGACCCCTCAGCACCTGGACCTTCACTGGGCTTTCTTTAAAGTTCATAAACACAAGTTCTTTGTTCAAATGTTGCAGCTTGCAACTTTGCCACCAGCACATTTCACTTTTCCCTGACTCACCAGTTGTGCTTAACTTGCTGTAAATTTCTTGTCTCAGGAGTGAAGGACGGCACCACGGTAGCTAGTGCTTCTCCCGCTTTGGCTATCAGCGTGGGAGGGTCCAGTGTGCCTTTGACACCTGCCACGTCACACACCAGCTGTACTTCCTGGTTTTATGATTCCCTTTTCGGAGGCAAAGAGGGTCTGAGTTGAAAAGGGCAAGGGAAATTCCCTCCTCGTTGTCCTTTCAGGTCTTGCCACCTTTCTTCTTCACTTGAACTTCCGGTCTGGTATGGTTGCTTCCTCGTGCGTTCGGACTTGCTCGCCGTGTGCTTTCGTGCTTCGCCTTTTATGCCTGTGGGGAAGAGAAAGGGCCGTCAGGTGTATGTAGTTGTCAATTGCCTGACTTAGCCTGACACTTGTTTTGGGACATGTCAGGTAAATGGCTTTACTTTTAGTGCATTGTCTGTCACTGTGTGAGAAAGTGTTTGTGTCGGAAAAGGGGGGTGGTAGAGTTCCCAAGTATCCTACGGGGTAGGATGGGGAAAAAGTGTTATATGGAATTATAGCCCTTGTACTATGGGGTTTGGTAAACTCAGAAGCGTGATGGTTGCCTTAGTTGGCATTTTTTAACGGTACTTTTATGATCAATGCAATGTGATGTTTGATGTACTGACTATGACATTATTTTATAGTAATTTTTTGTAGTTGTTTTATTTTTAACAGAACACAAGGACAATCCAAAAATGCCTTCATGCCTCGTTTTCAGTTGCCGCAATGTCAGCCATGACAAAAGTGAGCAAACAGTTCTGCATGTCTTTCCGAAGGATATAAATTTAGTTAAAAAATGGCTGTCGAACTGCGGATGTCCAGTGTCAGAGATTGAAGGCAGAGCCAACAATGTGTTGGCTGATGTGAGGGGCAATCAATTCTGTGTCTGCAGCATGCACTACTCTGAAGATATGTACAAACAGTCAAAGTTCACTAAAAAGCTTTGCCCCAGCGTCCATCGCAACTCACTTCCGAATTCAGTTCCTACTGAATTTCAGCACACGCTGACCCAGGTGAGCAGTGTGATGGAGGCAGAATGTTTTAATGTATTTCACTCTTTTCTAAATGTTTTCAAAATATGTTTTCCAATGGATCATTCAATACATCAAAATACTCTGTGAACAGGTATAATAACAAACGGTTTGGAGTTTTTGAGGAATACTTCCATTGATATTTTACTGCACAAGCTGCCGCTGTGCACAATGTACTATGGTTTATACAATTATAAGGAACAAGTTACTTACCTGTAACTGTTGTTCTCGAGCATGGGTCTGGCATGGATTCACATGCTCATGAATATTCCCCGTCGTCAGGCCGGGAATCCTCGGTATAGAAAAAATCAGTATCAGTTTCGTTTCTGATCTGTCCTTCTCAGTAGTAACCAATCACTGGTCTCTGGGTCATACTGCCTCCAGCCAATGACTGCCCTCTCCCTAAGACCCTCCCTGGCAGCCATCTTCAGATTTGGTAGCACGTGAAGTGGCAGTATGACCAAGTGAAGAGCCGCAGAGGGGTAGGCGGGAGGGTTTGCATGTGAATCCATGCCAGACCCATGCTGGAGAACAACAGTTACAGGTAAGTAACTTGTTCCTTCTCCAGCATGGGGTCTGGCATGGATGCACATGCTCATGAATATAAGAATACATAGCAGTATACACATGCACAACCACGGGAGGTGACACAAGGCTCAATATCAAGCAATACAACAACTCAACATTAAGCAACTCTTACCTCCTCACCAGGCTCACCTTAGGCGAACAGGTTGTGCAGCACTGCCTGGCCGACTCTGGACTTCTCCCTGGAATCCCGGTCAACGCAGTAGAATCTCGTGAAGATGTGCGTCGACCTCCACAAAGCAGCCCTGCAGATGTCGAGCAGGGGCACACCAGACAGGAACGCCGTAGTAGCAGTGATCGCTCTGGTCAAATGGGCTCTCGGACGGCCGGGCAGAGGTCGGTTTGCCAACCGGTGACAGTGCATGATGCAGCCGGAGAGCCATCTGGAAATGGAAGTCTTCGAGAGAGCCTTCCCTTGATTCACAGGTCAAAAAATTCACAAACAGCTGTGATGTCTTCCGGAAACTCTTCGTGCGGTCCACGTAGAACTTCAGCGCTCTAGCCACATCTAGCGAGTGCAGAGTCCTCTCAGCCGGCGACGAAGGCGACGGGAAGAAAACTGGCAACACCAAGGGCTCGTTGAGGTGGAAGTCTGATGGCACCTTGGGCATGAAGGAGGGGTGCGTCCTCAGCACCACCCTCGTGTCGTGAAAAGTCAAGTATGGAGGCTTGCAAGACAGGGCCTGGATCTCTCCCACTCGTCGTGCAGAGGTGATGGCCACGAGGAATGCTGTCTTCCACGACAGAAACTTCAACGGCACTGAATGCATAGGCTCGAATGGGGCCCCCATGAGCCTAGTTAGTACCATGTTGAGCTCCCACGCCGGGGCAGGGGCCTTCACCGGCGGGAATGATCGGAACAGTCCTTTCATAAATTCCTTCACCAGACGATGAGACCACAAGGACGGCCGTCCTGTAGTTCTGGTGTAACGGGAGAAGGCAGCCAGATGTACCTTGATGGAGGCGTGAGATAGGCCAGCCTTGGCCAAAGACAGTAGGTACGGCAATACTTGAGGGGCCGTAATCCGCAGAGGGTTAATCTTCTGTGCTCGGCACCAGACAGAGAACCTCTTCCATTTGTGTCCGTAGCACTTGAGAGTTGAGGATGCCCTGGCCTTTGCAAGAACCTCTCTGCAGTCGGCCGGGATGTCGTATCCTCCAAACTCTAGTGCTGCAGGAGCCAGGCCTGCAAGTTCAGCGACTCTGGTTTGTGATGAAGAATGGCGCCTCCTTCTCTGGAGAGAAGATCCGCATCCGTCGGTAGCTTGACTGGTGTGGACGCTGACAAGTCCAGAAGGTCCGGGAACCAGATCTGCCTCGGCCACGCCGGTGCGACGAGGATCATCCTGCACCGGGACCTCTTGAGCTGGTTGATGAGCCGGAGTAGCAATGGCAACGGTGGTAATGCATAAAGGAACAGGCCATCCCAGGGGAACAAGAAAGCATCGCCCATGCTCCTCGGTTGGGGAAACCTGCTGGCGAACCTCCGGCACTTGGAGTTCGCCGCCGTCGCGAAGAGATCGATCTGGGGTTCGCCCCATCGTCGGAAGAGTCGGTCCACTTGATCCTGGCGCAGTTCCCACTCGTGGCACGAGCATAGCTCCCTGCCAGATGAAAGGGTACCAGAAACATCCCTTGTGCGATGGCCCAATGCCACAGATCCTGGGTTTCCTTGGACAGGGCAGGGGATCTGGTTCCGCCCTGTTTCCGAATGTAAAACATCGTGGTGGTGTTGTCAGTGAAGATCCTCACCACCTTGCCCTTGAGGGACGGAAGGAAGGGCCTGAGGGCCCAGAACACTATGCGGAGCTCCAAGCTGTTGATGTGGAGAGTCTTCTCCTCCGAGCACCAAAGGCCTCTCGCGTGGAGGCCCCCGGTGTGCGCTCCCCAACCTTCCAGGGAGGCATCCATCGTCACCGTCGCCTGGTGGGCCGGGGCTAGGAAGTCTGTTCCCGCTGTCAGATGAGCGCGGACACCCCACCATCGTATCGCCTGACGGAACGCTTCGTCGAGCGAGATCCTGTCCTCGAAGCTGCCCGTCATCTGGATCCAGTGGGCGTCGAGGAATTCTTGCAAGGGCCGCATCCGAAGTCTGCAATGGGGCACCAGATAAATGCAGGAGGACATCATTTCGAGGAGGGACTTGATAGACCTCACTTTGGCCACGTCCGTGGCCAGTAGACATTGCACCTTTCCTAGGATGGTCCTTATCCTTTCCTCGACGGTGAGGCCTGCCGCGCCACTGTGTCGAGCTGTGCTCCCAGAAACAGGGCGACTTGCGACGGGACCAGGTGGGATTTTGGAAAGTTGATGGAGAACCCCAGGTCCGTGAGCAGCTGGACGGACTTCGCAGTGTGTTCCACGGCGAGCTCCCTTGTCCTTGCCCGTATGAGCCAGTCGTCCAGGTAGGGGTAGACGTGGATCCCCTGCAGGCGTAGCCGCGCTGCCACCGGTGCCAGGCACTTGGTGAACACCCTGGGCGCCGATTTTAATCCGAACGGGAGGGCCTTGAACTGGTAGTGCCGCCCTTTGACCACGAACCTGAGGATTTTTCGGTGCCTCTTTAGAATAGGGATGTGGAAGTAAGCATCCCCCAAATCCAACGACGACAGGAAATCGCCCTCCTCCAGCTGTCCCAGCACGTGCTGGAGGGTGACCATCCAGAACTTCTGTGCCTTGATGTATTTGTTTAGTCGTCGCAGGTCCAGGAAAGGACGCCATCCTCCTGTCTTCTTCCTCACGAGGAAGTATCTTGAGTAAACTCCGGAGCCCCGAAGCCTCTTCGGGACGAGCTCGATGGCACCTTTCCTGAGCATCGCCCTTACTTCCAACAGCAGTTGAGGGACGTGATTTTCCTTCCTGGCCACGGGAGGAATGCGGGGGCACCTCTTCTGGAACTCGAGGGCGTGCCCCAGGGCCAGGGCGTACAGCACCCAACGGTCGGTGGAGATGGACTCCCACACGCTGACGAACTTCGTCAGCCGGCCTCCCACCGGGGTGCTTCGCCGGGGGCCCGACCCGACGGGCGGTTCAATCCTGCTTGGATGCCGCTTTGCCTCCTTGACCACCTTGGCGATGATGGTGGGATCCACCTGACTTGCCGCGTCCCCTGTAGGCCTCCTGCGACGAAGACCTTGCCGTTTGATGGTAAGTAGAGGAGCTGCTGCCGGCTCCCTTGGAGGCACCCTGTCTGCCTCCGGAGCTTTGAAAGGACGGCCGTCGCTGTTGGAGCACCCCCAGTGCACGGGCCGTCTCCGTGTCCGTCTTGATTGCCTGAAGGGATTCATCAACCGCCTTGCCAAAAAGGTTGTTCACATCGAAGGGCATGTCCAAAACCTTGGTCTGAACGTCCTGGCGGAAATCCGTCGCCCTGAGCCATCCTCGTCGTCTCAGGCAAACGCTGTTGCCCAACTGACGGAAACCGGTGTCGGCGATGTCCGTAGCCACCGTAATGGCGTGGTCCGAGGCAATCTCACCTTCCTGCAAGATTCCCAGGGCCTCAGCCCTCTTGGCATCCGGAAGGAAGTCCAACAGAGGGGCGATCTTAAACCACAACTCCCTGTCGTAGCGGGCTACGATGGCCAGGGCGTTGGCCGCCTTGATGGTCGTCGCTGCAGATGAGATGACCCGTCGTCCCATCGCGTCTAGCTTCCTACCCTCGCCGTCTGGAGTCGAGGCCGATGCCCCCCCCGCTTTCTTCTTGGCCGCCGCTGAGACAACCGAGTCTGGGGTAGGTTGCGCTCTAAGGCACAAGGGGGCCGCGTCGGGGACCCGGTACTTCTTCTCGTACTGGTCCCTCTTCGCAGGAGCCGTGGCAAGGTTCTTGAGGAGGGCGAGCCCCTCATCCCAGATGTCATCAAGAAGCGGTACGGGGAGGACCGTCTTCCTTTTAGCCTTGCGCGGCTGATAAAGGAACCCCTCCTTCTTCTTTTCCTCGGGGCAGAGCTGGAAGAGCTCCGATGCCCTGGAGATCATTGCATGGAAGGATCCAATCTCGTTGGGCGGGACGCCCGGGTAGGGGGCGATGGAGGACACGTTCCGTTGTCGCCTCCGTCGTCATCCGTACCCGTCGTAGTCGTGTCCATGCCTGTATCATCCCCGTGGGTAGTGGACCGGGGGGGAAGGCAGAGAAGGCCGCAGAGGCGGGAGAGGAGGCCTAGGATGCGTCCTCCTCCTCTTAGGCGGTGGGCTCCCCGAAGGTCCTGGCTCCGGATCCTCCGTCGGGTCTGGCTCAGGCTCCTCCGTCGGGGGAAGGGGCAATCTAGTCCTTATCTCCGAGCATAAGAACTGGATGGCTGACAAAATGGCCGCCGAGGTGTCCTGCGGCGCCGGAAACGACGGGCGCGAGGGCTCTTGAGGAGCCTCATCTGCGTCACCGTCGCCCTCGTCGTCACCCTCGTCGGGATCCCTCCCGATGGGCTGTGTCTCCTCCACGACTTGGATGAGCTTCTCTTCAGAGGTCGTGTCTGTATCCACGATGGCCACCACCCCCTCGCCCCTTTTTCCAACGAGGACTTCGTGGGGGTCTTCTCGATGGGTCTGAAAGACGACTCCCTCTGCGGTGGCAGGGAGACTCTGGTACCTGAGGGCACCTCCACTGGTGTAGCCTCCACAGGCTGAGCCAGGGCCGCTGCGACATCCTCAATCGAGGTCCTAGCAGAGTGAATCACGGCCAGCGTCACCTTCTGTACGCCCGGGGCCTTCACCTTCAGGGGAGGGTCCGAGCCTCGCTTCCCCTCTGCCAGAGTCTTCGAGATCGACCGGGGCCTCTCCAGAAGCTTCGCCGGGTTCTCGGACTTCCTCTTACCCGAGCCAGAGCGTTGGCTCGTGGTTGATGGCGCCGGGGAGGGTGCGCCCTGCCTGGCAGCCAAGGAGCCCGACCGTTCGGCGCTCCCGGTGCCCGCGGACTCGCGGTGCTTAGCCTTTTGTTGGGCCCCCATCGCCGGAGCACCCTCACAGGACTTAGAAGACCGCTCGGACTTCTTCTTCTTCTCGCCTGGCGGGCTCTTACCTTCCAGCCAGTTGGCGAGACAGAGGTGACGATCCTTCAAGGTCCGCTCCGACATGTTTCCACAAAATGCACAGTCCTTTTCCTTGTGCGTCTTGTCCTCATGGAGACAGTAGAGGCATAACGAATGCTCGTCCTCCTTGAAAACGTTCTGAAGCTGGCATCCAGGGCAGGTCCTTAATAACTTCCCGGGCGTCGAGCTCCCTTTCTCCTGGACCATGTCCGGGGTAGGTCTCGGAACCTCTGGAATCCTCCAAAAGCATAACTCGACGAAATCTTCACCCTTGAGGGGCGTAGAAAACTACAAAACGGATCCCCGTTGATCGGAAGTAGAAACGGTGGAGCTTGAGGCTCTTTTAACCGAAAAAAATGAGAAAAATCTCCTGAAAAAAGCGCGAAACGCAGCAAAAGCTCGAGAGCTAAGCACGAGGACTCCCAACACTTGATCGTGCGGTAAAAATCTGAAGATGGCTGCCCGGGGAGGGGCTTAGGGAGAGGGCAGTCATTGGCTTGGGGCAGTATGACCCAGAGACCAGTGATTGGTTACTACTGAGAAGGACAGATCAGAAACGAAACTGATACTGATTTTTTCTATACCGAGGATTCCCGGCCTGACAACGGGGAATATTCATGAGCATGTGAATCTGACTTGCACATAAACGTACTTTGTCGCTCTTGATGTGGTCTAATTTATAATACTAATTTACATTTTCTATTTCACACTGGTATGAATATATGCACCAGTAAAAAGACCAAGATTGTACATCTACCACTATTCCAGTGCCAACAGCAACCTCACTCACCTTTCAAGTATTTTTTTTACTAATCCTTCTGATGCAAGAAATATCTATTTCTTTAAGTTCAACTTAAAAAATATTGATTATTGTTCAGTACAATTGTAGCTTTTGAAACAAAGTTAACGCACAACAATGCCACTTGTGTGGTCTCCAGGCCATCAGGCGAATCTGTAATGCAAAGAAGGAGGGTGGGTGGTTGGTAGGATTGAGCGGGTCAAAGAGCAAGAGACCAGACTTTAGTGCGGTTGAGTTAGTTGGAAGAGTTCCACACTGTTTTTGCCGTGCAATAGTTGCCGTGAAGGTTGACTCCTGGAGACGTTTTGAAGCCAAGGAAAAAGAAAGTTATTGATGGCTTAGACACAATCTCTATGACATATAGAGAAACATTGGTGTGAGCACCTTTGAATAATCATGAATATCCTCTTCTGCCTAGATCATTGGGTATTGTATGAAGTTTGAGACACATAGTCCTCCGACAAGGCTATAGAAGTGTTTAAAGTGCTAAGATGCTACGATTGAGCAACTTCCTGAGAGGACGGTCCTTATTGATTTTGGAACTGGGCGAAGAAAACTATTGAGTGGTTGCCGTGCAAAGAGTATCAGTTGCAGGTTTTAATCTGTGTGCATGAAAGGTGCATATTATCCTGAGCACAAAGTGTTGAAGAAACTGAAATGTATGAACATCCCCATATGAATGTTCAGCCAGCGTGGTATTACAGAACAGAAACATGTTGGGAAAATAGAATAGAGACACTTTAGGAGTGCTGGAGTTTATAGCATTGTCATTGGGTCTAATGTATTGTGTAAATGTTGATGCATTTTTAACTTGTTGAAGTAATTTTGTATCGAGTACCTACTCGCTTTGTGATTCTATGGATTTTCAACGAATGTATTTGATATATGATTTCATAAATTGAATTGTTGTACAATCTACAGATATTGGTATGGGCACTAGGTCAATTATTGCAGGACAAACAGTACTGTGAGAGAGCCAGAACCCGTCTACCCATTATGAGATAGTTTGTTAGATTTTGTATATCTATCTCTCTTTTTGCTTATATATTTAGGTCTACACCAGACCGTGCAGATAGGTTGACACTGTTTAGGAGTCAGTTCTTGGGGCTATAAACATACCTGTTTTAGATACAGAGTTAGTTTGACAGGCATATGCAGGGGAGGGAGTTCATTAGTATGGATTGTTGGTGAAATTATTGGAAATCCAACCAAGTGAATCCCTACCCTAAGTTGAATTTAGGATTCTATGGGCCTCATTCCGAATAGGGCGGTAAGGGATACCGGACACCGTTAAGGAGACCGGTGCCGGTAATCCCTTACAGCCCTACTACGAGGTCCCTTAGCGGGTCCCTCCTTTAACGCCTGGTCTGACCAGGCGTTATGTACGGGACCCATTAAGGGACTTCAAAGCTAATAACGGTACCGCAAATTGCGGTACCGTTATTGGCTACTTCCCCATTCCCATTGAGCCCTATGGAAATTTGTCTAAGTGGCATGTAGGCTTCTATCTAAATGTTGACGATATTTTGCTTTTAATTTCTTTTTCGAATTTCATTTGACATCTTTATTATTGATATTACTTTGATATAGGGGGAAGCTGGATCTCCTCTTCTTCTGCAACCGGTCTGGTGGATGAGGTATAACAACTGAGAATGTATTGCATTACATTAATTGTTTTTTTTTATTTGAAATACTGTTTGCAAATTGTAAAGCAGTAGATCAACAACCTCAATGCATTTCCCATAGAAACAAATGCTACAATTAAAGAAAAACCTCATAAAAACCTACTTTGTTACTGTATTACAGACACTTTCACTAACTATATGAATGGGGTATGTTTTTGTACATAAACTTTAGCTGCTTGTAAAAATTATAATGGTGATAAAAAACATTCCAACGCATCATTTAATGAATATGTTTTGCAAGAAGATCACACACCAACTCCCGGCGACATCTCAGAAGGTTATCAGGTACACTTTTAAAGCTCTCTTTTTAACATTTTAGATATACACAGTGTTCGACTTTATGTCCATAGTGACAAAATTGTAATCAGATGATTAACCATATCTTTTAAGCAATTTTTAACTAATTTTGTAAGGTGGTCAATTTTTACGTCAACTGTCTCAAGATGTAGTTTGTGAGATCAATGATTTTAACGTTACATTGTTTAACAATCTAATCATTTTTGTTGAATGTTTTATGTATAGGGAATGTACTACTGAAGTGGTCGAAATTGAAGAGACCCATGGACCAGAGGTATACATAAGATATTTATAAATGTAAAGTTATGATATTTTCATGTAATATTCTTAATTCTCTAATCTTTACCAGAGTAACATTGGTTATATTTGTAGATTTGCATATATGCATCTTGTAGTTGAAGAGCAAGTTGCATGGTTGATACAATTTCAAAATGCTGTTTTTCAGCTTGGTCTTGTGGTTGGCAAAATAGAATTGAATGTTCAAAGGAAACTTCAGAAAACAAGGGTAAATAACTAAAATGTTTGTTTTTAAATAAGTTGTTTATGAATTATTGTATTGAATTGACATTTTGAGGTTGTAATTCATATAATATGTATGTTTACAAAAAACGAAGCATGTTTGTTTTTATTCATTTGACACCTAGTAGGAAGAGGAGCATGAAGACGCAGACAACAACACAAACTAATGATGTGGCTTGCCAAACCAATGTCAATTGGGAGAAGCTACTGTTTGAAGCTCAGCATGGTCCAGTCAAGATTCAGAGTTGGAATGCAGTTGTCCAGTGGCCGGAGTTTAAATGGAAAGTCACCAGTGACCCATATACAGTAACCATGGATCAATGTTACAGCACAAAACATCACCCCGAAGAGACAGAAATAACAGGCAATTTTTCTGAATTGCGTGCAGAACAGCTCACAAAATCCACACCCGCTAAAAAATTATAATCTAAGAAACAGAACATGTTCACTCTTACCCCACTACATTTGGAAAATCTGGAAATGTCACAAACTGAAATAAGCCAAGCAACTTCGCAAATGATTGACGATTGTGCCCGTGATCTGGACTTCAGTCTTCAGAATGTTGAGAACTTATCCACCACCAAGATATGATATGATATGGGATTTAAAACGCGCCTGTACACAAGTGTTTCTAGGTGTGACAAGACAAAGCAGGGGAAACAGAGGGAGGACAAGATAATGATCCTTCTAGGCTCATTATCTAGTCTAGTAGGATTTGTGGGGAGCCATTGGTGTACTTTACTTGTATAATTAAAGGCACAAACCTGAAGATGAAGGGTAACTGTGTACACAACCATAACACATTTTCTTGGTCTGCTCAACCTACACTTGGAAAAGTGCCTGCTGGAAACTTACTTTTTTCATCTGCTTTGCTGTTTAGCGGATCAACATTCAGAAAATGTCACGTTTCTGTACATTTGTGGGACATGAGATCCTTTCAAAAACCCAATACTACAGATATCAGAAGAAATTCTTTTTCCCGTCTATTAGCCAGGCACGGACACTCGAACAAATATGTTTGGACAATGCTTTCGATGGAAAAATTCTCAGTCTTGCGAGTGATGGACAGTGTGACAGTCCAGGTTTTTCTGATAAATACTGCACTTACCACTTCCAAGACATGGAAACCCAAAAAATGGTAAGTTCAGTCGCTGTGCAAGTGTCTGAATGTACATCTTTGGTTGCAATGGAAAAATATGTGCTCATTAAATCGATTGAACTTCTTGAAATCCAGAGGAATGCAAATAGGCCTGATAGCCGTTGATAGGCGCATGGAAATAGACAAGGTAATTGAAAAGCAGTTCTCACACATACATCATCAGTATGATGTATGGCACGTTGCAAAATAAATTTCTAAAAAGGTTAAAGCTGCTGGTAAAAAAGGCTATAGAAAATATTTTAAGTTGGTTACATTCCATGAGTAACCATCTTTGGTGGGGCTCAAAAACTTTTGATGGATCTGCAGATATGCTTCTCAAAAAATGGTGTTCATTGATGCACCATTGTTGAAACAAATACTCATGGGAATTAAACAAACATTTCCACAAATTTGCACAATGATGATTGAGCGAGGAGCATGAGCATAAGAAAAGGTGGTTGGTGCCAAGCTGCCCTCCTCACACAGAACTCAAGAAGATTGTGTATGACAAAACTCATTCAAGATACATCAGGGGACTCACCAAATTCTGCCACACTGGAGAGTTGGAGGTGTTCCATAATATGTGCCTAAAGTAGAAGCCTAAAAGGTTGCATTTTGCAACAGATGGTATAGAGCCCAGACCAAGACTGGCTGTACTTGCACATAACGAGGACATTGGCAGAGAACAATCAAAAACTGCAGGAACACTCTAGGAATCTCCGTCACCAAAAGAAGCAAGCAGTAAGAGGCAAAGACAATCATCTAGCCGATGGATTTCGTAATTTGTAAAAGATCTGACATTGAATGTACTGGCCATAAAAATGCATGGCATAGCTCCAGATTTTGTTCCCAGGGCCCAGTCAATGTCACAGAACATTGTGTTAGAGGTTTGCCCTTCCAAACTTGAACTTATTGAAAGGTTGACTTCAAGATTCAAATGATGTTTGTCTCTCATGACAATTTCTTTTTTTGTTTGTAAATAAAACCAGTTTGAACCATTTACACAGTGTTTGCAAATAATGTATATAATTGTACAAAGTTGCAGAGAGTAGGGGGCAGGTGTCTCTCCTCGGCTGGTGCCTCCATTTGGAACAGCCTCCCTGCTCCCCTCTCACTTGTGCAGGACCTCCTTAAATTAAGGAAACTGCTGAAAACTATGCTCTTCTCTACCTCTTGCCCTCTTCCCCTTCCCTGCTAATCACCCCACTGCCACTGTGACTGGTAGTCTGGCCTTCGTGAATCTTAATTGATCCGAGGCCCTTCCTCCCAGTCCATTCCAGCACCCCTCCACCACCTCTGCACTCGCCTGTGGGCCCTTGCTTGGTGGCTCAACATCCACTCTTGTGAGCTGCCTGTACTTGCACTTAGCCTGAGGTTCTCCTCCTCGGCTCCCCTAAATCCCTCCTCCAGCACTTGTCCACTCCTCTACTCCTCCTTACATCCCCATCCCCTGCACTTCTTCTCAATTGCACTTGCACATCCGAATACAACAAGGCCTAGTAGGACCACGACTGCATAGTTACTGTTTTTGACATTATAATTATAATAATTGTATTATTATAACAACATTTTTGTTATCATTTCCCCTGTTCCCATCCTATTTAACCATGTGGTACTTTGAAACACAATTCTGTTGTTTAAAGCACCTTACAAATGCTCAATAAAATATAAATGAAAATATTAATGAGGGTGCAAAACATCTTTTAAAGATACCGAGTCTGACTTTGCTGGAAAGTCAGAATCTTGCTAATCGGCTGCAGATTGAAACAGAGCAGAGGTTTATGTGACACTTGATGTCCTCCTTCTCAACCCATTTGCAGTGCTATGCTGATGACACACAGTTTCCTTCAAGCTTCCCTCTACTACCGCCTCTTCCTCCTCTCGCATTCCCAATTGTCTGACCGCTTTTCATGCTTGGTGCACAGACATTTATCTCTGTCTTAATGCCAGTAAAAATGAGATCCATCTGATTGGGATCCCTGCACCCTTTTTCCCTCCAGCCCTCTGGCTGCCCTACGTGGGCCCTCTAAACTCACAATCTAGTGAGGCCACAAATCTTGGGGTGATGTAAGACTCCTCTCTCTCATTCACCCCTCACATCTTGGACCTTTCCAAAAAGGCACACTTTTAACTTTACCTCCTTGTAGGCAGTCTCCCTTTCCTCACCTTCCCCCAGAAATTCAATCTCTTCAGATCTTTGGTACTTACCAGGCCAGACTACTGCAAGAGCATCTTCCTCAATCTGATTCTTTCCTCCCTCCGCCCCCTTCAAACAATACAGAATATGGCTTCAAGATTTATCCTTGACCTGAAGTCCAGGGACCATATCTCTCCAGCTTTAAAATCTCTCCACTGGCACCCGCTGGTCACACACAGCCTCTGTGACTGATGGCCTGATCCTTTATGAGACTCACAGGCTACCAAGCCCTCTGCCAAGCCAACACCAGCACCCACCTCCTGCAGCACTGCCCTCTGGTCTCCCATCTGACTGCCGGGCGGCTGGGCCTCTACCACTTGAGACACCTCTGCCCAAGCACTTAGCCATTAGCACCCACTGGCACATCCCCTCCTGGGCGCCAGTAGCACCTGCCCATACCCTGGTCCACCACCCTCTACCCCTTCCCTCTCTCATTAACTTCTTACTGCACTTGCACGTTACAAATATGACAAGGACTAGCCGGACGACTTTTGTTTATTTATTGTTATTGTTTAGTTACTCCCCTTGTTTCCCTACCCACTTTTTGTCTTATCGCGCCTGGTGACACAATTTACTGTATAGGCACATTACAAATACCCATCAAATCAAATCAGATTCATATTGATGCAGAAAAGAAGATGATTGTTGTAATAGATGTACACATAAGCCAGTAGGCCTTTCAAAACCGAAGTCACACTAGACATGCAGGAATTGTTTTATTTTTTTAAGTTGCACATTGCACATGTGGCACTGGGTGCAAGAGTGTACGTGTCCTGGTGCGAACTAGAGCCTTTGACCACCCTTCCACCACCTTGACACCCTCTTCCCGGTCCACCCGTGTCGCCACTATATTTTAACCCACCGCTTTTCATCCTTCTATATCCATGCACCTGTATTCCGTGCTGTTACCATCTCTATACATCAAGTAAAATTACCTAAATAAGTTTATGAGTTTATAAACAGCAGTGAAGGTGGGTAGCGATGAGCTACTTAGTGATCAGCAATACATACTTATCATAAGTGGAGAAATAGGTGCATTGATTAATGTAGAAGTAGGTTGCATAGTCACAAAGGCTTCAATATGACCAAAAACTAAAAAAAATACCCTTTTGTTTGGTTTTAAAGGAGGCAGACCTCAGTGTTTCAACCAAATCATGTTTCCACGTTATTAAACATGAGGATGCGTAATGGGGTCATGGTGCAAAAGCCTGTTTTCCTGATCTGTTTTCTAATTCTGTTTTTTGATATGCAAGGTATGCCCCACTTTCATCCCAAAAACTGCCCCACACTAACGTTTCACTTTTTTTTCCAACCATTGCCCTATTGCCATACAGGGCAGTCCGAGCCTGTCTGCACCTCCACTAGGTGCATCTGTGAAAGAATCTGTAAATGTCGTGTGACCAGGTGCATTGTTACTGTTACAATGGTAGTAAATATTTGAAATATTTCATTGTGTTTCACAGCACAGCTTGACATGAATATTGTTCATTTTTGTGGCAGGTGCACCGCCAGAAATTAAAATCGCTGTGACTCGCTGTGAACACTGGATAAAGGGTCTTGTTGTTATTTGGCCTTCAATGCACCAAACTAACAATTTGACGGACGCAATGTGGCGAATATCCGCAAGGAATTGATAAGATTCACTACATTGAAAGTGGACATAGGAAAGTCAGGTTTCTATTGCTGAGATCTCTCTTTCGAAGCAGTTGGTCATCCGTCACATAGGGACAATGGAAACTCAATGCACAATATAAGCAAAGTTTTAATTAATGTTTGGGCAAATGAGGATGGCAAGTGTGCTGCATGCCACACGATGAATGATGTCACGGATGAATGGTCGATTTGACGCAAAGAATGGGTACTGATATTTATTTTTTATTCTCGACTTTACACAGTTACATAGTACCAATGTGTGTCTGTCATGATGTGATTCTTCCGGTTAACAGCTTTGTCAACCGAAATTGGACAATACTAGTGAACAAAGCATCTGTGATAACCATTATCTGGGACGATCGCTAGACACCAATCTGTCCTTTCGCCATTGCAGTAACAAGGAGCAACATGGCAGCTTATCGATTATGAAAACGTGCAGATGTGAAAGTGTTGCATTTTGAAACGGAATCCAATCCGTTCTTCTCAGTGACGGATCTCAATGTCCGTAGATCCAAAATCGGTCGTGGAAAATAAGAACTTTCTGTGAACAATTCAAAGAATGTGATTAATCGATCGCTGAATGGAATCACCATTATAAGATGTTTTCTTGGACATAATCTGCTCTTTACAGCATTATGACAAAAATAAAAGTACTTGATAGCATTCTGATTATCGCTGTATTCTTAGGAATATATATTTTTTTCCCTTTTTGTGAAAAGAAACGTTTTGCCTACTGTGTGGATGTGTGTGTTTATGTTCCTGGTTCTACGTTAGATAACGTTATGACGTGGGTGAATACAGGGAAAGTTTGGCTATGCTGCCCACCAACATCATGGAGCATATCATTTTGACTAGGGGGTGGGTGATCTGATTTACTGCCGTGAGGGCGCTTGAACTTAGGGCAATAGATCAACGGATATGATTTCCACAAGATGGCGGTGCCCAGGCAGGCGTTTTCGCATGTATAAAAGTGAGGAAAACTAAGGTAAGATTCTAAGGATTTATTTTTAAGATGGATCGATCTATCATCGAAAATACATGCACAATCGGTTGGGACAATACAATTTCTGAGTGAACTAACTCTTTAAAAACAAACAATTCAATCAGAGGGTTTTGATCAATGTGCCATGTGAACAGTTCTGTACAGTATGTACGTCACCTGCCTAATCCAATGGTGCTTTAATTTTGCAATGTGAGTGCATGAATTTTTAACAGTTGTTTTTTCTTATCTTTCATTCATTACTTATTTTATATTTTTTAAGGCTATTTGAGAGCTCTGATAATCATGATTGCATGCCCCAGTCCCAGGCTTTCATTTCCCTCTAAATTCATTTTGGGAGTTGCATTCTTGGTTGACTTCAATCAATTATATTGTGCTACAGACGGGCTGTGTGGCGGTGGGGCTTGGGGCGTGAGCTACAGTATAAGAGCTGTCTCCATCAGTATCATACCATAACTTTGACTGGATCTTTCTAGCATGGATGTTGTTAAATGATTCTTTATTATTTTAAAAGCCTTTCTATCAATATCATTGTTTATGAAGTGCTGTAAATACAGTAACATAAAGGAAATGACTCATCCCCCTCCTGACATTGGAAAGTCACTAGCAGTGGCCGGTTCAGATGGTCTACTGCCCTTCCTCCACAGTAATGTCCCAGCCCTGAGCGCATCAATGAAAGTGTGCAGGGAGTTTCAAACAGGACTGTGAGCCACAGTATAGGCATGTCAGGTCACCTGTTGCTAAGGTAAGTTCACATACACTCATGCATGCCAAGCATGCTAAGCAGCCAGAGTGTTGGTGGGGCAAAGTTTAGGTCACTTGCCTTGGTAGCAAAGAGTCCTCAAGAACTGTGGGTGGGTTCTATCCTCCCTGCCACAATAACCTCTTATGTATCAAAATGTTATTAATAGAAATCTTAAGCAATATTGACTGGTGACTAATGTGCTATTGTTTTTCAAAAGACCTGCCGTCCATAGAGAAATATCATTTTTCTACTTTTGGTTTTAATAAGTAAGGTGAATTTCAGTATGAGGACAGACATACATAATACATAATTGTAACTGTAACTCCTGCTTCACCTTCTATAATCACAGCCACTCTAATGGTGACACTTGCATTGGCATTTCAAGTGGGAGTAAGGGAGAGTGGCAAACTTAATTTTAAGTAGAGCTATGTGAAGTCTTTGCTACTTGAGATTTACTCCAAAACTTTGCAAACGTCATGAACTTGAAAAGATTTTTTGCAGACACGATTAAATGCACACAAATCACGTGGGTGTTGGAAGCGGCCTGTATTTAGCCTCAATTCTGTGCGAGCAACAGGGGAGGTGAGAATTGACACGTCCACGACACATCATGGGTGCATTGCTGTGTTGTTTTGGCGTTCAGAGGTGCTTTCCTCTGATTCTGGTAACCACGGAGAGGAGGGGGCAGCGGGTGCGGCGGACAAGCTGAGAGGAGAGAAATCAGCCATTGTCCATGGCCTGTGGCTCGCAGTCTTGCAGTTTCACAGTTCACGGCTCAAAAGGCTGATAAGTCACCAAGTCTGTCAGAGGAGGTGAGAGACTGCCGTGGACCGGGGAGCTGGGACGCATGCCGAAGGAACGGAACTGCGTAATTCGGTGGAGCCTGGAACCGGTGGTAGTAGTCCTGCAGTCCCACAGGGCGGTAGTCTCCCCCCCTTTGAGTCCCTGAGTCTGTATAGAGGTTTCAAGTGTTCATGCGTTTATGCAGCTGCGGTAGATTCACACTTTAGTGCTTTCCACAATATCCTGCAGCACTTATTCTGCGGCGACTGTGTTTAATACTCACGTAAGCTGTGACTGATTGTGATGGTGAACTTTTTGCCCACTGACCTACCCACCAATTCTTATGATATGGGAGTAAAGACCAGGTCAAGGAGGGGGGAGATAGCGCAGAGAGTGTTCAAACCGGCAAGTCAGCTTGCATCCATGCGTGCTCCGCACCAGTCAGCAAAGCCAGCAAGCACACGTTACCAAACAACTATAAAGTGGGCCCAGAGAAAGTGCCCAGACAAGACAGCATCAAATGGACTTGTATATATCCCCGGTGCCCCCGAGGTCTCACCTTCACTCTCACCCACTGTGACCACCCTAACTGCTTGGAGAGAGAGAAAGGGAGTGGCAGCAGATGTAACAGTAGATGCTGCCTGGACGACATATGGGAGACTAGGGAAGCATCAGAAGAACTAGGTACTCTAATGCATCAGGGGACCCCGCCTTTGCCTCTTTATCAATCCGGCAATTTAGCTCTACTTTCAGATGCAGGCGTCTCCCCTTTATCATCCACATTGGGCACATCTGCTTCCCCCTTCATGTTCTCCACTTCTCTGGGGCCTGGGCTGATGGGACCTGTGGGACCGTGGCTAGAAACTGGTCCTTCGGACAGGTCGGTCTTGGAAGATATTATGCAGAAGACTGTATGGGACCAGTACAATCCACTGCCAGCATGTATGGCATCCACGAAGAGCATGTGGAGATCCCTGGAGGAAACAGGGCCTTCGATTTCTCGAGCACACAGGGAACCAATTTGCCTGTTGTGGGTGAAGGATACAGAGCTTGGTACAGAGTACAGCCAGCGCACCAGGAAAGGAGCATGTGAAGACTGAGATCACAAACTACAAACCAGCAGTTCCTCTGATTAGGGATCTGATAATCGATCCAATGGATAAAGTGGCAGGTGCAATTGATTGATTATTTTGTATGCGCTTATGCAGCAAGTGTTTCAAAGTGCAACCATGCATGGGCCGGGAAGACAAGACAAACAAGCTTACTAGGAGTGGTATATTTAGGCTATGTAGTCCATAGGCAGGAAGTGTGAGGGGGGTAATTGGGATTAAGTGCACTCAGTCCAACCAGAACATGGGTTAAGTGCTAAGGTTAAGTGCTAAGAGGTACCACTCTCATGGGTCGTAACCGACAGTGCAGTAGTGCTGTGGCAGCGCAGGGCCCAGAGGCAAGTGCAGAAGACTGGCAAGGATGCTTGGGACCTGTGAGGCTCTGAAGGTGCACCAGGCAGCCAGTCGGCAAACTGAGCAGAGAGTAGAGGCGAGAGAGCAAGAAAGTAGAAGGAGGTGGTTAGCAGGGGACAGGGAGAGAGAAGGGAGGAGGCGAAGAGGAAGGTCTTGAGGAGTTTCCGGAACTTTAGGTGATCCGGTTCAAGGCAGAGAGGGGTAGGGAGGCTGTTCCAGAGGGAGACACCTGCGGAAGATTAAGATCTCCCACCAAATCTCTGCTTGGAAAAGCAGCTCTCTCGCAGAGCGTTGGAGGAAGACAGGGCTGAGGGCTCGGAAGGAGAGGATTTAGGAAGAGAGCATTGCAGATAGAGAGGGCCCAGACCCCAGAAAGCCTTGTGGACAATGCAAAGAGTCTTGAACTGGATTCTTGCAGCTACAGGGAGCCAGTGGAGGGATTTCAGCACCTGAGAGATGCAGTCTCTGTGCTTGAGGCCAAGGATAAGTCTTGCGGTTCTGTTTTGGATGAGCTGAAGAGGACGGAGAGTAGAAGCAGGGAGGTTGAGAAAGAGGCTGTTGCAGTAGTCCAGCCTAGAGAGGACCAGGGCTCTGGAGACGGTGAGCCTCTGGGGGAAAGTGAGAAAAGATTGAATACCTCTGAGAAGGTGTAGTTGGTAGTGTGACTTTTTTGAGATATTCGAGATATGGGAAGAGAAGGAGAGAGTAGAGACAAAGATGATCCCCAGGTTTTTTGCCTCATTGGTGGGTGGACCTGCAGGGCCCAGGGAGGCCGGCCAGGGGGAAAGAGGGAAAGTGGGAGCATGAGTCCCAATGAGGACAATCTCTGTCTTACTGGCATTGAGGCAAAGGTTGTTTGCAGCAGACCACGACTCGATTGTCGACAGTCAGGAATGAGCAAGGAGGAGGAAGAGGCTGAGAGTAGCCTGTAAGAGAGCTAGCTGTGTGTCATCTGCATAACACTGAAAGTTGGAGGTGAAAGTAGCTATCCTATGGGCCACAGTGGCCATGTAGCAATTGAAGAACCAGGGGAAAGGTTAGATCTCTGGGGGTCACCACAAGTAGGGAACGTGATAGAGGAGAGAAAGGGCCCCAGTTCCACCTGGGATGGGCGGTCAGAGAGAAATGAGGTTAGCCACGCCAGGGCCTGATCAGTGATGCCCAGGGTATCATGGAGACATGCGATCTGGGTGTTTTGGTTTACTGTGTCGAAAGCAGAGGAGAGGTCAAGTAGAATGAGGACAGCGGGAGAGTTAGAAACAATGTTTGAGAGTAGGTTTTCACAGGTGTTCAGAAGAGCAGTTTCTGTCTCTATGGATGCTCCAAAGCTAGACTGCTGGTCGTGGAAGTAGCCAACGGATTTGGTGTGGAGGCTGAGCTGAGATATTACCAACTTCTCTAGGAGTTTGCCCAGAAAAGGAGTGATGGAGATGGGGCAATAGTTTGCCAGAATGGAGGGGTCAGCAGAAGGTTTTTTGAGGAAAGGGTGCACTAAGGAGTGCTTGAGAGCAGTGGGGAAAACTCCAGTGGTGAAGGGGAGGTTGCAGAGGTCGTCCAAGGCTGAAGCAAGAGAGTTAATGTTGTCCTTGATGGTTTTGGAGGGATAGGGATCCAGCTGTTTGTAGGAGGCCTTCATAGACCGGACTTATCTGGTGGCCTCCTCAGGTGTGACAGGAGAGAGAGAAGAGAGATGGGGGGAGGCGTGGCCATACATGAGAAGAACATGGAAGGAGTGGAAGAAGCTGAAATTTGTTTGGCCATACGAAGCAGACTCCGCGCTCTAATACTTTGTCACATGGGGGGAGTTGGTCTCATCCATACTTCTGTGCAAAGGTCAAACAAACACAGGATGGAAATCTCCATGATCAGCCGACTCAATCCCCCTGCTCTCAGGGAGGTAATGAAGAAAATGTATACATTATCAGTGAAGGATATGAATTCTGCATGATGATGGGGGGGCAGGAGTGCTAGAGCTCTGGCTGAATAACATTACTCTGTCAATAGATGATATCAAGGACGAGATCTGCAAGATGCAAGCCCTACATATTAAGGATGAGCAGTGTGTTGATAAGTGCATTAAAATCATCCTCAAACTCCTAAGGGTGGCACTCCGCAGTTATCGAAGGACATAAAAAAAACCTGCGGCAGTGGAAGCTGGGACGCAGACACAGTATGAGATAAAGGCCTGTGCACCAGCTTCCCCTCAAGGGTGTAAACTGGAAGTTATTAATATGCCTCATGGGGACATTTCAGTATGCCCAGCTTATCCAATTCCCGGGGATCCTTCAGGAATTGCTCCTCATGTGCTTCCTGCGATGAGGCTAAACACGAGCTTACATCCCTGACAGAGCGCAAAGCAGTTGATGCCCTCCAAGGAAGTGAGAAATGGATTAAATGAATTGCAGCCAGCTGAACCCTTGATTAGTATTACAAGTAATAAGGATTGCGTACTTAGTGCGTAGACCACAAACATTATCGAAGAGAATCTAGGAAATTATCTCACATAGATTTGACGGATGTAAATGAGAACAAAGGCGAAGACGCTGTAATTAAGACTAGTGAGGGTGATGGAACGGATCCCTTGGCTGGGTGAAGAGAAGGAAATATCATATTTTGTTTCGAGGGCCGGAACCACGGAAATAAGAACTCTTATAAGAGAGCACTGGTAAAAGTGGAATCAGAGAACTTGTGAATCGAAGATTTAACCTTTAAAGATGTTTCAATAATGCAGATTCTATCGGACTGTATGCTTTGTGGTGGCTATAATGTCAGATTTGGGATGGTGAACCAATATCTGTGAGCTGCAATATTGAACTGTGCGGACGAACTGGCACTCAATGGTTGTGTAGGTCTACTGAGATGAACAACAAGTCACGTGCCACCCACATGATACTTGGCTTGTGCCACTTTGCGTCATCACAGAGACCTCCCAATCATATATATAAACACATGAACCCGCACGGGCATGGTTGGGTGGGCAATAGGCCAAAGAAAAGAAAATGGATTTGAGCCAAGCAGTTTTGGAACGTGTTTTGACAAAATTGCCACAATTCATGCTAACATCCAGAGCAAAGGACACTGTGTATGGCTGCATGGCGCACGTTCCTCTTCTGGGCCCTAATTCTGGAAAATGTACTATGCAGTCCACGAGTATTGTCTTCTGGAATGTGGCTGGCCTTAAGACAAGGCTCAAGGGCCCTGATTTTATGATTTTTTTTTAGAAGACGTGGATATTTTACTCATGGAGACATGGGCTCTGGACACGATATATTTGGTGGGTTTTGAGGTTTATACAGCCAAGGCAGCAATGTTTGGTCACGGCAGGAGCCATAGAGGTCTTGCAATATATTTGGCACATTCACCTAAATTGAGGGAGCATCGGTTGCTATATAACTCCCTGACTCTGCTGATAGTAGATGTAGTGTTAGCGGATGGTAATGCCTGGCGCATAGCCAATTTCTACACCGCAATTGGTGATTGTAGCACTCAGGGGCCATGCCATGCTTAGCTGGAGGTATTGGAGGATGTCATGAGCCACAAAGGTCGTTCCCCAAATTTCAGATTTCTGGCAAGTGGCGAGTTTAACCTAAAAATAGGAGATTACACAGGGACCACTGACAGTATCATGGATGAGGACATGGCATTTGGTATCTACCCACCGTGCCTGATAGAGGCTGCCACAGACACTCTCGGTAGAACATTTATGGACGTGCTGATTAGGCTGGGATTTAGAGCAGTGAATGGGAGAATCATGTCTGATACTCTAAGAAAACAGACTTTTGTGAACAAGAAATACCGTTCGACAATTGATTTCATCATCCTGGGTGTAGAGCATTGGCACTGGATAAAGGATTTCTAGGTAGTCCCCAGGGTCGAAAGTGATCATGACCCTCTTGTTCTAGCACTATGTTTCGGGAACGAAGGATCCATTACTGGGGTGAAATCTCCCAACACCGCTATATAGAAAACATTGCAGTGAGCATTGGTGGACCCGATTATTTAGTGTCCAAGTTGATGTATACAGCCATAGATAATTTGGCAAAGTGCTTGAACCCAGAGGCCCCTACGGAGAGTAAATGGCTAGCTTGGGCAGACATAATGACTTGCATATCTCAGGAATTTCGAAAATCTGTTGTGGCCTGGCAGCCCAGTCGAACAAGGTTGGCATGATTTAACACAGAATGCAGGCAGGCTATAAAAGTACTCCTAGAAGCATTAAGGTGCCATAGTAGTTCCCAGGTACATATCATTAAAGCCAGTGCATTGTATAAGCACACGCTAAAATCCAGCAGATTAGAACAAGTGGAACTTGGATGGTTTGCATGCCAAGAACACGCTAGCAAGGGGGCATGTTGAACAGGTAGGTGACGCCAGCTGGATTAAGCATTTTTCGGTATTATATGAAAATCGCAACCTCGAGCAGGTGGACAGCACAAAAGGTAGAGTGGCCCCCTATAACATGCATAATGTGGGCCTGGGCCTAGTGTTGTCAATGGAAGAGGTAGCGATGGCACTTGCTGGATCTGCAAATGGCAGAGCGGCAGGACCAGATTCCATCTCAATAGAATTCTTCAAACGTGAGAAGGCGATTTGGGTGCCGATAGCTACCTTGCTGTTTAACATAATACTGAACTTGAAGATTTTTCCAGACTCCCGGAAGGAGGCGGTCATTGTTCCAGTTTTTAAAAAGGGAAGACAGAATTGACCCAGCCTGTTACCACCCAATTGCACCTATTGACACCTCAGGTAAATGGTTTGGTTGCCTACTGCTTCAAAGGATTATGGCTTGGGTCATTGAAAACTGTGTCCTCTCGGAGTACCAATTGATCAGATAGTAAATCTGGGTTTGGTTCTGGACATGTACGTTCATGCCCGTAAGGGCACCATCTACCTACCTTTTATAGACCTCTCGGCTGCCTTCGATTGTGTTGACCATGACAAGCTCTGGAGCATATTACACTCCATGGGAATACCAGGTGAGCTATTAAAGATCTTGGTTCATATGCATACCAATCCGACCGCAAACGTAAGGCTGGGAAACAAAGGACAAGAAACACAGGCATTTAAGATCTCCCTGGAGTGCGACAGTGCTGTGTCCTGGCCTCACTGCTTTTTAATCTTTATAGAAATTCATTACCGAATGTCTTGGTGAGTGATATCCCGAGGATAGCTTGGGGTGACGATTTCTAGTGATTTGGCCTGGCTCTTACACATAAAGCAGCAAGCAGTAAAGGCACCTCAAATCAATGGCTCAATCCTGAGATTCAGGGTAAAATTGGGTGGCCTGCCCATGGCTCATGCCCTTCGAATTTAAGCCGCAAAATGCCTTTGGAATATCATGGGTTTGCCACAGAGCTTCCCAGTGCACCTGTTGCACAAATTACTTGAACTGGCTTACGTTGAAGATCTCATTAGAATGCAGCCTTTCATTTACTGGCTGTGTCTATGGGAGACGTCCCAACTGTCAATAGCCAGGGCCTTTGTGAGGGATCTCATGACCCCAAATCGTTGTGCTGCCTCACCTTGGTTGAAATACATAAAATCATCCTTACAAGAGCTCGGCCTTGGGCACTGGTTTGTGGCGAGTTGCAGGCAGGCAGCGCTGCCAGGGGAGGGTTAATGGACACCTTTTCCCCTCGTAGAACGATAATAAGGAGCAAGAGTGAATTGCAAAAACAAAGCGTACAATTTTATTAGTGCAACCGTGCCCTCAAAACTGTAAGGTCAGACTACGTCCAATGGTTCATCCCCAAAAGGAAAAGGGCAGTTATTATGGCTTTCAGAGCAAATCTTTTGTTCATTGTGGAGAGGGCACTTCTTTCACTAGTAAATTGTACTGAAAGGAGGAGCTGGCTTTGCTGTGAGAGTGATAGGAATGATTTGTTGCACTTCCTATTTTTCTGTCCTACTTTAGCAAAGCTAAGGAAAGATTCAATTTCGTGAGGAGCCAAACTGCAAAATGGCTCGATAGAAGCAACCTGGAGCAAGCATTAAAGTGCACAGAGAACAGCACGTGGCCAGAATGGAGTCAAACATCACATTTTTTGGAAGAACACTACTGCAGAAGTCACTGTGTGCTGGTCCAATTTAAATTGTGGAGGATAGAAGATTGCAGGCACTATGACAATAGCGAGTGAGAAACCCGTCGATAGCAAGGTACAGTCATAGATGCAGTGGCAAGCACATAGAAAAGCAAGAAGGGCCAACTGCTATTTCTGACAAGGCATGGCAATAATGGTGAAAGTGTGGAATAGGCCAGGGGCCTGACTGATTACGGTCTCCAAACCACTTCCTCTAAAGCCTGATGCACAAAAGACTGCAGCGCGTTGCATGACACACAGTAGGTTAGGCTTTGTGGGAAGCGGCCTGGAGAGCTGATGGAAGTGGCAGTGGGGGCAGTACAAGTAAGTTGTGGGGATGGGGGGAGCTGGGCTCCGCAGGGGAAGCAGGGGTATGTGGGGAGTCCCCTGAAATTAAAAGAGAGAAGGGGGGAAGCATAAGACCTCCCTTGCGGTGGGCAACCTTCATGAGCAGCCTTCTACAAATTCGGTTTTATGTTTGCAGTCTTAGGTCTAGGCAGACATTCCTGACCATTGCAGCTTTCAGGAAATTGCAATGCCAATCACCCTGCATGGATGCATGCAGACCCTGCTAAAAGGAGGATGCAAGAATCACTGATGCATTCTAGGGATGATGATAACAGTGCCCCTGTTAGCCATGGACATGTGAGTGCAAACGTGACTGAGGAGCAACACAAACGTAAACAGAGCATGTGGTACCCATAAGTGCTGTCTTTTTGCCCAAGATAAATACATTACACAATAGTAGGGCAAGTAGTCGAAGTACGAATGGAAGCACAGTGGCAGGAGCAGACAGCGGTCTAACAACTGCAGTGCCCTGGGGGTTCTCCCATGCCCACTACTCACTAAGGCCAAAAGAAAAGCTCTGTCACTCACTTAGCTGGTGTTAAAAAGGCTTAATGATATGCCGGAGATATTTTCACTATTGAGAACAATGACCAGTTGGCATCTGTACACTTTTTAAAAAACAGGTGCATCGTAGGAAGCTGGGTACACATGTTGGCATCGGGGACTATCGGGTAACTTGGAATGCAATTATTGAGGAGAATTGCTGATCAGGAAAAGCGCAAAAGTGGGGTGCTACCAGAACTTCTAATGAAGAGACAGCACTTATGATCAAGGAAGACTACGATAATGAAGAAGCTATCAGAACATACGCTCAAAACGTGAGCAGGGTATCAAGCCCCAGGTGCCTTGTGTGGGGCTCCAAGGTGTCACCCCTCCTCGTTCCCTGTCAACCCTTAGTGATACAGGATCCTCTGCTGGCACTGGCTGCACACTTCACAGTTTAGTCTCTAGAAATCCAGCATCAGGACTGCCTTCACGTGGTCTGCAACGTAACAGAGAAACCATTGCATGGCATGTTTTTACAGTGGCAAACGGCTGGAAGTTCAATTGCTGCCTCCTGTGAAAGACACAGTAGCATTCCTGGAATTTGTCTAAGCCATTTTATTTTAAAAACATAATTTTCCCAGCGGCACATATTTTTCCGCAGTTGCAGTGCCTGATCTTCACAGAACACTTTTAATTAGAAAAGCACTAGTAGAGTCCACTGTGCACATCATTCATGTGACAAGAAGAATGTGGACTAGTCGATGGGCAAACAACTCCATGTGCATCATTGCACATTGTGCTTCATTTAAGGAACTACAAACCAACCACTGACCCACTGCTACCTCAACTGCGGCTGCACAACAACATAGTCACCAAGCAACTCTCTCAACATTTGCCATGAAGAAGGCACACATAGCAACTAACATCCTGGAAATATGCAATATCAATGTGGTGGCTTCGGCCACCATGATTCACTATGGTTTTGTTGTTAGTGATGATCTATCTCCAATTACAGATGGAAATTACTTCCATGTGCCCTATTCTGTGTACTACTTACAACTCATAGTACCAGAATTCCTGAAAAAAGAAGCAAAGTTGCCAATGTGTTGGCCACGTGTTACACAATTTGTGGCCATTTCAGTCATTCTGTCGAAGTCTGAAAGACAGAGAAGATTGCAACTGTGAATGACTTTCCCCAACACGGCCTTATACAGGTTGCCACAAAAACGGATTTAACCCTATGTATGATTGAGCACGTCTTTCAATAGCCCAAAAGCCATCAATGAGTTTATGCTGCAACAGAAAGCTGAAGTAGGGTCACCCATGTCTTTGTTAACTAGCCAATGTGGTCTTATTAAAAGGCTCGTCCAGTTGTTCTTGCCTTTTATAAAATACTACACAGTCTGTAAGCTACTATTAGTGATGCCTTTGATTCTTGTTCCCCTGTGACCAAACATTAGGTAGGAAGAGGACTTTTCTTGCCTGGGCAACAGCATTCACTGGTATTTAGAAATAAAGGCCAAGATCATCATGCACACAGTTGCTCCTGAAGAGTTCATCTGTGGCAACGCTGTAAACCCATGTGTAGATCATGGCTGTCTGCTTGTTTTCCTCTTTTGGAAAGTGAAGTGAAAAAATACAAAACTTTGATCTTGAAGCGAATTGGGGCACTTGAGCATGAGACGTCTAACTCGTAACTTCACATGAAATAAACTGGGTATATGGCCCCTTATTACACTTTGACATAACATCAGTCCCCGTGGCACCCCTCAGCACAAACACTCCCACAACTGCAACCACACTTCTAGGAGGGTACACATCCCTAGCCGCTCCAATGCCTCCTCCATCTGTTACCAGTGAGCACAGCAACACCAGTTCAAGGCTGCCTTCGCCATGGGCTGCCCAGGTTTATTCCAAAGGGCATAACTTGAATTTGGACCCAAGACATAGCCGTCATAATGACTGGCAGTATAAAAAAGCAGAGCAGAGGAAATGATTGAGCAGTATCTTGCATATAAGGAGCTATTGACCACACATGAGGCACTGCTTTATTGACACAGTAAAATTGAGCAGTTGCCAACGCTAAGCAGGATGGTTGAGGAGACAGAAGGGCAGGCCTGTCACACAAACATTTCTAAATCCTAATAATGCTTAAGGTAAACCACATCCTATCATACACATAAACTGTTCTAGATGAGGAAGATTTAGAGCAAGCACACCTGGGAGACCTTGAACATGCTCCTGCTTTTACTGACTGAGATGAGAAGGAAGAAGAGAAAAGCACCATCATCGAATAGTGCTGCTTGTGTCTGCTACCGCACTCTTCACTGAATAGATTAGGGGATTGCAAACATTGGAAGGGGTTTTTAGCACCCATATTGATTCTACCCAGATGTGTGAGTTAATAATTCCCTCCCCAAGAATGATAGTTATATATTGTACATTTACTATTAGAAAATGCTTCACTCATCCACGGAAACACCAACAGAATTTAATTGTATTTACCTCAGTAATCACAGCACAACAAAAAAAGAAAAACACCTACTTTCCAGCACCAGGGTTATTTTTAGGGCCGATGTACTCTTCTTTGTGGTGTATGTAGAGCCTTTTCCCAGTTGTATGGCCTCAATGCTCTTTGTGGTAGGAACGCCCTCAGGGACCGAAGTCCAAGTATGGGAAAATTCTCAGAAACGGCTGAAGATGAGTGTGGGTATTTGGCCAGGATTAAGGATTAGGTGGGCTGGCTAGGATCCAGTAAAGCAACCCAAGAAGTCCGGCATGTAGACGGGTGCTGAGGGACATCATGACAAACCGCTAGTGTAAGAAACTCGATGTGTGCCCAGCTAGACCAAAAATTGTCATAGGTTGTTGCTGTATTTTAATGGCAGAGGTGTTGAGGAAAGTCTGGTGTAAGGCCGAAATTGTAACGTGTCTAGCTAGAACTAATTTGTCATAGTCGTAGCTGCATCTAAAGTGTGTCGATGGATAGCCTTGCCTGCAGAAGATGTCCAGCGAAGTGGTGCATTATACGTACCCTAAGCTCAGATGGAGTTTATCTCTGATCTTGCTGTGTGATGACATCATCTGTGAGAAAAGAGAAGGTATCTACCTATGCTCTTCTAGGCACTATATACCAGCTATACTCAAAGTCTTCTAAGCTCAGTAGACATCTAACTTAGTAGTTCTCACAGGTGTGACAGACAATCTGCCATAAGATTTGGGGATCATAGGAAACTCTAAATGCAATAGACAGTCTACCCTTATAGTCTGGCTATTGTGAGAAACCTGAGGGCATCCTCACATCTACTCCCCTTGGGACCTCTTCTCAGGTGCCCAGGGAAAGGCCATCGCCTCTGGATCCTGACACTGTGGTTGAAGAAGCGAGGGAGGATGACTTGGGTGGAGGGATCTTGGGGATTGGAGAGAGGATGTCCTTCAGTAAGATGTGCTATCCCTCATTTCCATTCCAGGATGAACCCTCAGTCCCAGCTGCCTTTATGGGATGTTACCCTTTTCCCTCTTACTGGAATAATACAAGAAGGCATCCGCAGTCTAGGCACACGAGGAAGTAGGTGAAGAAGAAGAGCTCTGGAGACAGGACAGGGCATTCCCCTTTTCCTTATGAGAACCAACCTCCCCCTCCCCTGTCCTTTATGGGCTGTTGTAAAACATATCCCTTCATTTCCCCTCATTGAACCCACTATAGTACTGGGACAAGGAAGAGGCAACTAGGAGTAGTGGGCACTAGTAACTACTTTCACCACTCTAGTACTGAGACGAGGAAGAGGCCTGCAGAGTATTGTGAAGGTCAGGCATGTCTAATTGCAACCAGGCAATTACAATTTGGAACTCACACCTGAAAACTGTCAAGTGGTTGCAGGTGTATAAGAAGGGAGGAGACCAGCAGCAAAGAGACCAGCTGGGAATCCTTTAAGTGAGGAGGCAGCTGTGGTGGGTCCTACAGGAGAGCCAGGACGCTGCCAGACGACCCCAAGGAAGTGTGAAGCCCCGGGCCAGGCATGGCACAAGAAGATCACAGGTGTGGGAGCCTCTATAGTTGGAGATATGCTGCCGAAGCTGCGGGTGAAGAAAAGGACGCAAAGTGACCAGCAGCATCCGTGGAGAGGAGGTGAAGCTGCTGGTGAGAACGGGAGAGAAACCGAAGTGTGAGCAGGGCTTACGGGTGAAGGAAAGCTGGCAGGCTGAGCCGAAAAGCAAAAGGACAGCTGCCCGGAGGGTACGCTAGGACCGGTGAGTGAAGAGAGAAAGTCTTCCGTGCCAGGGCGCTCTTGGGGGCTGTGGGGAAGCTTAGCAAATGCTGAATGAATGAAACGGCTTGAGCACAATCAAAGAAACCTAAAGCCATGGTTGGGAACAAATAAAGGATAATATAACAGGCAAGTGGCAAAGCATATAATCACAAATATTGAATACCTAACTGAATGAAAACTTTTTTGGCAAAGCTGCGACCTGATGACTAATGAATGTGAAATTCAGATATTGCCTAACTGAGAAGCAAAATACGGAACAAGAAAGCAAGTAAGCCAACAGGCTGACAACGAGAAGTCAAGTGAGTGTGACCATTCACACAGGGGCAGATACAGAGAATCTGTGTGGGCTAGAAAGCCTATGGTTCCTGGTTGCGCGACTTATGATGGATGGACCGTGTTGTCTGACAACTGTGCCTAGACTGGGGAACCCTCAATTGTGAGAACCAAAGACATTGTTAAAGTGAACTAAGAAGAAGCAATCTGATTGAACTGTTAATCAAATCCAGAAGGAGTGTAAAGTTGACCTGGAGTTATTTTGAACATTGAAAGATTGAGAATAAGTGCGAATTGACTATCTTGAACGGTCATTTCATTGAGGGTTGAAATTTCAATGGATTTTTTCTGAGTATTTTTTACTGAAAAAACTCAATCAAAATATTTGTATTTTTGTAAATAATCATTCCCTATTATTTTTGTACCTATTGCCTACCACCCACAGTCCATATAAATACTTTTCTAATCCCCTAATGTACTTGGGGGGGGGGGGGGATCCCATCAAAATTTCACCCATTGATGAAAGAACACCATACCTCTTGAACTTGGGGAAGGGCACCCTGAGGATTTGTGGAACTGCCTTTAACTTGGGGAAGGGAACCCTGAGGATTTGTAGTGCTGTCTTGGACTTGGGAAACGTACAAAGACGTTTGTGCAACTTTCTTGAACTTGGGGAAGGGGAGTTAAAAAGTAAGCTAGGAGCTGGAAAAAGCTCAGAACTTTATTTCAATCACTATTTATTGTATTGCCGACATCCATACATATTGTTTATATTTAGTTGTGAGGGCAAGGATAGGTTTTAAACACAGGCAGACTTTAAAGTTGAACTTTCGGACTCTGACTTTCATTAGTTTTGAAGAGAGGGTCCCTGGAATGGCCCTCATGTCCCCTATGCAAATGTCAACCCGCAGAAAGAAGAATGAAAGGTGTAACTTGTTGTTCGGCCAGCCACCAGGTGCACCCATATATCAAAGATATGACAAGAGATATTCTCTCGGACAGCCATTTAAACAGTTTCCAGTTGATGGGTTCGAGGAGACAGGGGTCTCATCAATGGGCCAGGTCGTCTGGCAGCAAAACCAAGCAGTGATGACATCATTAGAGACATCACAACATAGCAGCGTTAGTCATGAAGCAAATCTGCACTCATGTATGAGGTAACGCAGATATAGGGCCTCATTACGAGTCCGGGGATAACCCTGCCAGTGCTACTAGCGGGTTGCTGCCAGACTCGTAAAGTTTTGCCAGCACCTAACTTCTCATTGCCACCGGGAGATTACAACTTCGGTGGCCCGGGAAGTCAGGCACGGGTAAAATTTAAGGCCCCATTCCCATTGAGTCTCTATGGGAGTGGGGACACGGAAGCACCAGCACCATTCCTAACAGTGCCAGCGCTTCTGTGACAGGTCTTCCGTGACAGGTCTGCCTACCATGGCCACTGCACCCGGTAGGGTCAGACCTGTCGGGCACAGTGGCCCCGGCAGGCAGACTCCTAGGTGCCAGTGAGCTTACCTACACCCTTTTTTCCAGACCGGCAAACTTATAATGAGGCCCATACACTCGTTTTTATTACTTGTTGTTAGGCAGACTCCAGTGCAGTTCCATTGGGGAACACTGCAAAAAAATTAAGACTACAGGAGTAAGCAGTAAACCCAATTGGTAGCAGTCTGCACCACCCACATTTACCTGGTAGCTGTGGCTGAGCAGTCAGACTTCTCTCAAGAAGAGTAGGGCAGTATATAGAGTATGCCCAATAGGGCTAAAAACACAGTAGAGCAAACAAACACTGACCAGAGCTTTGTATAAAAAGTATATAATTATTTATTTAAAACACACTTTAGGCAATATACTAGCACTCTAAATCAAAAGCAAGTTAAAACACAGTCAGGTAAAGTA